>NC_041391.1:410074944-410133761 GCF_002162155.2 Triticum dicoccoides | reverse complement strand
CGAGAGAGAGCAGCGCTCCTCCCCCCATTGCCACCAGCATCACCAACGCCGCCAATCTCCCCCACCACCTTCGCCATGGCTCCAAAAGCCGACAAGGGGAAGGGCATGAAGTCGGCCGAGGCGCAGCGGCTCGCGGCGCTGCGGAAGGAGCGGGCGATCTTCTCCCCCCAGCTCGGCACGAAGGAGCTGAGGGAGTACTTCTACCTCTTCTGGTCAACGGAGACGCGAGCGCATCTGCGCACGAGGGTACTCCCGGCCGCCGCTTCGGAACTGGCTCCAAACGGGTACCCATTCTTCGCGCTGTTCTTCTATTGCGGGCTCTGCCCGCCCTTCTCGGAGTTCTTCTGCGACATAATGAACACCTACGGGCTCCGCCTCCTTGATTTCACTTCCAACGCCGTTTTGACCATGGCAGTTTTTGCACATTTGTGCGAAAACTTTGTCGGAGCCCATCCCAATGTAGCCCTTTTCCACCACTTCTTCATGCCTCGAGTCAAGAGAGGAGAGCCGCTTGCTGGAGGGATCGCCTGGATCTCGAGAGTCGGCAAGAAGGAAGCGTATCTGGAGGGTGAGCTCCGCAGCAAGTGGGAGGAGTGGAGAGCGGAGTGGTGTTGGATCGTCGAGGAAAACCCGCAGCCGTTCACTGCCCTGCACCAAGCCCCCATAGTGCGTGGTAATGATTGGAGCAACGTGGCCCCGGAAGACGAGAGGCTGAAGATCGCCATCACCAGGATCCTTCGCCTCAGGCTTGCCGGGCTCACTGTAGGCGCTGTCAGCGCAGATTTCCTTCGCTGCTGCATCGCCCCCCTGCAGGAGAGGGGGAGACCCGCCTGGGATTTCAAGAACTCGGCGGATATCATGAGGCTGCGCCCGGGCCTCAACTTCAACTTCACCGTCCTGGAGATGGATGCGATGCTCCTGGAGTTGTTCAAATGAGATCCCCAACATCCATTCACGCTGCCGAGGAGCGTCATTCTGCTGTGCAACAATTCGTCGCTTGACCGGATCCGCGCGATGATGCCATTGTGCGATTCACACGGAATCGCCCCAACTTGGCAAGAACCTGCGGATGACGTCGTGCAAGCGTTCTTCGACGACTGGGTAGAAGTGCCGGTCCGCACCGACGAACAGAAGAGCCTCACCCGCGACACTACCGACGCGGAGCTGCAGCGCATCGCCGCTAGGGCAGAAGAGGCTGCGGCAGCAGCTGCCACGTGCGCATTCGGGTTCACCGTGGAGGAGGCAGAGGCAGCAGAGGCGGCAAGCCTTGCCGAGCGCGAGGAGTTTGCCGGCGAGGAAGATCTTGCCGGCCCTGAAGCTGAGCCGAGCGAGCCCGGCGAGGAAGAGCCCGAGCCTTCAGATAGCTTGCCGTAGGCGGAGCCCCCGGCCCCGCCAAGAAGGCGTCTCCGCAGAGCCGGGGACGTAGCGGGGCGGCAAACGAGCCAACAGCCGCCCAGCCGTGCGACACGCTCTACCGCGGCAAGCAATGTTGCCGCGGGAGCGTCTCATGCTGCTGCGGCAACTGGAGCGGGATCCTCCCGGTCCACCGCCCCCGCTCCTGCCAAGCGGGCGAGGGAGCCTACTCGCCGCACCGGAGGCGATCCGGACTTCGATCTTTCCGCGCTCAGCTCCGATGACGAAGAAGAAGAGTAAGATCCCCTTGTTTTCCTCGTTGTTCTTCAATTATTGCTATCTTGTTGCTTTCGTCTTGTATCTGACTTGCTTCGATCTGGATCCGTTCCTTTTCAGGACGCTGGCCCAGAGAGCGGCGAAGAGAGCGAAGGCCTCGGTGATTGTCATCGAAGATGATCCCACCGTATCAGCAGAGGGTGTGTCCGAGACCACCTTGACGGACCCGGCAACTACTCCCCAAAGCAGCCCCCAGCGCAGCCCCCAGCGTAAGTAACGATTTGCTTCTTGCTGACAGGCGCTCATGGGTGCTCTTTCTTTGCTGATATCTTAACTGTTGGATTTGCGTAGGAGCAGAGCAGCTTCACCAGGAGGGCCCGGAAGCCACTCCTGAAGCGCCATCTGCTTCAACTACGCCGCCAAGGGAGGATCCCCCAGCAAGGGAGCATTCTCCGGCAAGGGAGAATTCTCCGGCAAGGGGCAGTTCTCCGGCAAGGGACAGCACCAGTGACCCTGCGGTGGTTGAGACCGCAACCGCAGATCTCAGCTCAGGTAGTCCACTTGCTTAAGAACTTCCCTCGGGTTTTTCTTCTTCTGATTTTCTCTTTGAGTATTTGCTTGATTCTCCTCCTTCTTCCGTGCATCAGATCCACCTGCCGCGGAGCCAATGGAAACCGAGGCCGCCGGCGAGGAGAACGCGCGCAGCAACGCCGACGACGCCGCTGCCACCGAAGGAGAAGCCGGCACTGACGAGCCCGCCGGAGAAGAGGCTGCCAAGGCTGCTGCCACAAAAGCAGGCGAGGGGTCTGGCGATCGCACTGACGGCCCCGAGGCCGTAGGAGCGCCAGGCGCTGCACCGACCACCGATCCCTCTGCCGCTGCTGCAGCGTCAAGCTCCGAAGAGCCCCAGCCCGGCGCCCATCTGAAGGCCGGCGATGGCATCTTCATCAAGCTTCCCTGGGCGTCAAGCTCCAGGGCGCCGGTCGAAGGGGAGAATTTCGATGAAGAGCTGCTCGCCTCCGCTGGGCTGTCGTTGGTTGATGCGCCAAGCAGCAGAAGTGGCGAGCCTGAGGAGGAGCAGCTGCTGCGGAAGCTGCTGTCACTCTACCGCGCCCGACAAGCCAAGCTGGCTTCCCGGGAAGCACTTGTCGCGAAGGCGGGAGTGGATATGGAGAAGCGCGCGGAGGAGCTTTGGGGCCTCAACCAGGAAGCTCTCCAGTCCCTGGCACAGGAGCGGGAGCGACTCGCCGAGGAGCATACGGCCTTCCTTCTCGAGAAGGCTGAAGCTGAGGAGGAACAAAGGCTTACTGCCGAGAAGCAGTCCGCGCGAGAAGGCGAGTTGGTGCAGCGGAAGGCCAACCTTGACAGCTACGAGGAGGAGCTTGTCGCGCGTGAGGAAACACTCGGTGGGGCTCTCAAAGAAGCAAGGGATGTTGCCGCAACTGCAGAGGCCGCAAAGAGGGAGCTGGAGACGAGGATGACGCAGTTGGAAGCCGACCTCAAGGCGAGCGGCGAGGAGCTTGCCGTGCTCAAGCGCGAATGCGAGAAGGATGCTGCCGCCCATGGTGAGCTGCAGGGTCTTCTCGCTGAGAGGAGCAAGGAGCTCAGCGCCGCCAAGGACTCCAACACGGATCTCAAGTTGAAGCTGGCTATGCTGACTCAGACGCTGGACGGCACCAAGGAGCGAGAGAAGACTTTGTCGGAGAAGATCAAGGCCGACGAGGCGCTGCTGGCAAGCATCGCCGTTGCCCAGAACTCATTTAGGGAGAAGGTGGAGCACTGGACCGAGGGTCTGGTGAATATCGCCGCAGTCATCAATGGGGAGCTGTCGCAGCTGGGGATGGAGGACTTCGGGTATTCTTCCGACGAGCATCTCCAACCCAGCGCCAAGCTCAGCATGTTCTTCAAGGGCGTGGCGACGGCACTCCAGCGACTCCGGGAGAAGATCCCCAAGCAGCTGGCCGACGAGTCACGCAAGATCTGCGCAGGAGCTCTCCAGAAGGTGCTGATGAAGGTGGCCTTCCGCAATCCAGGCCTCAACCTCACCAACGTCCTCAAATCCTTGACGCCGGACGCCGATCTGGAAGCGCTCAAGGCCCTTGTCGCACCCATTGTGGACAAGGTGAGCGAGATCAAGAGGGTTGAGGGCGATCGCGTAGATTAGGCCGCCCGTTTCTTCTTTTTCCTTGTCGCTGCTAATCATGTTATGAGAACAATCTGTTAGAGCTGCGACAAGCTATCTTGTAATATAACTCTATTTCTGGTATCGACTGCTACGTTATTTCCTTTACTAGATTCCTTCCTTTGTATGTTTTTACCCTATGCTTTTAGGGAAATTGCCGGCGCAGGCACCCGAGCCGCGAGCGCTGAGTGCGGGACGTCAGCAGCCTACTGGCGGTGCCGCTTCCGACAAGAAACCTTGTCGCGACTAGTTGCAGCACACTTAAGTTGTTGAGCGGACTCGAAACAAAGTAAGGGCGCAACTAGCTACGAGTTGGTTCCTCCGCACACAGGTTTTCCATAGAAAGCACGGTTGTTCGAGGAAGATAACTTAAAAATTAAAACTAATTGCTCAAACTTTGGCAACTTAGCTTTTCTGTCATTTGCTTCCCGGCAAGGCGAAACTTCCTTAAACGACGCCTGGTCCATACCATTATCTTCTCCTTTCCCCCCGGCAAACTTGTGTGCGAGGGAACCTTCCTTTCCTTTGAGAAAAAGAAAGAAGAGAAAATAAAGATATGGAGCCTTTCGGCTCGTTATTGCTTACCGGGGGTAGGTGCTGCACAAAGTGTCAGATAACGCATGCAAGAAAGAATATAATGCATGAAATTGACAAGATGTGCGGAGCACATGAGCTTTACTTATGCACGGGATCTGCGCCCGGCTTTGTACAAAGGATTACATGCAACATCGGCATGACTTGTACAAAAGGTGGTTGCCGGAACGGGTTCCGGCAACCGTGCCCTACGGGTAAAACTTACGAAGATGCTCAATGTTCCAGGAGTTGCTCACCGGAGTGCCATCTTCGGTCTCAAGGCGGACAGCGCCAGGCCTAGTGACTCGTTTCACCCGGTAAGGGCCTTCCCACTTTGTCGTCAACTTGTTGGAATTCTTGGCGGACTGAACGCGCCGAAGAACAAGGTCGCCTTCCTCGAAGCTTCTGGCATTAACTTTGCGGCTATGGTAGCGGCGCAAAGCTTGCTGGTATCGAGCAGCTCGTACAGCAGCCTGAAGACGATCCTCCTCAAGGAGCAACACGTCATCTTGTCGCAGCTGCTCTTGCTCAAGCTCATCATAAGCAAGCACTCGAGGCGACCCGTATACGAGTTCTGTGGGGAGAACTGCCTCTACTCCATATACTAGAGCAAAGGTGTCTGGCCAGTGGCTCGATTTGGCGTCGTCCTGATCAACCAAAGAACCACCGGCAGCTCCTCGATCCAGTTCCGTCCGCACTTGTGCAGCCTGTCGAAAGCCCTGGTCTTGAGCCCGCGCAGCACTTCAGCATTTGCCCTCTCCGCTTGACCGTTGCTTCTCGGATGAGCAACAGAAGTGAAGCAGACCTTGGCGCCAAGATGTTGGACGTACTGCATGAAGGTGCGGCTCGTGAATTGTGTGCCATTGTCGGTGATGATCCTGTTAGGGATCCCGAAACGGCAAACAATTGACTTGAAGAACTTGACTGCTGACTGTGCTGTCACCTTCCTCACTGGTTGCACTTCCGGGCACTTTGTGAACTTGTCGATTGCAACGTACAAGTACTCAAAGCCCCCGACAGCTCAGGGAAAAGGGCCGAGGATGTCGAGCCCCCAGACCGAAAATGGCAAGGATAAAGGGATCGTCTGGAGAGCTTGAGCTGGCTGGTGTATCTGCTTGGAATGGAACTGGCACGCTTCACACTTGGTTACTTGTGCAGTTGCATCCTGGAGGGCTGTCGGCCAAAAGAAACCTTGCCGGAACACTTTGCCGGCAAGTGCTCTTGCGCCAATGTGGTGACCACATATGCCTCCATGTATCTCTGCCAACAGCTTTTGTCCGTCTTCCCGGCAAATACACTTCAATTTCACACCGTTGAGTCTTCTTCTGTATAGTGTGTTGTCGACAAACTGGTACATACTTGACTGCCGGGCTACTTTTTCCGCTTCTTCTTGCTCTTCGGGAAGTTCTCCTGCCTGAAGGAAATGGACAATCTGCTGTGCCCATGCTGGAGCGTGTGGCTCGACAACAAGGACTAAAGGCACATCTGCTGCTGCGGGAACATCCGCTTCTACGGCGAGAATTTGCGGGTCAGCCGGATCATGTTGTTCCCCGGCAAGCTTGCCGGAGCAAAGCTTGTCGGGAGCGTTTGCTACGACGGAACAAACCATAAGGCTTGCCGGAGCAGACTGCTCCTCAGCATCCTTGGTGTTGATCTTGGGGACCTTCTTGGCGGCGGCTTCGGGGAGCTCTGCCGGAAAATAGTCACCGGAAATCAACTTCCTCTTTTTGCTCTGTCCAGTTGATGGTGTTACGGATGGTTGAGTCAGCTTGAGCACAAAGATCCCTGGTTCCACAGGTAACTTTAGTGCGGTGCACTTTGACAGGCCATCGGCAATGTCGTTCTGAGCTCTCGGAACATGTTCCATTTGTAGGCCGTCAAAGTGCTCTTCTAGCTTTCTCACTTCATCAACATAGGCTTCCATCAGCGGACTCTGATAATTCTTATTCACTTGGCGGACGACAAGCTGTGAGTCACCCCTGACAATGAGCTTCTTGATCCCAAGGTCCGCTGCGATTCTGAGGCCGGCAAGCAACCCTTCATACTCTGCAGTATTGTTCATTGCTTGCTCCTTGGGAAAGTGTATCTGGACTACGTACTTGAGATGCTCTCCGGTGGGCGCGACAAGCAGCACGCCCGCACCGGCGCCTTGCAGCGAGAAGGCACTGTCAAAGTACATCAGCCACTCTTTGCTTGCCTCCTTGACGGGGATGCTCGTCTCTGGAATTTCTTCATCTGGTGTTGGCGTCCATTCTGCTATGAATTCTGCCAATGCTCTGCTTTGGATAGTTGAAGTGCTCTCAAACTTGAGGCCAAAGCTTAACAGTTCCAGTGCCCACTCGACAATCATGCCTGTTGCTTCTGGGTTTTGCAGTATCCTCTTTAGCGGAAAACGAGTGACGACTGTGATCTCACATGCTTGGAAGTAATGGCGCAGCTTTCTCGAGGCCATGAGGAGGCCGAAAAGCAATTTCTGCACACCAGAGTACCTTGACCTAGCCCCCTGCAGAAGGGAACTGACAAAGTAAACTGGGCGCTGCACCATTCTCTTCTGCATCTTGTCATGCTCCTGCGCAGATCCATCCTTGTCGGGACCAGAGCTTGTCGGCGAAGCCCCCTGCTTGTCGCTGGATGCATCTGCCGTGGTTGCTGGCTCATCATCCGCCTCCCTCTCCGCCACTAACGCAACACTAACCACTTGATTGGTTGCCGCTATATACAGCCGCAACTTCTCTTGTGGTTTAGGTGCGACAAGTGTTGGAGTGGAGGACAGGTATCTCTTCAAGTCCTGCAGCGCAGCCTCCGCCTCTGGAGTCCATTTCATTGGACCTGCCTTTTTCAAGATTTTGAAAAATGGCAGGGCGCGCTCAGCAGATCTAGAGATAAACCTGCTGAGAGCAGCCACGCAACCGGCAAGCCTTCGCACATCCTTGACGCGCTTTGGTGCTTCAATCTGCTCAATGGCCTTGATCTTGTCGGGATTGGCTTCAATTCCTCGCTGAGACACGAAGAACCCGAGAAGCTTGCCGGAGGGGACTCCAAGCACACACTTCTCGGGGTTCAGCTTGAGATTGATCTTGCGCATATTTGCAAATGTTTCGTCTAAATCTTGAATTAGGGTCGCCCTGTCCTTGCTCTTGACCAGTATATCATCCATGTAGGCTTCCACATTTCTGTGCATTTGCAGCTCAAAAGCATGATGGACTACCCTTGCGAATGTTGAACCAGCATTCTTTAAACCGAAGGGCATCCGTACGAAACAGTAGGTGCCACATGGGGTGATGAATGCGGTTTTCTCCTCATCCTCTTCTACCATGAAGATCTGATGGTATACTGAGTATGCATCAAGAAATGAAAGCAAATCACATCCAGCCGTGGAGTCAACAATCTGGTCAATGCACGGCAAGGGAAATGGGTCTTTGGGACAAGCTTTATTGACATCGGTAAAGTCGATACAAAGCCTCCATTTCCCGTTAGCCTTGCGCATGACTACAGGATTGGCCAACCACGTAGGATGGAGCACTCCTCTGACAAGGCCCGCTGCTTCCTGACTTTTTGCTTGACGGGCCGCGCATGAGGACAGACGGCTAGGTGGTGCTCAATTACTTTCCTGGGAACACCGGGGATGTCAGACGGTTGCCACGCAAACACGTCGACGTTCGCCCGCAGGAAAGCAACGAGCGCGCTTTCCTATTTAGGGTCGAGAGTGGCACTGATGGTGAAGGTACCACCAGTGCCGTCCTCCTTGGCGGACACTTTCTTGGTTTCTGGTGGAGCTGCCATCGCCTTATTACACTTGTCGGTGGAGCTCGATGGTGCGTCCTCGACGGTAGCGCAGCACTCCGAAGAGGTGCGCTTGCCGGAGTGGGCATCAGAGCTCTTGCCGAACTTGGTCTTCTTCTTCCCCCCGGGACCTTCAACGGCAAGTGACTTGCGATCGGTTGCGGCTCCTGCTTCCCAGTAGATCTTGTCGGCGCAGATAAGAGCATCCTTCTTGTCGCCGGGGACAGAGATGACACTTATCGGGCCTGGCATCTTCAGTATGTTGTATGCATAGTGGGAGGCTACCATGAACTTGGCGAGCGCTGGACGCCCAAGTATCCCATTATAAGGCAATGGAAAATCAGCAATGTCGAAAGTGACCCTCTCAGTCCTGAAGTTCAACTCGCTGCCAAATGTTACCGGCAACGTGATCTTTCCCTTCAGCTTGCTCCTTCCCGGGTTGATTCCTTGGAACGTGCCGGTCTCTTCGAGCTCGCTGTCAGGGATCTGGAGTTTCTAGAGCACCGCGGAGGAGATCAGATTCAAGCCGGCCCCGCCGTCAACTAACATCTTAGTGACCTTGAGGTTGCGGATAGTTGGTGAAACCAACATCGGCAAGCACCCGAGCGCAGTTATGCGATCAGGGTGGTCCTCAATATCAAAGATGATAGGCGTGCTGGACCATTTCAGAGGCTTGCGTGACTCGACGGGTGGTTCTGCTGCATTAACTTCCCGCACCCACTGCTTGAGCTGGCGGTGCGAAGTATGCAAAGAAGCACCACCGTCAACGCATAGGACCTCTGTGGCCTTCTAGAACTCCTGCTCATCGGTCTCGTCATCATCCATATCTTCGTCGTCATCGTCTTCATCCTTGTCGCGGCCACGGGGAGGTCTGTCTCCTTGCCGCTGCTTGGCCTTGCCGCGGCGTCCTCCTCGGCCGGGACGTTTCTTGCCAGATCCTCCAGCACCTTCCTGGGCTTTCTCCTTGTCACGCCGCTCGTATTCAGCCTTTTGCTGCTCAACAAGCTGCTCGACCTTCTTGCAGCTCTGGAGGTCATGGCCCTTGGTGCGGTGGATCTTGCAGTACTGCTTGTTGGTGCCGTCCTGCTTGTCGGCGGCCGCCACAGCCTCTGCGGCAGTCTCCTTGCCGGAGCCACCCTCTTTGGCTTTCTTGGCGCCACCTCCGTTGCCGGACTGCTCGACAACTAGTACCTCTTTGCCTTTCCTCTTCCTATTGTTCCGCCGCCGGTTTTTCTTTGCCGGGGCAGCATCCTCACTGTCAGATCCTCCTGCTCCTACATTCTCTCCGGGGAGTCTCCTCCCTTCCTCAGCACGTGCACACTTGTCGGCCAGGGCATATAGCTCACTGACGTCTCTGATCTTGCACATCGCCATCTCCTCCTGCATCCTGCGATTCCGCACATTCTGATGGAACGCGCTGATCACCGCGGCAGGGTGGACATCTGGGATGTTGTGCTGTACGCTGCTGAATCTCTGAATGTACTTGCGCAAGGGCTCTCCTTCCTTCTGGGCGAGCAGATGAATGTCACTCTCTTGTCCATGAGGCTTGTGGCCGCCTGTGAAGGCGCCGATAAACTGATGGCATAGATCGGCCCAAGAGGATATGGATTTGTCCGGCAAGTGCATGAGCCAGGATCTGACGTTGGGCTTGAGCACCAGCGGGAAGTAGTTGGCAAGGATCTTGTCGTCCCGTCCCCCGGCAGCCTGCACCACAATGGTGTAGATGCTGAGGAACACCGACGGATGCGTCTTGCCGTCGTACTTCTCCGGTACGTCTGGCTTGAAGTTCGTCGTGCTAGGCCACTGGACTTGCCGCAGCTCACGAGTGAACGCAGGGCAACCTACCGCGTACGGCAAGTCGCCTGGTTCCCCTGGCGCATGCATGTTAACAGAAGGCCCAGCGCGCTTGTCGGATTGACGTCGCGCTTCTCTTCAACGCTCGATACGAGTACGAGCGTCTTCTTGCTGTCGATCGTGGAGAACTTGGCGCTGATCGTGACGAGCTCGTGGATCCAACGATGCGGTGGAGTCGCTGTCGAGGTGGATCCGGCGAGTCAGCGATCTTGGCCTTCGGGGTGGAGATTGCATGGTGGTTGCACCCCCACCAGTTTCGTCGCCATCGGCTCGCGCCTGGCAACCCTACCGTGGCAGCGACGTGCTCGGCTGCCGTGGAGTGTTGCCGTTGGCGTAGCCGATGAGACTCTGAATGGTGGCCCTCCATTCATCGATCTTGTCCGACGTCGGAGGGTAATCCAGGAGCAGTTGAGCTCGCGCCAAAGCTTCTGCCGGAGTGGTGGGTGGCAGTGGCAGACGGCGCGAGGAGCGGGATATGCTCGGACTTCTAACTATGTTAGAAGGAGCATTATCCCGTCCGGGCGACCGTGTCTCGCTCGTGCTGGCACGTTGGCGTGCATGCTGGTCTTGAGCGCCCCGGGATCCACCAGCTTGATCTTGGCCCAATAAACGTATGGTACTGCGAATACCATGACGTTGTTGGTCCTGCGCCTCCTGAGACGGGCGCGGAACAAGCACAGACGTCGAGGTCTGTGCCGCCTTGCGCTTGGACCTGGCAGCGTCGTGAGCTTCCTCATCGATGCCCGTCCTTCCGCTGGCGTCTACCCCACCACCCGTTTGCTCCGGTGGCGGTGGGATCAACGTGGACGGAACAGCTGCCTCCGAAGCCTTCTTCTTCGGTGGCATGTCGATGACGAAAGTGAAGATCTAGCTCGTGTGAACGCCGGATCAGGTTCACACAACCTCGACGCCCCCCTACCTGGCGCGCCAAAGATGTCGGGGAAACTGATCCACGAACACCTATGGGACCGGCGGATTGAGCCCCTTTCGGTTCGGCGGGGGGCGGAGGTCGCACGAAGAGAAGATCGAGGCGAGGCACACGAGCAGTTTACCTAGCTTCGGAGCTCTCCGGAGAGATAACACTCCTACTGCTGCTTGTCTGATTGTATTGTGTTCTTGCTCAAGAGAGCTGAGTGTTTTTCTGGCTTCCGAATGAACCGAACCTCCGAACCCCCTCTACGTTGCGCATGGGCCTCCTTTTATACGCTAAAGGGGTCACCGACAGGTGGCAACGTAGACGAGGGCAAAAATGTAAAAAGAGAGGTGGTTGGTACAGCTACCTATACAGTGTATCCTACCTAACCCTGACGGCAGGGGACAAAGGCAGTAAATGCCCGTCTGCGTCGCCCAAACAGTGCAGAAAGGGACCGTCAGGGGCGCCACCGCCTGCCACGATGGCGATCTTGTCAGCATCGCGTGCCACCGCGCACCCCTGGCTGCACAGCCTCCCGCCACGCGTGCCTGGGAAAGCCCTCAGGGCGACACGTTGGTGGATGCGTTGGAGCGTGGGCACAGAGTGACTGCTTTCCACGGCAAGTGCCTTGCCGCGGTCGTCGTCTTGTCGCGCCCGAGAGCTTGTCGCTCACCGGGCCTTGCCGGGACGCGTGGCGCGTCGCGGCAAGTTCCCTGAGATGCCTTGGTTGGCCTTCCCGGCAAGCTCCTCTTGCCGGGGCCTTGTCTCCTTGACTTGAACACTTTGTTCTTGAATGGCTCCAAAGGAGCCACGGAGGATCTTGGCGGTCACCCGGCAAGCCTTTGCCGTGGGGCGCTGCAACTGCCCGTGCACAAGTTCGGGGTACTAGGGTACCCCTATTCTAGTACACCGACAAAGAGCCTCACCCGCGACACTACCGACGCGGAGCTGCAGCGCATCGCCACTAGGGCAGAAGAGGCTGCGGCAGCAGCTGCCGCGGGCGCATTCGGGTTCACCGTGGAGGAGGCAGAGGCAGCAGAGGCGGCAAGCCTTGCCGAGCGCGAGGAGTTTGCCGGCGAGGAAGATCTTGCCGGCCCTGAAGCTGAGCTGCGCGAGCCCTGCGAGGAAGAGCCCGAGCCTTCAGACAGCTTGCCGCAGGCAGAGCCCCCGGCCCCGCCAAGAAGGCGTCTCCGCAGAGCCGAGGACGTAGCGGGGCAGCAAACGAGCCAACAGCCGCCCAGCCGTGCGACACGCTCTACCGCGGCAAGCAATGTTGCCGCGGGAGCGCCTCATGCTGCTGCGGCAACTGGAGTGGGATCCTTCCGGTCCACCGCCCCCGCTCCTGCCAAGCGGGCGAGGGAGCCTACTCGCCGCACCGGAGGCGAGCCGGACTTCGATCTTTCCGTGCTCAGCTCCGATGACGAAGAAGAAGAGTAAGATCCCCTTGTTGTCCTTGTTGTTCTTCAATTATTGCTATCTTGTTGCTTTCGTCTTGTATCTGACTTGCTTCGATCTGGATCCGTTCCTTTTTAGGACACTGGCCCAGAGAGCGGCGAAGAGAGCCAAGGCCTCGGTGATTGTCATCGAAGATGATCCCACCGCGTCAGCAGAGGGTGTGTCCGAGACAACCTAGACGGACCCGGCAGCTACTCCCCAAAGCAGCCCCCAGCGCAGCCCCCAGCGTAAGTACACGATTTGCTTCTTGCTGACAGGCGCTCATGGGTGCTCTTTCTTTGCTGATATCTTAACTGTTGGATTTGCGTAGGAGCTGAGCAGCTTCACCAGGAGGGCTCGGAAGCCGCTCCCGAAGCGCCATCTGCTTCAACTACGCCGCCAAGCGAGGATCCCCGGCAAGGGAGCGTTCTCCGGCAAGGGAGAATTCTCCGGCAAGGGGCAGTTCTCTGGCAAGGGACAGCACCAGTGACCCTGCGGTGGTTGAGACCGCAACCGCAGATCTTAGCTCAGGTAATCCACTTGCTTAAGAACTTCCCTCGGGTTTTTCTTCTTCTGATTTTCTCTTTGAGTATTTGCTTGATTCTCCTCCTTCTTCCGTGCATCAGATCCACCTGCCGCGGAGCCAATGGAAACCGAGGCCGCCGGCGAGGAGAACGCGCGCAGCAACGCCGACGACGCCGCTGCCACCGAAGGAGAAGCCGGCGCTGACGAGCCCGTCGGAGAAGAGGCCGCCAAGGCTGCTGCCGCAGAAGCAGGCGAGGGGTCTGGCGATCGCACTGACGGCCCCGAGGCCGCAGGAGCGCCAGGCGCAGCATCGACCGCCGCTCCCTCTACCGCTGCTGCAGCGTCAAGCCCCGAAGAGCCCCAGCCCGGCGCCTATCTGAAGGCCGGCGATGGCATCTTCATCAAGCTTCCCTGGGCGTCAAGCTCCAGGGCGCCGGTCGAAGGGGAGAATTTCGATGAAGAGCTGCTCGCCTCCGCTGGGCTGTCGTTGGTTGATGCGCCAAGCAGCAGCAGTGGCGAGCCTGAGGAGGAGCAGCTGCTGCGGAAGCTGTTGTCACTCTACCGCACCCGACAAGCCAATCCGGCTTCCCGGGAAGCACTTGTCGCGAAGGCGGGAGTGGATATGGAGAAGCGCGCGGAGGAGCTCCGGGGCCTCAACCAGGAAGCTCTCCGGTCCCTGGCACAGGAGCGGGAGCGACTCGCCGAGGAGCGTACGACCTTCCTTCTTGAGAAGGCTGAAGCTGAGGAGGAACAAAGGTTTGCTGCCGAGAAGCAGTCCGCGCGAGAAGGCGAGTTGGTGCAGCGGAAGGCCAACCTTGACAGCTACGAGGAGGAGCTTGTCGCGCGTGAGGAAACACTTGGCGGGGCTCTTAAAGAAGCAAGGGATGCTGCCGCAACTGCAGAGGCCGCCAAGAGGGAGCTGGAGACGAGGATGACGCAGTTGGAAGCCGACCTCAAGGCGAGCGGCGAGGAGCTTGCCGTGCTCAAGCGCGAACGCGAGAAGGATGCTGCCGCCCATGGTGAGCTGCAGGGTCTTCTCGCTGAGAGGAGCAAGGAGCTCAGCGCCGCCAAGGACTCCAACGCGGATCTCGAGTTGAAGCTGGCTACGCTGACTCAGACGCTGGATGGTGCCAAGGAGCGAGAGAAGACTTTGTCGGAGAAGATCAAGGCCGACGAGGCGCTGCTGGTGAGCATTGTCGTTACCCAGAACTCATTTAGGGAGACGGTGGAGCACTGGACCGAGGGTCTAGTGAATATCACCGCAGTCATCGACGGGGAGCTGGCGCAGCTGGGGATGGAGGACTTCGGGTATTCTTCCGATGAGCATCTCCAACCCAGCGCCAAGCTCATCTTGTTCTTCAAGGGCGTGGCGACGGCACTCCAGCGACTCCGGGAGAAGATCCCCAAGCAGCTGGCCGACAAGTCGTGCAAGATCTGTGCAGGAGCTCTCCAGAAGGTGCTGATGAAGGTGGCCTTCCGCAATCCAGGCCTCAACCTCACCAACGTCCTCAAAACCTTGCCACTGGACGCCGATCTGGAAGCGCTCAAGGCCCTTGTCGCACCCATTGTGGACAAGGTGAGCGAAATCAAGAGGGTTGAGGGCGATCGCGTAGATTAGGCCGCCCGTTCTTATTTTTCCTTGTCGCTGCTAATCATGTTATGAGATCAATCTGTTAGAGCTGCGACAAGCTATCTTGTAATATAACTCTATTTCTGGTATCAACAGCTACGTTATTTCCTTTACTAGATTCCTTCCTTTGTATGTTTTAACCCTAGCTTTTAGGGAAATTGCCGGCGCAGGCACCCGAGCCGCGAGCGCTGAGTGCGGGACGTCAGCAGCCTGCTGGCGGTGCCTCTTCCGACAAGGAACCTTGTCGCGACTAGTTGCAGCACACTTAAGTTGTTGAGCGGACTCGAAACAAAGTAAGGGCGCAACTAGCTACGAGTTGGTTCCTCCACGCACAGGTTTTCAATACAAAGCACGGTCGTTCGAGGAAGATAACTTAAAAATTAAAACTAATTGGTCAAACTTTGGCAACTTAGCTTTTCTGTCGTTTGCTTCCCGGCAAGGCAAAACTTCCTTAAACGACGCCCGGTCCATACCATTATCTTCTCCTTTCCCCCTGGCAAACTTGTGTGCGAGAGAACCTTTCTTTCCTTTGAGAAAAAGAAAGAAGAGAAAATAAAGATATGGAGCCTTTCGGCTCGTTATTGCTTACCGGGGGTAGGTGCTGCACTAAGTGTCAGATAACGCATGCAAGAAAGAATATAATGCATGAAATTGACAAGATGTGCGGAGCACATGAGCTCTACTTATGCACGGGATCTGCGCCTGGATTTGTACAAAGGATTACATGCAACATCGGCAAGACTTGTACGAAAGGAGGTTGCCGGAACTGGTTCCGGCAACCGTGCCCTACGGGTAAAACTTACCAAGATGCTCAATGTTCCAGGAGTTGCTCACCGGAGTGCCATCTTCGGTCTCAAGGCGGACAGCGCTAGGCCTAGTGACTCATTTCACCCGGTAAGGGCCTTCCCACTTCGGCGTCAACTTGTTGGAATTCTTGGCGGACTGAACGCGCCGAAGAACAAGGTCGCCTTCCTCGAAGCTTCTGGCATTAACTTTGCGGCTATGGTAGTGGCGCAAAGCTTGCTGGTATCGAGCAGCTCGTACAGCAGCCTGAAGACGATCCTCCTCAAGGAGCAGCGCGTCATCTTGTCGCAGCTGCTCTTGCTCAAACTCATCATAAGCGAGCACTCGAGGAGACCCGTATACAAGTTCTGTGGGGAGAACTGCCTCTGCTCCATATACTAGAGCGAAAGGTGTCTGGCCAGTGGCTCGATTTGGCATCATCCTGATCGACCAAAGAACCACCGGGAGCTCCTCGATCCAGTTCCGTCCGCACTTGTGCAGCCTGTGGAAAGTCCTGGTCTTGAGCCAGCGCAGCACTTCAGCATTTGCCCTCTGTGCTTGACCGTTGCTTCTCGGATGAGCAATAGAAGCGAAGCAGACCTTGGCGCCAAGATGTTGGACGTACTGCATGAAGGTGCGGCTCGTGAATTGTGTGCCGTTGTCGGTGATGATCCTGTTAGGGATCCCGAAACGGCAAACAATTGACTTGAAGAACTTGACTGCTGATTGTGCTGTCACCTTCCTCACTGGTTGCACTTCTGGCCACTTTGTGAACTTGTCGATTGCAACGTACAAGTACTCAAAGCCCCCGACAGCTCGGGGAAAAGGGCCGAGGATGTCGAGCCCCCAGACCGAAAATGGCCAGGATAAAGGGATCGTCTGGAGAGCTTGAGCTGGCTGGTGTATCTGCTTGGAATGGAACTGGCACGCTTCACACTTGGTTACTTGTGGAGTTGCATCCTGGAGGGCTGTCGGCCAGAAGAAACCTTGCCGGAACGCTTTGCCGGCAAGTGCTCTTGCGCCAATGTGGTGACCACATATGCCTCCATGTATCTCTGCCAACAGCTTTTGTCCGTCTTCCCGGCAAATACACTTCAATTTCACACTGTTGAGTCTTGTTCTGTATAGTGTGTTGTCGACAAACTGGTACATACTTGACTGCCGGGCTACTTTTTCTGCTTCTTCTTGCTCTTCGGGAAGTTCTCCTGTCTGAAGGAAATGGACAATCTCCTGTGCCCATGCTGGAGCTTGTGGCTCGACAACAAGGACTAAAGGAACATCTGCTGCTGCGGGAACATCCGCTTCTACGGCGAGAATTTGCGGGTCAGCCGGAGCTTGATGTTCCCCGGCAAGCTTGCCAGAGCAAAGCTTGTCGGGAGCTTTGCTACGACGGAACAAACCATAAGGCTTGCCGGAGCAGACTGCTCCTCAGCATCCTTGGTGTTGATCTTGGGGACCTTCTTGGCGGCGGCTTCGGGGAGCTCTGCCGGAAAATAGTCACTGGAAATCAACTTCCTCTTTTTGCTCTGTCCAGTTGATGGTGTTACGGATGGTTGAGTCAGCTTGAGCACAAAGATCCCTGGTTCCATAGGTAACTTTAGTGCGGCGCACTTTGACAGGCCATCGGCAATGTCGTTCTGAGCTCTCGGAACATGTTCCATTTGTAGGCCGTCAAAGTGCTCTTCTAGCTTTCTCACTTCATCAACATAGGCTTCCATCAGCGGACTCTGATAATTCTTATTCACTTGGCGGACGACAAGCTGTGAGTCACCCCTGACAATGAGCTTCTTGATCCCAAGGTCCGCTGCGATTCTGAGGCCGGCAAGCAACCCTTCATACTCTGCAGTATTGTTCGTTGCTTGCTCCTTCGGAAAGTGTATCTGGACTACGTACTTGAGATGCTCTCCGGTGGGCGCGACAAGCAGCATGCCCGCACCGGCGCCTTGCAGCGAGAATGGTGCTTGCCTCCTTGACGGGGATGCTCGTCTCTGGAATTTCTTCATCTGCTATTGGCGTCCATTCTGCTATGAATTCTGCCAATGCTCTGCTTTGGATAGTTGAAGTGCTCTCAAACTTGAGGCCAAAGCTTGACAGTTCCAGTGCCCACTCGACAATCCTGCCTGTTGCTTCTGGGTTTTGCAGTTTCCTCTTTAGCGGAAAACGAGTGACGACTGTGATCTCATGTGCTTGGAAGTAATGGCGCAGCTTTCTCGAGGCCATGAGGAGGCCGAAAAGCAATTTCTGCACACCAGAGTACCTTGACCTAGCCCCCTGCAGAAGGGAACTGACAAAGTAAACTATGCGCTGCACCATTCTCTTCTGCATCTTCTCATGCTCCTGCGCAGATCCATCCTTGTCGGGACCAGAGCTTGTCGGCGAAGCCCTCTGCTTGTCGCTGGATGCATCTGCCGTGGTTGCTGGCTCATCATCCGCCTCCCTATCCGCCACTAACGCAGCACTAACCACTTGATTGGTTGCCGCTATATACAGCAGCAACTTCTCTTGTGGTTTAGGTGTGACAAGTGTTGGAGTGGAGGACAGGTATCTCTTCAAGTCCTGCAGCGCAGCCTCCGCCTCTGGAGTCCATTTCATTGGACCTGCCTTTTTCAAGATTTTGTAAAATGGCAGGGCGCGCTCAGCAGATCTAGAGATAAACCTGCTAAGAGCAGCCACGCAACTGGCAAGCCTTCGCACATCCTTGACGCGCATTGGTGCTTCAATCTGCTCAATGGCCTTGATCTTGTCGGGATTGGCTTCAATTCCCCGCTGAGACACGAAGAACCCGAGAAGCTTGCCGGAGGGGACTCCAAACACACACTTCTCGGGGTTCAGCTTGAGATTGATCTTGCGCAGAGTTGCAAATGTTTCGTCTAAATCTTGAATTAGGGTCGCCCTGTCCTTGCTCTTGACCACTATATCATCCATGTAGGCTTCCACATTTCTATGCATTTGCGGCTCAAAAGCATGATGGACTACCCTTGCGAATGTTGAACCAGCATTCTTTAAACCGAAGGGCATCCGTACGAAACAGTAGGTGCCACATGGGGTGATGAATGCGGTTTTCTCCTCATCCTCTTCTGCCATGAAGATCTGATGGTATCCTGAGTATGCATCAAGAAATGAAAGCAAATCACATCCAGCCGTGGAGTCAACAATCTGGTCAATGCACGGCAAGGGAAATGGGTCTTTGGGACAAGCTTTATTGACATCAGTAAAGTCGATACAAAGCCTCCATTTCTCGTTAGCCTTGCGCACGACAACAGGATTGGCCAACCACGTGGGATGGAGCACTCCTCTGACAAGGCCTGCTGCTTCCAATTTCTTGATTTCTTCTGCAATGAATTCTTGGCGCTCCACTGCCTGCTTCCTGACTTTCTTCTTGACGGGCCGCGCATGAGGACAGGCGGCCAGGTGGTGCTCAATTACTTTCCTGGGAACACCAGGGATGTCAGACGGTTGCCACGCAAACACGTCGACGTTCGCCCGCAGGAAAGCAACGAGCGCGCTTTCCTATTTAGGGTCGAGAGTGGCACTGATGGTGAAGGTACCACCAGTGCCGTCCTCCTTGGCGGACACCTTCTTGGTTTCTGGTGGAGCTGCCATCGCCTTCTTACACTTGCCGGTGGAGCTCGATGGTGCGTCCTCGACGGTAGCGCAGCACTCCGAAGAGGTGCGCTTGCCGGAGTGGGCATCAGAGCTCTTGTCGGACTTGGTCTTCTTCTTCCCCCCGGGAGCTTCAGCGGCAAGTGACTTGCGATCTGTTGCGGCTGCTGCTTCCTGGTAGATCTTGTCGGCGCAGATAAGAGCATCCTTCTTGTCGCCGGGCACAGAGATGACACTTATCGGGCCTGGCATCTTCAGTACGTTGTATGCATAGTGAGAGGCTGCCATGAACTTGGCGAGCGCTGGATGCCCAAGTATCCCATTATAAGGCAATGGAAAATCAGCAACGTCGAAAGTGACCCTCTCAGTCCTGAAGTTCAACTTGCTGCCAAATGTTATCGGCAACGTGATCTTTCCCTTCGGCTTGCTCCTTCCCGGGTTGATTCCTTGGAACATGCCGGTCTCTTCGAGCTCGCTGACAGGGATCTGGAGTTTCTGGAGCACCGCGGAGGAGATCAGATTCAAGCCGGCCCCGCCGTCAACTAACATCTTAGTGACCTTGAGGTTGCGGATAGTTGGTGAAACCAACATCGGCAAGCACCCGACCGCAGTTATGCGATCAGGGTGGTCCTCAATATCAAAGAAGATAGGCGTGCTGGACCATTTTAGAGGCTTGCGTGACTCGACGGGTGGTTCTGCTGCATTAACTTCCCGCACCCACTGTTTGAGCTGGCGGTACGAAGTATGCAGAGAAGCACCACCATCAACGCACAGGACCTCTGTGGCCTTCTGGAACTCCTGCTCATCGGTCTCGTCATCATCCATATCTTCGTCGTCGTCGTCTTCATCCTTGTCGCGGCCACGGGGAGGTCTATCTCCTTGCCGCTGCTTGGCCTTGCCGCGGCGTCCTCCTCGGCCGGGACGTTTCTTGCCAAATCCTCCAGCACCTTCCTGGGCTTTCTCCTTGTCGCGCCCCTCGTATTCAGCCTTTTGCTGCTCAACAAGCTGCTCGACCTTCTTGCAGCTCTGGAGGTCATGGCCCGTGGTGCGGTGGATCTTGCAGTACTGCTTGTTGGTGCCGTCCTGCTTGTCGGCGGCCGCCACAGCCTCTGCGGCAGTCTCCTTGCCAGAGCCACCCGCTTTGGCTTTCTTAGCGCCACCTCCGCTGCCGAACTGCTCGACGACTAGTACCTCTTTGCCTTTCCTCTTCCTATTGTTCCGCCGCCGGTTTTTCTTTGCCGGGGCAGCATCCTCACTGTCAGATCCTCCTGCTCCTACATTCTCTCCGGGGAGTCTCCTCCCTTCCTCAGCACGTCCACACTTGTCGGCCAGGGCATATAGCTCACTGACGTCTCTGATCTTGCACATCGCCATCTCCTCCCGCATCCTGCGATTCCGCACGTTCTGATGGAACGCGCTGATCACCGCGGCAGGGTGGACATCTAGGATGTTGTGCTATACGCTGCTGAATCTCTGAATGTACTTGCGCAAGGGCTCTCCTTCCTTCTGGGCGAGCAGATGAAGGTCACTCTCTTGGCCATGAGGCTTGTGGCCGCCTGTGAAGGCGCCGACAAACTGATGGCATAGATCGGCCTAAGAGGATATGGAGTTGTCCGGCAAGTGCATGAGCCAGGATCTGGCGTTGGGCTTGAGCACCAGCGGGAAGTAGTTGGCAAGGATCTTGTCGTCCCGTCCCCCGGCAGCCTGCACCGTAATGGTGTAGATGCTGAGGAACTCCGACGGATGCGTCTTGCCGTCGTACTTCTCCGGTACGTCTGGCTTGAAGTTCTTCGTGCTAGGCCACTGGACTTGCCGCAACTCACGAGTGAACGCAGGGCAACCTACCGCGTACGGCAAGTCGCCTGGTTCCCCTGGCGCATGCATGTCAACAGAAGGCCCAGCGCGCTTGTCGGATTGACGTCGCGCTTCTCTTCGACGCTCGATACGAGTATGAGCGTATTCTTCCTGTCGATCGTGGAGAACTTGGCGCTGAATGCGACGAGCTCGTGGATCCAACGATGCGGTGGAGTCGCTGTCGAGGTGGATCCGGCGAGTCGGCGATCTTGGCCTTCGGGGTGGAGATTGCATGGTGGTTGCACCCCCACCAGTTTCGTCGCCACCGGCTCGCGCCTGGCAACCCTGCCGCGGCAGCGACGTGCTTGGCTGCCGTGGAGTGTCGCCGTTGGCGTATCCGATGAGACTCTGAATGGTGGCCCTCCATTCGTCGATCTTGTCCGACGTCGGAGGGTAATCCAGGAGCAGTTGAGCTCGCCCCAAAGCTTCTGCCGGAGTGGTGGGTGGTAGTGGCAGACGGCGCGAGGAGCGGGATATGCTCGGACTTCTAACTATGTTAGAAGGAGCATTATCCCGTTCGGGCGACCGTGTCTCGCTCGTGCTGGCACGTTGGCGTGCATGCTGGTCTTGAGCGCCCCGGGATCCACCAGCTTGATCTTGGCCCAACAAACGTATGGTACTGCGAGTACCATGATGTTGTCGGTCCTGCGCCTCCTGAGACGGGCGCGGAACAAGCACGGACGTCGAGGTCTGCGCCGCCTTGCCCTTGCACCTGGAAACGTCGTGAGCTTCCTCGTCGATGTCCGTCCTTCCGCCGGCGTCTACCCCACCACCCGTTTGCTCCGGTGGCGGTGGGATAGACGTGGACGGAATAGCTGCCTCCGAAGCCTTCTCCTTCGGTGGCATGTCGATGACGAAAGTGAAGATCTAGCTCGTGTGAACGCCGGATCAGGTTCACACAACCTCGACGCCCCCCCTACCTGGCGCACCAAAGATGTCGGGGAAACTGATCCACGAACACCTATGGGGTCGGCGGACCGAGCCCCTTTCGGTTCGGCGGGGGGCGGAGATCGCACGAAGAGCGGATCGAGGTGAAGCACACGAGCAGTTTACCCAGCTTCGGAGCTCTCCGGAGAGATAACACTCCTACTGTTGCTTGTCTGATTGTATTATGTTCTTGCTTGAGAGAGAGCTAAGTGTTTTTCTGGCTTCCGAATGAACCGAACCCCCTCTACGTTGCGCATGGGCCTCCTTTTATATGCTCAAGGGGTCACCGACAGGTGGCAACGCAGAGAAGGGTAAAAGTGGAAAAGGGGTTGCGGTTGGTACAACCACTTGCACAGTGTATCCTACCTAACCCTGACGGCAGGGGACAAAGGCAGTAAATTCCCGTCTGCGTCGCCCAAACAGTGCAGAAAGGTACCGTCAGGGGCGCCACCGCTTGCCACGATGGCGATCTTGTCAGCATCACATGCCACTGCGGACCGCTGGCTGCACAGCCTTCCGCCACGCGCGCCTGGAAAGGCCCCCAGGGCGACACGTTGGTGGATGCGCTGGAGCGTGGGCACAGAGTGACTGCTTTCCGCGGCAAGTGCCTTGCCGCGGTCGTCGTCTTGTCGCGCCCGAGAGCTTGTCGCTCACCGGGCCTTGCCGGGACGCGTGGCGCATCGTGGCAAGTTCCCTGAGATGCCTTGGTTGGCCTTCCCGCAAGCTCCTCTTGCCGGGGCCTTGTCTCCTTGACTTGAACACTTTGTTCTTGAATGGCTCCAAAGGAGCCACGGAGGATCTTGGCGGTCACCCAGCAAGCCTTTGCCGCGGGGTGCTGCAACTGCCCGTGCACATGTTCGGTGTCCTAGGGTACCCCTATTCTAGTACACCGACAACAATGAACGATGAGATGTGGAGGATGGACTCCGGAGCCAAGTCATGGAATTCCAGCCCATAATAAAACATGAGCCCCCTCACGAAGGGGTCCATCGGGAAGCCTAAACCCCGAAGGAGGTGAGACACGAACACGACGCTCTCACCAGGCTCGGGAGTGGGAATGACTTTCCCTTGGGCAGGCAGCCTATGCGAAATCTCGCAGGTTAGGTACCTGACATCTCTCAGCTTTAGCACGTCTTCTTCTGTGACGGAAGAGGGCATCCACCGGCCTTGTAGGTTGGAGCCGGACATTGTTAAAGGTCCGAAGTGCCCGAATCTGGAACCTTAGGTGTTGGAACTCGAGGCGAGGGGCGGATTCGATTGAGATTGAAGAAAAGGAACGGGCCTTGGTCTCATTATAAAGGGGTAGAATACCAAGAGCCATCCCCATGACCGTTTGGGACTCGCCTTCGATGGAGGGGGCATGCCAACGGGCACGATTGGGTTACCCCACGTCCGTATTGATGAGAATCCCGGGAAAAGGGGACACGATCTCTGCTTTGACAAGACGTGCCAAGGAAACCGCTTCGCTAAACGCGCTGAGGTGGAACGATAAAAACGATTCGAATAAAGGCTTGGCCGTGGCATGATGTCATACCACGAAGCGCGTCAGCAGATTGAACCTGTGTAAATATTATTCTCTCTACGGTGGCATGTGGAATTTATTTTGCATAGCCGGACACTATCCTGGTGTTCAAAATCTTCTATATTATTCGGAGGAGGAACCCGCCTTGCAATGCCGAAGACAATATGCGCGCCGGACTCGTCGTCATTGAACCCTGGTTCAGGGGCTACTGAGGGAGTCCTGGATTAGGGGGTGTCCGGATAGCTGAACTATCATCATTGGCCGGACTCCAAGACTATGAAGATACAAGACTGAAGACTTCGTCCCGTGTCTGGATGGGACTTTCCTTGGCGTGGAAGGCAAGCTTGGCGATGCGGATATGTAGATCTCCTACCATTGTAACCGACTCTGTGTAACCCTAGCCCTCTCCGCTGTCTATATAAACCAGAGGGTTTTAGTCCATAGGACACATAACAATCATACCATAGGCTAGCTTCTAGGGTTTAGCCTCCTTGATCTCGTGGCAGATCTACTCTTGTACTACCCATATCATCAATATCAATCAAGCAGGAGTAGGGTTTTACCTCCATCGAGAGGGCCTGAACATGGGTAAAAACATCGTGTCCCTTGTCTCCTGTTACCATCCGCCTAGACGCACAGTTCGGGACCCCCTACCCGAGATCCGCCGGTTTTGACACCGACAGCGGCGCTACTGCTAAATTTTCCCCCCTCACTACTACTAGTTTTATTATTATTTTTCCTGCATATTTGTTTTGTATTTGAATAGTCTTTACACAATAATCTTTAGCATATCATACACATACAAATGTAATCATAGCATATACATACAATTAGTCTCATCAAATCATGTCATCATCATAATCATCATCCAAAACAAAGTGGTCTCTCGTCATCAATCTCGAAAATAGCGATACAAGTCTCGATTTCTTGCAAGTACATCGTCATCCATCTAAACAATGATATACACGAGAAGAGCTATCACTTTGAGTACATGAGTTCGTATCCCTCTCTCGCATTAGCGTGAACCTAAACTAACTACTGCCTGTCGCTCGGAAACCGGAAACCGGTACACCTGGGCCTGACACTCCGGCCACTTGTCGTATATATACTCCTGGCGTAGCACTTCTTCGCCATCTATGATCTATGCACCTGCATCGTCACATGAGTCAATGATATGCAACATATATAGTTGAGCAATAGAAAGAGACAGACTTTGCAAAAATAGAAACAACATATCATAAGCATAAATAACAAAGTTCATCGTACCCAAAATGCCCTAACTAGAGTGATTTTCGCTAGTCGAGGAGGAGGATGGTTTAATTACATCACAAATAAAGTTTCACCGTGCATAACTCAAAGTTTTTTCATACAGAAAGTATGGACTAAACGGACACATTGTCATATATCGACAATCACTCCACCATGTTGTGCCATCCATCCATATCAGGGAGATAGTCCTCGAGCTTCGTGAAAGGCTTCATATCGAGACACTGAGAGGCTATCCATGTTCGGACGTCTTCCCGCGACATTTGTCCTTCTCTGTAGAACATCCCTGTTTTTCCGACGACCTCCTTCATGATGATTTGGGCAAGTTCGCGCTGGATGTTATACAACTCAGCTTGAAGTCGATGATCCTCGATATCTCCTACGTCCTTTGCCCATTGCAGAATATGGGCATCGCCAGATCTAGGTGAAATGTGAAGGTTCTGGTGATCCCGTCTGTACTCCAGCATGTGGTGTAGGACATAGAATCCATCATTAAGAGAATCGTTCGGTTGCTGGATGCAGCAGAAGTCGGTCTTATGGCTAAAGGCGACCCTGCCGCCCCTTCTCTTCTTGTCCCTAACCTCTCCACCCCTTGCTTGGTAGTAAAACATAGCACTGTCGAGAACATCTTTGATGTGGGTGTAATCCTTTTTGTGAATTTTCTTCGACGAGTCCAAGTAAAGAGCATGGGAGAATCGGGGGTAGAGGATGATGAGGACGGCGCGCCCGCCGCTGCGCAAAATAAGTACACCTCAAATTAATTAGCCTCCACCGTGCAAATGAATTATTGAAATCGAAGGAAGGATAGCAGCGCGGATGACTTACACGGGATGATAAGGCACGAGAATCGCCTCCTTGTCCTTATTGGTGAGCATGAAACTGATGATGTAATCCCTCGCGTATTCACGCTGCTCTGCGCAGACTCCCAAGAAGCCCTCATGCATGTAGTATGGGTCAGCGACACAGATATGATGTATCTGCTCAACCCCAATGATGTAGTTCATGTGCAAGGCATAAAGGCGGACAAACGTAAAATCTAGCTTCTTCACGTGAAACATGTCGAATATGTAATCGAATCGGATGAAGAACATATCCGCGGGTAAGCTGTCGACGTACGACATTTGCCGCGGAACGTTAACCACGTAGAGTGGGTATCCTGGATCTTTCGAGGCGATGAGGCCTTTCTCTACCCGCAGCGCATCGTCATGAAGTCTCCTTAGATCACCGAATCTGGCCCGTAGCGCTGTTGCAGGTAGGATTGGTTGACCCGGGATATGACATTTATCCGCGTCGCGGATATCTATATGGTCCTGAAGCCGAGGCTATTGAGGCGGCTGGATCATAGAATCAACTTTTTTGCCTTTCCTCGCTCTCTTCCTAGACTTCTTTACTACCGGAAGGTCGTCCATAATACGTTGAGACAGTAATTCAGGCACCAACTCATGACGCTCAAACCCTGAGGAGGCGCCAGTATAGACATACTGTTCAGCGCCATCATCATCCTCATCCTCATCCATAGCGACGTCATCAGCGACTAATGGAGCCTCCTCCTTACCCTGTCCGCTATCACCCAACCCGACACCTGACGCTAATTGGGTAGGTGGGGTGTTGATGTTCATACCTTGCTGAGGCTGCGTGCTCGTGGGTGTGCTCCCAGCCGCCTCCAGACGAAGCAGACTCTTTGGCCACAACAGGACCCACCCATTGCAAAAATCACCAAGCCGCCGCAGGGTCTCGTCGTCATCCCCCACTAGTATTATAGGAGGCAAATTCTCGTGGCCCGGTTTGACACTGGCCACGGAAACCTTAAAGACGTTCGGGGGGATCGGCCGGCTGTGGAACTATGGTTCTTTCGGCTGTGGAACAATGGTTCCTTCGGCTTCCTCGGGCGCCTTTGGCACAAAAATGCCGTCGCCCACCTCCGTGAACACCAGTCTAGTAGTCCTGAGTTTGTTAGGAACCCGTTGCCTCTTTGCTTTCGGTTCTACACCGGCTCCGCTCCCCGAGGCAGCACCGGTCTCAGTCTCAGCGCCAGTTGACGGTGTCCTGGACTAGGGGGTACTCACCACGTCGTCTCCTCATCAGTTGGATTGGGCCGAGGATCCCCATGGCCGTATACTCATGGGCCAGTCCGGATAATTGCCGCATACAAGGAAGATTCCACAAGACTTGGCGATCAAGACAAGGACTCCTCCCCCACCGGCGTATTCGGCTAGGACTCTTGTTATCCTAGGCCTCTGGTGCATTATATAAACCAAGGCCAGGCTAGTCGATAGATATACAACAACAATCATACCATAGGCTAGCTTCTAGGGTTTAGCCTCCTTGATCTCATGGTAGATCTACTCTTGTAATACCCACATTATCAATATCAATCAAGAAGGACGTAGGGTTTTACCTCCATCAAGAGGGCCCGAACCTGGGTAAAACATCGTGTCCCTTGTCTCCTGTTACCATTGATCCTAAGACGCATAGTTCGGGACCCCCTACACGAGATCCGCCGGTTTTGACACCGACATTGGTGCTTTCATTGAGAGTTCCGCTGTGTGATCGGCGAAAGGATCAATGGCTCGACTGCAGGTCAACTGCGACGTCGGCTTCTTCGTCGCCATCTCGGCTGGTCACCTTGGCTTGACCAAGGACTGCGCCCTACCTCCAATCGTCATGTTCGGATGAAGGCCTTCATCAACACCAACTCCGATCTCTATCAAGATCATGGAGGAGTCATCCAAGGAGCTCGGGGGCTCAACGTCAACATTGCCCTCAGGCGACCGTGCTGTTTTTTGGATAACAAATTGTATCCGCCGCCACCGCCTCCTCGAGTGTCGCCTAAACGGTTACTTCGGTGGAATTATGCGGAATTAAGTCTACAACAACCCTGCAAAAATTTCGTCGAGTTCCGATGGAGGAATCTCCGGCAATCTCCGATATACCGGAGCCCTGTTGAATCTGGACGAGAATCCGGACGAGTTTAGGGCGTGGTATGCAGCGTCTAGCTCGGATGTCCTTTGGAGGATCCAACCGTTGATTTGCTGCGGAATTCCCTTATCTACCACCTGCCAAAAATTCAGCTCGATCCGACCGTCCAAACTCCGGGAATCTTCCAATTAGTGCATCACTTTTTGGATCTGTTTTCTGCGCGAAAACGAATCCGACCCGAGTTCGTCTTTTTTATGAACGAGATTTCGGACATCCTTTTTGAAGGAAGTTTTGTATGGGGTATTGTGTTTTGTTTCAGAACACATCCCACTAACTTTAAGATCTTTTGAACATGATCTTCAACATCATGCTGGTGTCAAACCAGTCCGGCAATATTGCTCCACGGCTGCCGACCTGCGCTAGACACGTCGTCACTTTGTTGAGCCAAGCTCAACTTCTTCGGATCATCATCTTGGCAAGCCGAACAGGAGTCCGGCATCGCGAAGGATAAATCATCACCAACATCGCCGCCCCACGGATTACACGGAGCGGGCATACCAGCATCGCCACACTGTCCCTTCATCAAGCCAGCATCGACCACATCACGACCTGCATCGGCAGGGCCACACTATTGCTTCTTCAAGCTGGTGTCCATCACGCCGACCTACTTCAACATCTCGGCTGGACCGGGGGCTTCGCCATCTCTTCATCAACCTACTCCGGACACTTCGGCGTCACTAGCCGACCAGGCATGGGTGCGCGGATCAAGTCCCAATTTTGGGAATCACCTTCCTTCGGATTGCTACAACAAATAAACTAGGTCTATCAAATGGTGGCCGCATTATCGACGGTCGCATGATGGTTCGGTCAGTTTCCGTACACAGTTCGGCGAATGCCGCATCCGGAACTCGGACAGACCTGTGAATCCAGGCTTTGCCACGCCTTTATTGCATTACGCCGACGACCTGCATCGACATCAACTTCGGCGCCAGGCCATATTTCTTTTACTACTCACTTTGCATAAATTATTTATCATGCAACATTTTTTTTAATTCCTATTATTACTATTATCCCCGGTCTGCACTATTTTTTATGCACAAGAAAATGATCCAGCCGGACTATATCCTTTGACGTCACCTCGGCTGGACGGGGGGCTTCGTCAACACTTCATTACCCCATGCCAGGGACTTCGGCATCACTCTGCCATCCTGCATTGACCATGCTATGTCACCACTTCATAGTGCCGAGCTCTTTGCTCCGCCACATCGGGACCGGCTTGGGGGATGGAACCTTGTCCCGCATCAAGCTCGGACCGCGTCGTCAATACCAAACACATTAACCAGCTAAGTTGCCTTCATGCTCAAAGTTTTAAATTTCTAACTTGTGTTCGGTTCGACCAAGAATTATACTTTTTTGTAAAAAGTTGCTTGTACAAATTTTCCTTGTCGAAACTTTGTTCACATACACTTGACGTGCTACCCGCGCTCATTATACCTGGGGGCTTCTTTAACAGAAGCTTATTAATACGGGCTTTATGCCCAACACATGTGTCACACTTCCGCATGTACCTTTTATTCACCATTATATGCATCGATATGACTTAAGTTTTGGCCAAGCTGGGTTGCCTGGCTCCTATGCTTACCCCTACGTTCCCGATTGTTCGGCTAGGTGGTAAAGGGAGCACCTCTGCGATTGTTACTGCCGGGTCAGCCGGATGTGTACCTCAGACTGGGTGAAGCCTAAAGCTAGCGTTCTTAAGGGAATATTCGGTCGGTGAACTAAAAGTTGATTTTTAATTATTTACCCATCTGCCCCCAGATGATTTTCTGCTTTCATAGCAGCTTTGACATGCACTTTAGGGCATGCATCCCAGCGAAAGGAACCCTTAACGGAACTATTCTCCCTGGAAGATGTTTCTTACTATCCATGTAATATAACATAACTAGTTGGGCACTTGTCTGATACAGCACTAATGACCCCTACGCCTTGTCTCCATGCATACCACGGTTCTTATATAACCGCGAAGGTATTCGGACACACGCCGGACTGTTGGGTCCGGAGGTCGAAGCGAAAAGGTCCGCTACGACAAATGATCTACAATCCGGCTAGAAGGCATTCTACATGTCACCTTACATTTTATAGTCAAATTTCACCCAAGTCGCTTGGGGGCTCTTATATTTATTTGAGCCGTTTCATACTAAGTGTTTTTCTTCTTAGTCGTTGCAAAGTTAAAGCACGGCAGAAGCACTTTTTTCTAAAGTCCAATTTTCGGATCGGCACCGAACACTTGATCTTGTTCGGACGTCATATTTTTACTGACGTTTTTTGGTTTTCCAAGATTTTGGCACTTTTAAACTATTTGTGTGTTTTCAGCACCAGTCTTGCAGTGCAACGCAGGACACCTTTAGAGATTCGGCAAAAACATTCTCGGATATTGCTATATATGCATCAGCTTCGAATTGTGTCTTCGGTCAATAGTTGGGTTGCCCAGCTCCCGCGCTTGCCTCCTACGTTCCGCTTTGTTCGACTAGGTGTGCAAAGGGAGAACCATTGCGATTGTGCTTCCAGCTTGCATGGTCAAGCACCTCAGTGGAGAAAGCCGAAAACTGACTGTCACAATAGGTGTAAACTGGTCAGTGATCCGATGACTATATTAAATGACGGGCCATTCATAACATTGGCCGAAGTGTTTCCGGCTTGACCTCGTCTGTCGCTGAACACGGCGGGGGCTAGTAACTGGCCTCCCAAACTAAATCCTCGATCTTTTGCTCTTACATTGGAGCCGAGGTTTCATGATCATGCCTAGCATGACAACCCAAAGAAAGGAACCGATAGCGGGACTATTTTCTTTGGAAGACATTTCTTCTGTTAAGCAACAATATAACATATCTCTCTGTGTACCTTTGTTTAGAAAGCCGTATGACCAGATTGCCTTGTTTGTCGTAAATCTTTGCCCTCATAAAGGCTTTATAAAGTAGGACAAACACTCCTCGGCTACCGACCGAGGAGGTTAAAGCCCATGGTCGGTCAACAAAGTTTTGTACAATGCGGATCCGAGCATTAATGACGTAAAGTACTTGGATACATAGAGTCATTACACATAATTTGTGATTTTACTATGGATATTGATCCTTAATTCGGCCACCCGTGCCCGCATTAAGGCTCGGGGGCTACTGGGCTTCAGGCTTATTATTTACAAATATTAAAGGGGCACATTGATCCCCTGATCTGGTGTTGCCACCCGACCAGTGTCTCGGGGCCTACTGCATTGCTTGTTCTATGCAGAAAATCTTAAGTGCAATACAGTTTCCGAGGAGATTTTGATCCTCAGGTTGGTCGGCCGCACCCAACTTGAGTCTCGAGGACTGAGCACGCCGCTTTTTGTGTCCCAAAGTGTTCTGCCGAGCTAGGACTTGATCCTCAGACCGATTTTGCAAATCAACCTGAGTCTCAGCGGCTACGGGGATCAGCGGTCTTATGTCGTCCTTCATGTGTATCTCGGGTTTTAGACCGATACCCACCTTGAGGGCTACTGGCACCAATCAAAAATATTGACAAAAATTGGCCCACATTCGGGGTGGTGCACCACCTCGGAAGCAGTCCGGCATTAAGCTCGGGCGCTAGTGGCTGGCTCCATAGAGGGCATTTCCGGCATTAAGCTCGGCTAAACTCCTTCAACTTTTTTGGACCAAGATGATCTATGACATCTTGGATACAGTCCGGCATTGGAGCTCGGATACACAGTCCGGCGTTGGAGCTCGGATACATAGTCTGGCGTTAGAGCTCGGATACGGTCCGGCGTTGGAGCTCGGATACATAGCCCGGCGTTAGAGCTGGGAAGCAGTCCGGCATTGGTGCTCGGCTGCAAAGGATACCTCGAATGCAGTCCGGCGTTGGAGCTCGGACGCAAGAGGACATTGCCGCTCGGGAACAACTTCAAACCTGAGGTGTGGCATAAAAATAACAAGGCATTGATAAAGGCCGGAAACTTAAAGGGGCTCCTCGGATACCCGACGCATAAACTCGCAGAATGCATTTCGGCGATCCTCAAGATCGAAGATGAGAAGATATGTTGAACCAGTTTTCAAGACCGACGACCGAAGATGAAGAACAGTTCGGAAGAATCGAGGAGCGTCCCCAACTTGAAGACCGGTTCAGGGGGCTACTGACGGTGTCCTGGACTAGGGGTTACTCACCACGTCGTCTCCCGATCAGTTGGATTGGGCCGAGGATCCCCATGGCCGTATACTCATGGGCCAGTCCGGAAAGTTGCCGCATACAAGGAAGATTCCACAAGACTTGGCGACCAAGACAAGGACTCCTCCCCCACCGGCGTATTCGGCTAGGACTCTTGTTATCCTAGGCCTCTGGTGCATTATATAAACTAAGGCCAGGCTAGTCGATAGATATACAACAACAATCATACCATAGGCTAGCTTCTAGGGTTCAGCCTCCTTGATCTCGTGGTAGATCTACTCTTGTAATACTCACATTATCAATATCAATCAAGCAGGACGTAGGGTTTTACCTCCATCAAGAGGGCCCGAACCTGGGTAAAACATCGTGTCCCTTGTCTCCTGTTACCATTGATCCTAAGACGCATAGTTCGGGACCCCCTACCCGAGATCCGCCGGTTTTGACACCGACACCGGTCTCGATGACGGTCTGAGTCTCAGCGCCGGTCTCACTCTCAGCACCGGTCTGCGTGTTGGTCTCAGTCCCCGATGCCACCGGTGGGCCCAGCAACAACATCGGTTGATCGTCGGTAAGGCTAAAAAATTCGTCTGCCGCCCGGTAGACGTCGTCACAATCACCAGAACCCTGTCGTTCATCGTTGCTAGCCATGTTTCCTATGATTAAATCTAGTCAATTAATTCTAGACCTAATAAAATGAATAATGACATAAAAAGGCCTATTGTTTTGCAGGAATGTTGACTCCTTCCTGCTGCGGCAAATCCTGGGCACTCGATATGTCCTAGTTTGTAGCACAAGTCATGCCGAAATTCACGGAAAATTTCGGCATGACCTTTGCTAAAAAGTGGACAAATCGAGAACCTAAAATTTGCCGGAACAGAAATGAATCAACATTCCGGCAAAACATAGGCCACTCAGCATCATTCCCTGGAAACAACAAAGCCACTTGGGCACAATCAAACAACTCCAATGAAAAGATATAATATGACCACTTCAATGAAAAGATATAATCAACAATAAAAGTCTAGGAAGGGATCATCTTTAAAATAAAATTTGCCTAAATTCTTTTCCTTGAAAAATAGTGGTCTTTTCAAAAATAAAAAACCTTTGCAAAATGATCTCACTGAACACTTCTCTACCTAGGACAGAACCCAAATTATGTTGACCTAGCTATTCCTCTCTCTCACACAAACACACATTATTATCTCTAACCCTTCTCTGCCTAGGACAGAACCCAATTAAATTGCAAAGGAACTCCAATTCTCTAACCCTTCTGACCTAATGCTCTAAAATAAAATTTTCCTCTAACCTAGCCAACCTACTTAACCTAGCTTGTTAATCCAATGAACCTAATTAACCTACCTATTTAACCTAGTTAGTTAATCTAGTTTACCTAGATAATTAACCCTAATTAAACTAGTTAACGCAGCTAGTTCTCTGTCAAAGCCCTAAATAAATTTTTGCACTAATTAACCTAGATAATTAACCTCATTAAACTAGTTAACCTGACTAGTTCTCTGTTAAAGCCCTAACTAAATTTTTGCACTAACCTCGATAATTAACCTAATTAAACTAGTTAACCTAACTACTTCTCTGTCAAAGCCCTAACTAAATTTTTACCCTAACCTAGATAATTAACCTAATTAAACTAGCTAACCTATGCATGAGAGAGAGAGGAGGGGTGGGGGCTTACAGAGGATGGATGCGATGGTGGCGAGGGAGGCAGTGATGGCGAGGGAGGCAAGGGCGTCTCCAGTGACAGTGAGGGAGGCAGTTGTGGCGAGGAAGGATCCGGTGGCGTCGACGGTGACTCCGGTGGCGTTGACGAGGCCGCGCCGCTCCGTGGCATTGGGGGCGGCACCGGTGGCGTCGACGGCGCACGGCTCTGGTGGCGTCGACGTCGGCAAGAGACGGTGGCGAAGTGGGGCGACGACGAATCGGGGAGACGGCAGCGCGCGGGGTGGTTGAGGGATTTGGGGGAGAAGTGGTGGCCGGGGAGAAACTGTTTTTTGGTTAAGTCAAACTTAGCGGTAGCGCGTTGGTAAAACACGATATAGCTAAGATAGCTATAGCGGTTTTTACAAAACGCGCTACTATTATAGCTATGTAATTTTCTTCCATTTTTTAATTTCCTTTTCTGTTTCTATAGCGGGGGTCTAGGACACGCGCTGCAGCTACGTTAGCTATAGCGCCTCTTACAAACACACGCTGCTGCTATGCCTTCCTCTGTTTTTTCGCTTTTTCATTTATTTTGCTCTATATTTTATTTTTTCCTTTCTCCTTTTTATATTTCTTTCATTTTCATTTACTTTTCTATTTGTTTTTCATCTTATTTTATTTCCGTTAGACGCGCTGCTACTTATGCCCTAGCGGTAGCGCATTTCTTCCAAGCCCGCTACTGCTATGCGTAGCCTATCATTCTAGCAATGGGAATATTAGTTGTAGCGCTTTTGCCATTACATGCGCTACTGCTAAGGTTGTATCTGTAGCGCGGTTTTTTCTCAGATGCTACTGCTATCTAGCACTAGCTCCCTTTTTTGACCCGCGCTGTTGCTAAATTTCTGTGTATAAGGTTTTCCCTAGTAGTGAATATCCATGATGCTAATGATATGCAAAGCCACAAGCTTGGGGAAGCTATGTTTGATGAAGATGATATTTTTTGTCCCCCAAGTTTTGATGAGAAAATTTCTTATGATCAAAGCATGCATACTATTTATGATGATTATTGTGATGATACGTATGCCATAAAGAATAAACTTGCTTATATGGAGAATAGTAAATATTCTTTGCAAGTAGATCTTGAAAAGAATGCTTTAGGTGCTGGTAATATTGTTTAATTCATTCATGATGCTACTGAAAATTATTATGAGGGAGGAACATATGCTTGTAGGAATTGCAATAGTATCAAGTTTCCTCTCTATGTGCTTAATGTTTTAAAGTTATGCTTGTTTTGCCTCCCTATGCTAGTTGATTATAGTTCCCATAAATTGTTTGCTCACAAAATCCCTATGCATAGGAAGTGGTTTAGGCTTAAATGTGCTAGTCATATGCTTCATGATGCTCCCGTTATGTTTCAATTCTTATATTTTAGGTGAGCATCATTGTCATCATCATGCCTAGCTAAAAAGGCATTAAAGAAAAGCGCTTGTTGGGAAACAACCCAATATTTACCCTTACTATTTTTGTGTGTTCACATGATTATTCTACTGTAGTAATCATGTTTTATAGCTTTTGTTTCAATAAAGTGCCAAGTAAGACCTTTAGGATAGCCTACGGTGATAGTTGTGTTGATCCTGCTGAAAATAAGAAACTTTTGCACCCAGTAAATTAGTTTTGATAATTCACAGAAACGTGATTTTGATCTGATTCTTTTTGCTCTGGATTGGTAAACAAATTTCTTAGGACGTCCTAATTTGGTAGGATTGTTGGAGTTCCAGAAGTATACGTTTGATACAGATTACTACAGACTTTTCTGTTTTTACAGATTCTGTTTTCTATGTGTTGTTTGCTTATTTTGATGAATCTATGAGTAGTATCGGAGGGTATGAACCACAGAGAAGTTGGAATACAGTAGATATTACACCATTATGAATTTAGAATGAGTTCATTACAGTATCTAAGTGGTGGTTTTATTTTCTTATACTAACGGAGCTTACGAGTTTTTTGTTGAGTCTTGTGTTGTGAAGTTTTCAAGTTTTGGGTAAAAATTCGATGGACTATGGAATAAGGAGTGGCAAGAGCCTAAGCTTGGGGATGCCCAAGGAACCCCAAGGTAATATTCAAGGACACCCAAGAGCCTAAGCTTGGGGATGCCCCGGATGGCATCCCCTCTTTCGTCTTTGTTCATCGGTAACTTTACTTGGAGCTATATTTTTATTCACCACATGATATGTGTTTTGCTTGGAGCATCATTTTCTTTTGTTTTGTTTTTCCTGTTGTTTGAATAAATAACAAGATATGAAATTCTTAAATGTTAGAGAGTCTTCACATAGTTGCACAATTATTTGTCTACTCATTGATCTTCACTTATATCTTTTGGAGTAGTTTGTCATTTGCTCTAGTGCTTCACTTATATTTTTTAGAGAACGGCGGTGGTTCTATTTTGTAGAAAGTATTGATCTCTCATGCTTCACTTATATTATTTTGAGAGTCTTTTAGAACATCATGGTGTTTGCTATGGTTATAAAATTGGTCCTAGAATGATGGGCGTCCAAGTTGGGTATAATAAAAACTATCAAGAAGTGAATTCGATGCTATGATCAATTTGATGCTTGATAATTGTTTTGAGCTGAGGATGGTCATATTAGAGTCATGCTAGTGCAGTAATTGTGAATTTGAGGAATACTTGTGTTGAAGTTTGTGATTCCTGTAGCATGCACGTATGGTGAACCGCTTTGTGATGAAGTTGGAGCGCGATTTATTTATTGATTGTCTTCCTTATGAATGGCGGTCGGGGACGAGTGATGGTCTTTTCCTACAAATCTATCCCCCTAGGAGCATGCGCATAGTAATTTGTTTTCAATGACTTGTAGATTTTTGCAATAAGTATATGAGTTCTTTGTGACTAATGTTCAGTCCATGGATTATATGCACTCTCACCCTTCCACCATTGCTAGCCTCTCTTGTGCCGCACAACTTTCGCCGGTACCATACACCCACCATACCTACCTTTTATGGCATTTCCATAGCCATTCCGAGATATATTGCCATGCAACTTTCCACTGTTCCGTTTATTATGACACACATCATCATTGTCATATTGCTCTTTGCATGATCATGTAGTTGACATCGTATTTGTGGCAAAGCCACCTTCATAATTTCATACATGTCTCTCTTGATTCATTGCATATCCTGGTACACCGCCGGAGGCATTCCTATAGAGTCATATTTTGTTCTAAGTATCGAGTTGTAATCTTGAGTTGTAATTAAATAAAAGTGTGATGATCTTCATTATTAGAGCATTGTCCCAAGTGGGGAAAGGATTGTGGAGACTGTGATTCCCCCACAAGTCGGGATGAGACTTCGGACTTTACAAAAAAAGGCCATAAAAAAGAAGAGAAAGGCCCTAAAAAAAGAAAGAGAAAGGCCATAAAAAAGGAAGGCCCAAAAAAATGAGAGAAAAAGAGAGAAGGGACGATGCTACTATCCTCTTTCCACACTTGTGCTTCAAAGTAGCACCATGATCTTCATGATGGAGACTCTCCTATGTTGTCACTTTCATATATACTAGTGGGAATTTTACATCATAGAACTTGGCTTGTATATTCCAATGATGGGCTTCCTCATAATGCCCTAGGTCTTCGTGAGCAAGCAAGTTGGATGCACACCCACTTAGTTTCTTTTTGAGGTTCATACACTTATAGCTCTAGTGCATCCGTTGCATGGCAATCCCTACTCACTCACATCGATATCTATTAATGGGCATCTCCATAGCCCGTTGATACGCCTAGTTGATGTGAGACTATCTTCTCCCTTTTTGTCTTCTCCACAACCACCATTCTATTCCACATATAGTGCTATGTCCATGGCTCACGCTCATGTATTGCGTGAAAGTTGAAATAGTTCGAGATTACTAAAGTATGAAACAATTGCTTGGCTTGTCATCGGGGTTGTGCATGATTAAATACTTTGTGTGATGAAGATAGAGCATATCCAGACTATATGATTTTGTAGGGATAACTTTCTTTAGCCATGTTATTTTGAGAAGACATGATTGCTTTGTTAGTATAATTAAAGTATTATTGTTTTTATGTCAATATGAACTTTTATTTTGAATCATTTGGATTTGAACATTCATGCCACAATAAAGAAAATTACATTGAGAAATATGCTAGGTAGCATTCACACTTCATAAATTCTTTCTTTTATCATTTACCTACTTGAGACGAGCAGGAATTAAGCTTGGGGATGCTGATACGTCTCCAACGTATCTATAATTTATGAAACATTCATGCTACATTATTATCTGTTTTGGATGTTTATGGGCTTTATTATACACTTTTATATTATTTTTGGGACTAACCTATTTGTTGGGGAACGTATTAATTTAAAAAAAATTCCTACGCACACGCAAAATCATGGTGATGCATAGCAACGAGAGGGGAGAGTGTTGTCCACGTACCCTCGTAGACCGAAAGCGGAAGCGTTAGTACAATGCGGTTGATGTAGTCGTACGTTTTCACGGCCCGACCGATCAAGCACCGAAACTATGGCACCTCCGAGTTCTAGCACACGTTCAGCTCGATGACGATCCCTAGACTCCGATCAAGCAGAATGTCGGGGAAGAGTTTCATCAGCATGACGGCGTGGTGACGATCTTGATGTTCTACCGTCGCAAGGCTTCGCCTAAGCACCGCTACAATATTATCGAGCACTTTTGTGGAGGGGGGCACCGCACAGGGCTAACAGATCAAGAGATCAATTGTTTTTGTGTCTAGAGGTACCCCCTGCCCCCGTATATAAAGGAGTGGAGGAGGGGGAGAGGGCCGGCCCCTATGGCGCGCCCTGGAGGAGTCCTACTCCCACCGGGAGTAGGATTCCTCCCCTTCCATGTAGTAGGAGTAGGAGACAAGGGGGAGAGGGAAGAGAAGGAAGGAGGGGCGCCGCCCCTCCCCCCAGTCCAATTTGGACTAGTCATTGGGGGGGGGGGCGACCTGCCTCTCTCTCTCCCCTAAAGCCCAATAAGGCCCATATACTTCTTCCCCCGTATTCTCGTAACTCCCCGGTACTCCGAAAAATACCCGAACCACTCGGAACCTTTCCGATGTCCGAATATAGTCATCCAATATATCGATCTTTACATCTCGACCATTTCGAGACTCCTCGTCATGTCCCCGGTCTCATCTGGGACTCCGAACTCCTTCGATACATCAAAACTCATAAACTCATAATATAACTGTCATCGAAACCTTAAGTATGCGGACCCTACGGGTTTGAGAACTATGTAGACATGATCGAGACACGATTCCGGTCGATAACCAATAGCAGAACCTGGATGCTCATATTGGCTCCTACATATTCTACGAAGATCTTTATCGGTCAAACCGCATAACAACATACGTCGTTCCCTTTGTCATCGGTATGTTACTTGCCCGAGATTTGATCGTCGGTATCCCAATACCTAGTTGAATCTCGTTACCGGCAAGTCTCTTTACTCGTTACGTAATGCATCATTCCGTAACTAACTCATTAGCTACATTTCTTGCAATGCTTATAGTGATGTGCATTACCGAGAGGGCCCAGAGATACCTCTCCAACAATCGGAGTGACAAATCCAAATCTTGAAATACGCCAACTCAACATGTAACTTCGGAGACACCTGTAGAGCTTCTTTATAATCACCCAGTTACGTTGTGACGTTTGGTAGCACACAAAGTGTTCCTCCGGTAAACGGGAGTTGCATAATCTCATAGTCATAGGAACATGTATAAGTCATGAAGAAAGCAATAGCAACATACTAAACGATCAAGTGCTAAGCTAACGGAATGGGTCAAGTCAATCACATCATTCTTCTAATGATGTGATCCCGTTAATCAAATGACAACTCATGTCTATGGCTAGGATACACAACCATCTTTGATCAACAAGCTAGTCAAGTAGAGGCATACTAGTGACACTATGTTTGTCTATGTATTCACACATGTATTATGTTTCCGGTTAATACAATTCTAGCATGAATAATAAACATTTATCATGAAATAAGGAAATAAATAATAACTTTATTATTGCCTCTAGGGCATATTTCCTTCAGTCTCCCACTTGCACTAGAGTCAATAATCTAGTTCACATCGCCATGTGATTTAACACCAATATTCATATCTATATATGATTAACACCTATAGTTCACACCGTCATGTGACCAACACCCAAAAGGTTTATTAGAGTCAATAATCTAGTTCACATCGCTATGTGATTAACACCCAAAGAGTACTAAGGTGTGATCATGTTTTGCTTGTGAGAGAAGCTTAGTCAACGGGACTGTCACATTCAGAGCCGTATGTATTTTGCAAATATTCTATGTTTACAATGCTCTGCACGGAGCTACTCTAGATAATTTCTCCCACTTTCAATATGTATCCAGACTGAGACTTAGAGTCATCTGGATCGGTGTAAAAGCTTGCACCGATGTACCTCTTTACGACGGGCTCTTTTATCACCTCCATAATCGAGAAATATTTCCTTAGTCCTTACTAAGGATATTCTTGACCAACGTCCAGTGATCTACTCCTAGATCACTATTGTACTCCCTTGCCAAATACAGGGAAAGGTATACAATAGGTCTGGTACATAGCATAGCATACTTTATAGAACCTATGATTGAGGCATAAGGAATGACTTTCATTCTCTTTTCTATTTTATGCCGCGGTCGGGATTTGAGTCTTACTCAATTTCACACCTTTGCAACACAGGCAAGAACTCTTTCTTTGACTGTTCCATTTTGAACTACTTCAAAAACTTGACAAGGTATGTTCTTATTGAAAAACTTATCAAGCGTCTTGATCTATCTCAATAGATCTTGATGCTCAATATGTAAGTAGCTTTACTGAAGTCTTTCTTTTAAAGAACTCATTTCAAATACTCCTTTATGCTTTCTAGAAAAATTCTACATCATTTCTGATCAACAATATGTTACTCACATATATTTATCAGAAAGGCGGTAGTGCTCCCACTCACTTTATTGTAAATACAGGCTTCACCGCATGTCTGTATAAAACTATATGCTTTGATCAACTCATCAAAGCGTATATTCCAACTCCGAGATGCTTGCACCAGTCCATAGATGGATTGCTGGAGCTTGCACAATTTGTTAGCACCTTTAGGATTGACAAAACCTTCTGGTTGCATCATATACAACTCTTCTTTAATAAATCCATTAAAGAATGCAATTTTGACATCCTTTTGCTAGATTTCATAAAATATGGCAATTGCTAACATGATTCGGACAGACTTTAAGCATCGATACGAGTGAGAAAAAACTCATCGTAGTCAACATCTTGAACTTTGTCAAAAACCTTTTTCGACAATCTAGCTTTGTAGATAGTAACACTACTATCAACGTCCGTCTTCCTCTTGAAGATCCATTTATACAATATGGCTTGCCGATCATCAGGCAACTCCACCAAAGTCCACACTTTGTTCTCATACATGGATCCCATCTCAGATTTCATGGCCTCAAGCCATCTCGCGGAATCTGGGCTCATCATCACTTCCTCATAGTTCGTAGGTTCATCATGGTCTAGTAACATGACTTCCAGAACAGGATTACCATACCACTCTGGTGCGGACTGCACTTTGGAAGACCTACGAGGTTTTGTAGTAACTTAATCTGAAGTTTCATGATCATCATCATTAGCTTCCTCACTAATTGGTGTAGGAATCACTGGAACTAATTTCTCTGATGAACTACTTTCCAATTCGGGAGAAGGTACAAATTACCTTATCAAGCTCTACTTTCCTCCCACTCACTTTTTTCGAGAGAAACTCCTTCTTTAGAAAGGATCCATTCTTAGCAACGAATGTTTTGCCTTCGGATCTGTGATAGAAGGTGTACCCAACAGTTTCCTTTGGGCATTCTATGAAGACGCACTTCTTCGATTTGGGTTCGAGCTTATCAGGTTGAAACTTTTTCACATAAGCATCGTAACTCCAAATTTTAAGAAACAACAGCTTAGGTTTATTGCTAAACCATAGTTCATACGGTGTCGTCTCAACCGATTTAGATGGTGCCCTATTTTAACGTGAATGCAGCTATCTCTAATGCATAACCCTAAAACGATATTGGTAAATCGGTAAGAGACATCATTGATCACACCATATCCAATAAAGTGTGGTTACGACGTTCGGACACACCATAACGTTGTGGTCTTCCAGGTGGCGTGAGCTGTGAAACTATTCCACATTGTTTTATATGAAGGCCAAACTCGTAACTCAAATATTCTCCTCCGCGATCAGATCGTAGAAACTTTATTTTCTTGTTATGATGATTCTCCACTTCACTCTGAAATTCTTTGAACTTTTCAAATGTTTCAGACTTGTGTTTCATTAAGTAGATATACCCATATCTGCTCAATTCACCTGTGAAGTTAGAAAATAACGATACTTGCCACGAGCATCAACACTCATTGGATCGTACATCGGTATGTATTATTTCTAACAAGTCAGTAGTTCGTTCCATTGTTCCGGAGAACGAAGTTTTAGTCATCTTGCCCAAAAGGCATGGTTCGGAAGCATCAAATGATTCATAACCAAGTGATTCCGAAAATCCATCTTTATGGAGTTTCTTCATGCACTTTACACCGATATGACCCAAACGTCAGTGCCACAAATAAGTTGCACTATCATTATTAACTTTGCACCTTTTGGCATCAATATTATGAATATGTGTATCACTACGATCGAGATCCAACAAACTATTTTCATTGGGTGTATGACCATTGAAGGTTTTATTCATGTAAACAGAACAACAATTATTCTCTGACTTTAAATGAATAACCGTATTGCAATAAACATGATCAAATCATATTCATGCTCAACGCAAACGCGAAATAACATTTATTTAGGTTTAACACTAATCCCGAAAGTATAGGGAGTGTGCGATGATGATCATATCAATCTTGCAACCACTTCCAACGCACATCGTCACTTCACCCTCAATTAGTCTCTGTTTATTCTGTAGCTCCTGTTTCGAGTTACTAATCTTAGCAATTGAACAAGTATCAAATACTCAGGGGCTACTATAAACACTAGTAAGGTACACATCAATAACATGTATATCAAATATACCCTTGTTCACTTTGCCATCCTTCTTATCTACCAAATATTCAGAGCATTTCCACTTCCAGTGACCATTTCCTTTGCAGTAGAAGCACTCAGTTTCAGGCTTTGGTCCAGCTTTGGGCTTCTTCGCGGGAGTTATAACTTGCTTGCCATTCTACTTGAAGTTCCCTTTCTTTCCCTTTGCCCTTTTCTTGAAACTAGTGGTCTTGTCAATCATCAACACTTGATGCTCTTTCTTGATTTCTACCTTCGTCGATTTCAACATCACGAAGAGCTTGGGAATCGTTTTCGTCATCCCTTGCATATTATAGTTCATCACGAAGTTCTACTAACTTGTGATGGTGACTAGAGAATTCTGTCAATCACTATCTTATCTGGAAGATTAACTCCCACTTGATTCAAGTGATTGTAGTACCCAGACAATCTGAGCACATGCTCACTAGTTGAGCGATTCTCCTCCATCTTTTAGCTATAGAACTTGTTGGAGACTTCATATCTCTTAACTCGGGTATTTGCTGGAAATATTAACTTCAACTCCTGGAACATCTCATATGGTCCATGACATTCAAAACTTCTTAGAAGTCCCGATTCTAAGCCGTTTAAGCATGGTGCACTAAACTATCAAGTAGTCATCATTTTGAGCTAGCCAAACGTTCATGACGTCTGCATCTGCTCCTGCAATAGGTTTGTCATCTAGCGGTGCATCAATGACATAATTCTTCTATGCAGCAATGAGGATAAACCTCAGATCACGGATCCAATCCGCATCATTGCTACTAACATCTTTCAACACAGTTTTCTCTAGGGACATATCAAAATAAACATATGAAAGCAATAACGCGAGCTATTGATCTACAACATAATTTGCAAAATACTACCAGGACTAAGTTCATGATAAATTTAAGTTCAATTAATCATATTACTTAAGAACTCCCACTTAGACAGACATCTCTCTAGTCATCTAAGTGATCACCTTATCCAAATCAACTAAACCATGTCCGATCATCACGTGAGATGGAGTAGTTTTCAATTGTAAACTATATGATTCACGTTCGACCTTTCGGTCTCCGTGTTCCGAGGCCATATCTGTATATGCTAGGATCGTCAAGTTTAACCTGAGTATTCTGCGTGTGCAACTGTTTTGCACCCGTTGTATTTGAACGTAGAGCCTATCACACCCGATCGTCACGTGGTGTCTCAGCACGAAGAACTTTCACAATGGTGCATACTCAAGGAGAACACTTCTTGATAATTAGTGAGAGATCATCTTAAAATGCTACCATCAATCAAAGTAAGATAAGATGCATAAAGGATAAACATCACATGCAATCAATATAAGTGATATGATATGGCCATCATCATCTTGTGCTTGTGATCTCCATCTCCGAAGCACTGTCGTGATCACCATCGTCACCGGTGCGACACCTTGATCTCCATCGTAGCATCGTTGTTGTCTCGCCACCTATTGCTTCTACGACTATCACTACCGCTTAGTGATAAAGTAAAGCAAATACAGGGCGCTTGCATTTCATACAATAAAGCGACAACCATATGGCTCCTGCCAGTTGCCGATAACTCGGTTACAAAACATGATCATCTCATACAATAAAATATAGCATCACGTCTTGACCATATCACATCACAACATGCCCTGCAAAAACAAGTTAGACATCCTCTACTTTGTTGTCGCAAATTTTACGTGGCTGCTACGGGCTGAGCAAGAACCGTTCTTACCTATGCATCAAAAACCACAACGATAGTCCGTCAAGTTAGTGCTGTTTTAACCTTCGCAAGGACCGGGCGTAGCCACACTCGGTTCAACTAAAGTTGGAGAAACTGACACCCGCCAGCCACCTGTGTGCAAAGCACGTCGGTAGAATCAGTCTCGCGTAAGCTTACGCGTAATGCCGGTCCGGGCCGCTTCATCCAACAATACCGCCAAACCAAAGTATGACATGCTGGTAAGCAGTATGACTTGTACCGCCCACAACTCACTTGTGTTCTACTCGTGCATATAACATCTAAGCATAAAACCTGGCTCGGATGCCACTGTTGGGGAACGTAGTAAGTTCAAAAAATTTCCTACGCACGCGCAAGATCATGGTGATGCATAGAAATGAGAGGGGAGAGTGTTGTCCACGTACCCTCGTAGACTGAAAGCGGAAGCGTTAGAACAACGCAGTTGATGTAGTCGTATGTCTTCATTGCCCGACCGATCAAGCACCGAAACTACGGCACCTCCGAGTTCTAGCACACGTTCAGCTCGATGACGATCCCTGGACTCCGATCTAGCAGAATGTCGAGGAAGAGTTCCGTCAGCATGATGGCGTGGTGATGATCTTGATGTTCTACCGTCGCAGGGCTTCGCCTAAGCACCGCTACAATATTATCGAGGACTTTGGTGGAGGGGGGCATCGCACACGGCTAAGAGATCAAGAGATCAATTGATGTTGTGTCTAGAGGTGCCCCCTGCCCCCGTATATAAAGGAGTGGAGGAGGGGGAGAGGGCCTGCCCCTATGGCGCACCCTGGAGGAGTCCTACTCCCACCGAGAGTAGGATTCCTCCCCTTCCATGTAGTAGGAGTAGAAGACGAGGAAGGGGGAGAGGGAAGAGAAGGAAGGAGGGGGCGCCGCCCCTCCCCCTAGTACAATTCGGACTAGTCATTGGGGGGCGCGCGGCCTTCCTCTCTCTCTCCCCTAAAGCCTAATAAGGCCCATATACTTCTTCCCCCGTATTCCTGTAACTCCCCGGTACTCCGAAAAATACCCGAACCACTCGGAACCTTTCCGATGTCCGAATATAGTCGTCCAATATATCGATCTTTACGTCTCGACCATTTTGAGACTCCTCGTCATGTCCTCGATCTCATCCGGGACTCCGAACTCCTTCGGTACATCAAAACTCATAAACTCATAATATAACTGTCATCAAAACCTTAAGCGTGCGGACCCTACGGGTTCGAGAACTGTGTAGACATGACTGAGACACGATTCCGGTCAATAACAAATAGCAGAACCTGGATGCTCATATTGGCTCATTCATATTCTATGAAGATCTTTATCGGTCAAACCGCATAACAACATACGTCGTTCCCTTTGTCATCGGTATGTTACTTGCCCGAGATTTGATCGTCCGTATCCCAATACCTAGTTCAATCTCGTTACCGGCAAGTCTTTTTACTTGTTACGTAATGCATCATTCCGTAACTAACTCATTAGATACATTGCTTGCAAGGCTTATAGTGATGTGCATTACCAAGAGGGCCCAGAGATACCTCTCCGACAATCGGAGTGACAAATCCTAATCTCGAAATACGCCAACTCAACATGTACCTTCGGAGACACCTGTAGAGCTCCTTTATAATCACCCATTTACGTTGTGACGTTTGGTAGCACACAAAGTGTTCCTCCGGTAAACGGGAGTTGCATAATCTCATAGTCATAGGAACATGTATAAGTGATGAAGAAAGCAATAGCAACATACTAAACGATCAAGTGCTAAGCTAACGGAATGGGTCAAGTCAATCACATCATTCTTCTAATGATGTGATCCCGTTGATCAAAGGACAACTCATGTCTATGGCTAGGAAGCACAACCATCTTTGATCAACAAGCTAGTCAAGTAGAGGCATACTAGTGACACTATGTTTGTCTATGTATTCACACATGTATTATGTTTCCGGTTAATACAATTCTAGCATGAATAATAAACATTTATCATGATATAAGGAAATAAATAATAACTTTATTATTGCCTCTAGGGCATATTTCCTTCACTATTAACCGGAGGCCTAGCCCAAATTGCTGTTTTCTTGCCTATTTCAGTGTTTAGAAGAAAAGGAATATCAAACGGAGTCCAAACGGAATGAAATCTTTGGGAAAGTTATTTTTGGAACGGAAGCAGTCCAGGGGACATTGAGTGCATGTAAGGGAAGCTTCAAGGTGGGCACGAGGTGGGGAGGCGCACCCACCTCCCCTAGGAGTGCTCCCACCCTCGTGGGCCCCTCGTGGCTCCCCTGACCGACTTCTTTCGCCTATATATTTCCATATACCCTAAAAATATCAGAGATCACAATAGATCGGGAGTTCTGCCGCCGCAAGCCTTTGTAGCCACGAAAAACCTCTCGGGAGCCCGTTCCGGCACCCTGCCAGAGGGGGAATCCATCATCAGTGGCCATCTTCATCATCCCGGCGCTCTCCATGATGAGGAGGGAGTAGTTCACCCTCGGGGCTGAGGGTATGTACGAGTAGCTATGTGTTTGATCTCTCTCTATCGTGTTCTTTATTTGGCACGATCTTGATGTATCGCGAGCTTTGCTACTATAGTTGGATCTTATGATGTTTCTCCCCTCTATCTTCTTGTAATGGATTGAGTTTCCCTTTGAAGTTATCTTAGCGGTCTAAGTCTTTAAGGATTTGAGAACACTTGATGCATGTCTTCCCGTGCTTATCTGTGGTGACAATGGGATATTCACGTGATCTACTTGATGTATGTTTTGGTGATCAACTTGCGGGTTCAGTGACCTTGTGAAATTATGGACAGGGGTTGGCACACGTCTTCGTCTTGACTCTTTGGTATAAACTTTGTGGCACTCTTTGAAGTACTTTGTGTTGGTTGAATAGATGAATCTGAGATTGTGTGATGCATATCGTATAATCATACCCCACGGATACTTGAGGTGACATTGGAGTATCTAGGTGACATTAGGGTTTTGGTTGATTTGTGTCTTAAGGTGTTATTCTAGTACGAACTCTATGATAGATCGAACGGAAAGAATAGCTTCATGTTATTTTACTACGGACCCTTGAATAGATCCATCAGAAAGGATAACTTTGAGGTGGTTTCGTACCCTACAATAATATCTTCGTTTGTTCTCCGCTATTAGTGACTTTGGAGTGACTCTTTGTTGCATGTTGAGGGATAGTTATATTATCCAATTATGTTATTATTGTTGAGAGAACTTGCACTAGTGAAAGCATGAACCTTAGGCCTTGTTTCCTAGCATTGCAATACCGTTTACGCTCACTTTTACCACTTGTTACCGTGCTGTTTTTACATTTTCAGATTACAAAAACCTATATCTACCATCCATATTGCACTTGTATCACCATCTCTTCGCCGAACTAGTGCACCTATACAATTTACCATTATATTGGGTGTGTTGGGGACACAAGAGACTCTTTGTTATTTGGTTGAAGAGTTGCTTGAGAGAGACCATCTTCATCCTACGCCTCCCACGGATTGATAAACCTTGGGTCATCCACTTGAGGGAAATTTGCTACTGTCCTACAAACCTCTGCACTTGGAGGCCCAACAACGTCTAGAAGAAGAAGGTTGGGTAGTATACATCACACTCATAAATTGATCTGACGGGAAAACGGCGAATAAAAAAGAGGGAGGATAAAACGGCAATTTTTGTGAAGTGGGGGAGAGGAAAATGAGAGGCAAATAGAAAATAATGTAAATTGTAAGGAGATGAGATTGGCGATTAGGAACCTGGTTGATGTTTATGATGTCTCCCCGGCAACGGCACCGGAAATTCCTTTTGATGTCTGTTAGAACTACGTCGGTATTTCCCCAAAGAGGAAGGGATGATGCAACACAGTGACGGTAGGTATTTCCATCAGTGATGAGACCAAGGTTATCGAACCAGTAGGAAAACTAGGCAACACAACGTAAACAGCTCCTGCACACAAATAACAAATATTCGCAACCCGACATGTTAAAGGGGTTGTCAATCCCTTTCGGGTAACAGCGCCAGAAATTGGCAAGTGGTCGGGAGAAAGTTGTAATAGATTGGATAAATAGATCACAAATAAAATAAAGTGCAGCAAAGTATTTTTGTATTTTTGGTTTAATAGATCTGAAAATAAAAGCAAATAAAAATAGATCGCGAAGGAAAATATATTAAAGAAGAGATCCGGGGGCCGTAGGTTTCACTAGTGGCTTCTCTCAAGAAAAATAGCATACGGTGGATAAACAAATTACTGTTGGGTAATTGATAGAACTTCAAATACTCATGATGATATCGAGGCAATGGTCGTTATATAGTCATCATGTCCCAGATTAGTAGACCGACTCCTGCCCGCATCTACTACTATTACTCCACACATCGACCACTATCCAACATGCATCTATTGTATTAAGTTCATAGAAAAATGGAGTAATGCAATAATATGACAACATGATGTAGACAAGATCTATTTATGTGGAAATAGACCCCATCTTGTTATCCTTAATAGCAACGATACATACGTGTCGGTTTTCCCCTTCTATCAGTGGGATCAAGCACCGTAAGATCGAACCCATCACAAAGCACCTCTTCACATTGCAAGATAAATAGATCAAGTTGGCCAAACAAAACCCAAATATCGGAGAAGAAATACGAGGATATAAGCAATCATGCATATAAGAGATCAAAGAACACTCAAATAACTTTCATGTATAAAAATGTAGATCTGATCATAATCTCAAAGTTCATCGGATCCCAACAAACACACCGCAAAAAGAGTTAAATCATATGGATCTCTAAGAGACCATTGTATTGAGAATCAAACGAGAGAGAGAGAGAGAGAGAGAGAGCCATCTAGCTACTAAATACGGACCCATAGGTCTATAATGAACTACTCATGCATCATCGGAGAGGCACCAATGAAGATGATGAACCCCTCCGTGATGGTGTCTAGTTTGGATCTAGTGTTTCTGGAACTTCTGGCGGCTGGAATTGATTTTCGTCGACTACCCTAGGATTTTTGGAATATTGGGGTATTTATAGTGCAAAGAGGCGGTGCAGGAGGCCACCGAGGTGGGCACAACCCACCTGGGTGCGCCTGGGTGCCCAGGAGCGCCCTGGTGGGTTGTGCTCCCCTCGGAGCACCCCTCTGGTACTTCCTTGGCACAACAGGTGTCTTCTGGTCCAGAAAATGTTTGGACTCCATTTGGTATCGATTTTTTGCGATGTAAAACAAGCAGAAAACAGCAACTGGCACTGGGCACTATGTCAATTGGTTATTACATCCAAGAATGATAATATAACAACATGGAACAATCAAAAATTGTAGATACATTGGATATGTATCAGCGTCCTACGACCCCTCTACTCTTCTCTCTGAGGCAAGGCCGTGCGCTCGATCTCACCATTGATACCCGCCCAGATCGCATTCATTTTGGCTTCAGATTTCTGCATGCACATCCTCTTGAATAACTTGAACCAATCCTTGTTTTAGAATTTGGAGTAAAAGTTTGCTGCCAAATGCCTCATGCACCACCTTCCCTCTAGATCCGGCCACCCCCACTCTTCTTACGACTCCTTAATTATGTCGAGAGCGCTTAATAATCTAGTGTTGCGATCAGAGATGATGCAAACACCTTCGCGCTCTTTCACGACACACATCTTCACGCAGCTCAGGAACCACAACCAGCTATCTTTGTTCTCGCTTTTGACTAGTGCGTATGCAATAGGAAGAAGCTGATTATTTGCATATTCTGCAATCACCACCAATAGTGTGCCCTTGTACTTTCTAGTGATAAAGGTACCATGAACTGATAAACCGGATGATAGTGCCTGAAGGCTTGTATAGTCTGGGCGAATGCCTAGAATAAGCGGTCCATGATTAGCTCACTCGAGTTCATTGGGTTTGGACGTTCTCTCCGCCAAACTTGAGTCCCCCTATTAGCACTTGCTATCTGATGAAGCATTCTGGGGGCTTAAGAATATGCCTCCTCATAGGTTCCATACAAATTCTGGAATATCTTTTCCTTCGCATGCCTAGCCTTGTTGTAGCTGACAGGGAAGCCAATTTGATCTTCTGTATCTTTTTGCAAAGCCCTAACACTAATGTTGAGACTTTCCTGCACAATCGTTTCCATCTATTGTGCCACATATCTTGCAGTTGCATTGCAGTGATTTGAAAGAGTCTCAGTTTGGTCACAACTATGTTCCACCATTTTTGTGATATGCCATGCCTGACATACCCTAGGCCTCACTCTAGTGAGAACTCTTACGCGGCAACCTTTCACGGAGTGGATGCATATGACATTCAACTCTTTATGCTAGCGGTGGAGGGCGATTGCATAGCTATCCATTGCATGGTAAGCAGACTTCTTGTCTGGGAAAACCCAGGTTGCAGTGACGCCGCGACCGACCTCTGAGGAGGAACATCTTCTTCTTTGCTTGACTCCGAAGACATGGAAGAATGATCGTCATCATCTAGCGCCTCTAGCAAACCCTCCACGTGTTTGCTCATGTCAACGGCCGCAGAACAATATCATGTGTCATACACAGGTTGGTCGCCCGTCGGTTCTGATGGTCCGACGCTAGGGGCTTATTTGATGGCCAACTCGACCTTACCACCCCTCCTACTACATCCGGCAACATCAGTGACTGAAATGAACTCCACATACACCTTTGGCTAACCAAACATTGAATTATTGGGATTGCTTGCAAACCTCATGTACGACCCCCACGACTGATCACCTGTGATAGGCCGCAAACCCCAATGGGCAACTGTCCCATCATTTCCTCCGTCAATGACGAAGGCCTCCATTGTCATTTTTTTCCTGCATCCCTAGGCCAAACACCGCTCGAATGCACCTTCTGACTGCTGCGTAACCCACGTTCACCATGTCTCTCACTACAACTGTAGTTGACCCACATAAGGACACATCCACCCCGAAAGGACCGTCGCATAAGACGTCCCCATAGTACACTAACAAATTTTCCATACTACCTAACCAACATCCATATTTACATTTCAAATAATTAGTAACTGAACATTTAGTAGTAGTACGATGACAACATTTACATATCATACGACTAAAATAATAACTGTATTTTTGTTACAAATATTTGGTTTGTTTATAGAATCATTTGCTTAGACTTTAAGGGATTGTTTGGTTAACGAGTATTTAGAGATCTATTTTTTCTCAAACTCGTCTACCAACGTATAACAAACTAAAACACTGTTTCCTTTTCTCTAACCACCCAAAAAATATCCTAAATTGGTTCTTGTAACAGGCAAAAACTGAGCTTTTGGAAAAATGACTATTAGTAAGAACTAGTTTTCTACAAAATTTTCTTACAACAGGTTTTGACAAAGCCGAGTATAATTACTCGCTATCCAAACAACCACCAAGCATAATAGTACGATAATAAATATCATATGAGTAAAACATTTAATATCTTCTAGTTTTATATAATTTTTTCATATCATACAATAATAATCATTTATTTACAAATAATAATATTCGCAGCAGCAGGCACATTATTCACAACAGTACATCAATATAAAAAATATTAACAAAATTACAACGTCATTTATACCTTAGCTCCAATATGGATGTGCTTGCGAATGCAGTTAGGCGTCAAAATAATTCAAATAAATATCTGTCACCAGTATTATATGAACGGAGTCAACCTATTATCATATGAACATCAATATTACACATGGATTTTTCTTTCTACTATCAAAAGTATGAAAATAGCACTTGCATGTATGTGGTCATCACCTTAAAAGGGACAGTGAACATGGAAACACAATTTCTTCAATCACGTCATCTCCTCCTTGTTTGCTAGTAAGATGAATTATTTTACCAAATTACACACATCATTAAGTACATTAGCACGTAATCTTAACATATAAAATTTAGATTATTGCGACATAACAAAGTAGATCTACGGTTTCCTAACTATAGACTTATTAATAAACATACCACATGAAATAACATACCACATGCAATGAACAATTGCATTACAATTTTTTTCTTAATTACCATATTAAGATATTCTCGCATGTTAATACTAATGGATTGAGCTAACATTGATATAACATCTTCAACCTACTCTTCTAAAAAAAATAGTATAAATGCTACATCTGTCATCTGAATTTTTTTTAACCTCTAAGCACTAACATCGCATAGCTAATGAGGAGCTAAAAGACTAACTAATTACCACTGTGCATGCACAAAAAAAATTCATATATTGCAAAGCTCATACCTTGTTCTTCCCCTTTGTACTTCACTTTGCACGGCAAATCCTACTCCAGAAACTCCAAACGACTCCTCCAAGTGCTGAAATAATGCCTAAAACAACATAGAATACACACTTAGGAACTAACCAAACAAAATAAAAACATCATGCATGCGAACGAAACGAACAAAAATGGATAGATCTTACCTTAATCTATCATTTCTTCAACTTCACCATCTTCAAAATCCAACTCTAAATCGGCCAAAATCACGATTGAAAGTGGCTACCATGTTTTTCTTTCTGTGTATTCTTGTAGACTTAGAGAGAGCAGAGAGGCAGAGAAGGCAACCAAAGATATTCAAGAGAGAGTGTATGCGCACGGAGCCACGGTTGTGCGTATAAAAGGAAGAGGAGCACTGTATTGCCGGCATAACGAGCTAGAACCCACCTAGCGCAGCCTCGGATTCCAGCATCGTGGTGTCTCATCACACGCAGCAACAACCACGCTCTTGGGTGTGCGGAAGGAAATCACGCGTAGAAATCAACACGCCTGAGTGTTGTCGCTTCGGCTACAACAATAGATGGAAAGGCGAATCACGCAGTGCTTTATTTAGCGTCGTCTGCGTAGGAATTAGTACAAAGTTTAGGCAGGACTCCGATTCCAGATCATCGAAACTTGTGGTAGAAAGCAAAATAAGGCACGGGCATCGAATTGGGTGTTGTCACCTCCGCCGCAGCAGCAAGATTCGAGAGCATTAGAACTTCTGGGAATGAGCGCCGTTTACCACAGCGCTGCTGTCGGCTCAGACGCAGCAGCTGCAGGGCTGCCGCAAGCGCGGGTGGCGGCAGGGCTCACAGCACTAGGATCGGCCGCCCTATGCCACGGCGGCAGGGCCCACCGGAACTTTTCCATTCCATTGCGGCAGGAGCAATCCCCGACATCCTGTTATGGCCAAGAGGCCGCCTGGCAGCATGGCAGCATGTCCGGCCGCCGTCGTGCGTGGCGGCATGCTACACGTGTCGCCCGCCGCGCCTGCCGCCATGGCTGGGCCGGTCCTTTTTGTCAATCCATCTCACATGTGGTCTTTTTTGACAAATCCATAGGCGAAGGGGCCCTTTTGGTCAAAAAATCCAAATCTCTTGGTGCTCATGTTTTCTTTAGAGGAATTGTGAAAAGCTTCATCACGTCTACCATGTCTTCTTTTCAATGGAAGTACATAGGGCTGGAATTCGAGCCGAGTCGAGCCAGCTCGGCTCGACTCGCTAGAGCTCGTTTCGTTAACGAGCTAGTTCGACTTGACTCGTTACTATAACGAGCTCAAACCCAGGATTGGCTCGACCCGTATAACTCGCGAGCTGACTCGTTTAGCTTGTTAAGCTCGTTTAAGATATAAACATAAATCCCTCAAATATGATAAAAATGATTATGTATATATTAAATATATATATCACTAAACAATTGTAATTTTCTTGTAACGCATGAGTCTCCTATGAGGCTAGGCCTTCAACTGCTTGGCCTTGGGTTGTGCGCCTAGGACGTAGGCTGTTTTGTGGCTGATCTTTCTTTGTATTTTGAGTGGCTGATCTATTGTATTGATCTTAACGAGTTACACGAGTACTCGTAAGATTGGCTCGTTTAACTTGGTCTATAAACGATCTTAAACTAAAGCTCGACTCGGCTCGTTATTCTTCGAGTTCGAGTCGATTCGAGCCGAGTCACGAGCTACTTGTTTAGCTCGCGAGCTTCGAGCTTTTTTTCCAGCCCTAGAAGTACACATATTAATGGCACTCCCTATTTCTTTGCTCTTTTCAATGGATTTTGTGTTAGCATGCAATAAATTCATGGTCTGTAGAGGTGGTTTGGAATTTGGAGCACTTAAATGTAAGAGCGTCGGACTCTCCTTCGATTTTGGTATTGCTATTCAATCTCTTCTCTCATTTGACTTCACAGTATCGTTTCACAACTACACCCTTTAGGCAATACATTATTACTTACAATCATTGGATGATATTTGCTAAGGTGACGCCGAGTTGAAACAAGGAAACTCAACCAGGTACAACGAAAGAATTGTTATCCCCCTCTTTTTTTGAGAAACTCTATCCATATTTATGCATACATTCTATTAGAGTTTTTTTTAGAAAAACGAGGGTTTAAAACCCCAAAACGGCACTACAAATGAATTCTATAGTTCACTTGTATCTTTCATATCACTACACGATACATTGTAAAAATGTTTCAAGCACCATGAGACAATAATACATCAAAGCACTTATGATGTGGAATGTAGATGTTAAACTTTTGTAGAGATAATCACTAAGAGCTTCTTTGTTATCCCTCACCCCCCCATCTTTCATGGGCTTCCAGATTAATCCTATGTGACATGATGATGAGACAAGTAAATTCACATCTATGTACTTGCTCTTACACCGACATTAAACAAATCAAAATCTAGTGTAAAGAGAAGATAATGTGAAAAGAATTGGATAAGCTAGAAAGAGTGCTACTAATGCATTTAGCTAAAAACGATTCCTTTTGGCTTTACGGACCTCCAACAAAGCCGAAGCGAGACAGAATCAATATATGGCAAGCCAACTCATTGGGTACAAAAAAGGTAAAAACTCATTGCATGGTAATTAAAATGGGTTATAGGACAACATACAACTTGTGTGATTGCACAATGTTAGAATAAATATACCATGCAAAATTACATACGACACCGGGGCATGATATTTGTTAACAAGGTTCACCGAGATCGGCTACATTCTCGGGGCAATGACTACATATGCTCCTCTCAAAGATACTGCAACACTGGTCATTTGGCGCCGACACATGCTGCCGGCTCCCATGCGTACCTGTTGCTATCAAATCATCATGGGGTTACAAGGTTTGGTGCTCTCTCATATATAAGAGGCATAGGATACAATGTGTCCGACTCAAACATGACTCCCATGTATCCACACCAATTTCAACTCCAAGTCCACGTAACCCCACACATACTAATATTAGAGACAAATATAATAAACTCCACCTTCGAGCATATTCTCCCCTGCCTAGAAGTAATCAATGCGTCGAACCTCCATGAACACCAGACTTAGGTTGTCTTCTTTGTAGCTAAAGGAGAGCTACCCTACGGCTCTAACTTGGCCTCAGACGTGCCACAATGTGACGCCCCCGATTCAATCGTACACTAATCATGCACGCAAATGTGTACGATCAAGATCAGGGACTCACGGGAAGATATCACAACACAACTCTACAAATAAAATAAGTCATACAAGCATCATATTACAAGCCAGGGGCCTCGAGGGCTCGAATACAAGAGCTCGATCATAGACGAGTCAGCGGAAGCAACAATATCTGAGTACAGACATAAGTTAAACAAGTTTGCCTTAAGAAGGCTAGCACAAACTGGGATACAGATCGAAAGAGGCGCAGGCCTCCTGCCTGGGATCCTCCTAACTACTCTTGGTCGTCGTCAACGGACTGCACGTAGTAGTAGGCACCTCCAGTGTAGTAGTCGTCGTCGACGGTGGCGTCTGGCTCCAGGGCTCCAGCATCTGGTTGCGACAACCAGGAAGGAAGGGAAGGGGAAAAAAGGGGGGAGAAAGCAACCGTGAGTACTCATCCAAAGTACTCGCAAGCAAGGAGCTACACTACATATGCATGGGTATATGTGTAAAGAGGCCATATCAGTGGACCAAACTGCAGAATGCCAGAATAAGAGGGGGATAGCTAATCCTGTCGAAGACTACGCTTCTGGCAGCCTCCGTCTTGCAGCATGTAGAAGAGAGTAGATTGAAGTCCCCCAAGTAGCATCTCCAAGTAGCATCTCCAAGTAGCATCTCCAGTAGCATCGCAGTAGCATAATCCTACCCGACGATCCTCCCCTCGTCGCCCTGTGGAAAAGCGATCACCGGGTTGTCTGTGGAACTTGGAAGGGTGTGTTTTATTAAGTATCCGGTTCTAGTTGTCATAAGGTCAAGGTACAACTCCAAGTCGTCCTGTTACCGAAGATCACGGCTATTCGAATAGATTAACTTCCCTGCAGGGGTGCACCAACTTACCCAACACGCTTGATCCCTTTTGGCCGGACACACTTTCCTGGGTCATGCCCGGCCGCGGAAGATCAACACGTCGCAGCCCCACCTAGGCACAACAGAGAGGCCAGCACGCCGGTCTAAACCTAAGCGCACAGGGGTCTAGGCCCATCGCCCATAGCACACCTGCACGTTGCGTACGCGGCCGAAAGCAGACCTAGCCTAGTGGCGTTCCAGTCCAATTCGGCGCGCGCCGCTCCGTCGCTGACGTCTGAAGTGCTTCGGCTGATACCACGACGTCGGGATACCCATAACTACTCCCGCGTAGATGGTTAGTGCGTATAGGCTCGTAGCCAACTCAGATCAAATACCAAGATCTCGGTAAGCGTGTTAAGTATCCGCGAACGCCGAACAGGGCCAGGCCCACCTGTCTCCTAGGTGGTCTCAACCTGCCTTGTCGCTCCGCCACCAAGTAACAGTCGGGGGCCGTCGGGAACCCAGGCCCACCTCTACCGGGATGGAGCCACCTGCCCCTTCAGCCCCCATCTCCAAACAGTATCACCAGTAATGTAACAGTGTAAAGTATATAGTATATGCCCGTGATCACCTCCCGAAGTGATCACAGCCCTGTAGTATAGCATGGCAGACGGACAAGAGTGTAGGGCCACTGATGGAACACTAGCATCCTATACTAAGCATTTAGGATTGCGGGTAAGGTATCAATGACTGTAGCAGCAATGACAGGCTATGCATCAGAATAGGATTAACGGAAAGCAGTAACATGCTACACTACTCTAATGCAAGCAGTATAGAGAAGAGTAGGCGATATCTGGTGATCAAAGGGGGGGCTTGCCTGGTTGCTCTGGCAAGAGAGAGGGGTCGTCAACTCCGTAGTCGAACTGGTCAGCAGCAGCGTCGGTCTCGTAGTCTACCGGAGAGAAGAGGGGGAAGACATAATGAATACAGAGCAAACAAAGCATCACAAAATATAACAAGGCAATACGCGGTGTTCGGTGTGCCCTAACGCGGTAGTAGGTGATACCGATGAAGGGGGGAAAACATCCGGGAAAGTATTCCCGGTGTTTCGTGTTTTCTGACAGATGAACCGGAGGGGGAAAGTTGCGGGTTTGATATGTTAGGGGTGTGTGGTGGACGAATGGGCTACGTATCCGGGTTCGTCTCGTCGTTCTGAGTAACTTTCATGTACAAAGTTTTCCGATCCGAGCTACGGTTTATTTTATATTAATTTTAAAAGGATTTAATCATTTTCTAGAATTAACAAATTAATTTAATTAGAAAATGTAATTATGACGTCAGCATGATGTCAGCAGTCAACAGTCGGTTGACTGGGTCCAACTAACGCATGGGTCCCACTGTCATTGACTAAGATTAACTAAAACAGATTAATTAGTTTAATTAGTGATTAGGTTAATCTAATCAGGATTCATTAACCTAATTAATTACTTAATTAATTAATCATTTTTATTTATTATTATATATATTTTTTTAAGTCTTTTTTTTATTCCTTTTTTTAAAACGTTTTAGGGGACGACCCCACTTGGCATAGGCCCCTGGGGCCTTAGCGGGTTCGGTGTTAGCGGGCGCCTGGAGCGGGCGCTGGGCACCCACCCAGGTCGATAGGGAGGGAACGACGCTCGGTGCCGGCGGCCACAGTGAGGAGCGACATCAGCGGCACAGGGGGCCAAGGCTGCGCGTCGACGGGCCGCGCCGCGGGACGAAAACGGCAGCGGGTGGCGTGCGTGCGCGCACACGGCGGGGAGCAGTAGCACGCAGAGCATCACCGGCGGGCGCGGTCATGGGTGCATACAGGGGCGTCGGGGCGCACGCGGCAGGGTAACGGTGACGCGGGCTGGGCGCGGTCACGGTCGCGGTGACTGAGCCCACTGGCCGGAGACCGGACGACGCGTATGGCGGCCTACGGCGGTGAATCGAGGAGGGGGAGAGGGGGAGTAGCCACGGGAGCTCACCCTGGAGCTGTTGGCGTGCTCAGACGCGTCGGGGGGGCAACCAGACTGTGCAGATCGAGCGGCGATGCAGGTGACGTGGTCAGAGGGGATGGATCGAGGGAGCCGGCTCCGGAGCGCTCCGGCTTGACTTGGTTCACGCCGACGACGTAGACGAAGTGGGGTGGCGCCTGGACTTGAGGGGACGGTGGGGCTTGTTGGCGCCCGGCGAGGAGGAGACGAGGAGGCGACAGCGGAGATGGGCGGCGACGACGTCGGGGGCGCCAGAGGCGCGACCCAGATCCGGTCGAGGAGGTGGAGGCGTTGAGGAAGAAGCGGTCCGGTGCGGGCGGTCTAGGACGGGGAGGTCGAGGTGGAGAGCGACGATGGCGGCTCCGGCGACGCGGTCTCGGGCGGCGGCGGCGGCGAACGCCCCGATCCTGAAGAGGGGGAGTGGAACGAGCGGGACGATTGGGGGAG
>NC_041391.1:410067441-410074860 GCF_002162155.2 Triticum dicoccoides | reverse complement strand
CGATTGGGGGAGGGGGTGGTTAGCCCCGATCTAGAAATCGGGGGGAGTGGGGGAGCGAGCGAGAGTGGGGGGTCGGGGTAGTGGGGGAGAGGGGCTAGGGTTTCTGGCTCCCGGTGGGGAGTAGTAGCGGGCGCGGTTGGGCCGGCCTGGCGGCCCAGTAGCCTGCTGGGCCAAGGCCCAGCTAGGGGGGGTCCTTTTCCCTTTTCTTTTTTTTTGTCTGTTTAGTTTTTCTCTTTTGTATTTTCTTTTCTGTTTTATTTTAAGTTCCCTTTTATTATAGTTTTATAAAAACACTAGCACCTAAATTTGTATTTATAGATATACTACTGCCACCTTAATTCTCAACCAAAAATAAAATAGTTTAATATTTTATAAAATTCAATAGGCATGTATTTAACTGTTTTAACTACTGTTTTAATTATCTTAGAGCCTTTAAACACTTTATCAAAGTTTGGTTTCTCTACCATAATTACCGCTGCATTATTTAGTTCACTCCGAACATTTTAGCTTTAAAGTTGGAAACTTTTGTTGTTTGCCTATGTTTTAAATTTGAATTTGAATCGGGTTCGAATCAACGTGAGTTTAATCACAGAAATGGAGGTGACGTGGCATCATTAGCTTGGGATTACTGTAGTCTAATTATCCGGGTGTCACAATTCTCCTCCACTACAAGAAATCTCGTCCCGAGATTTAAGAGGGGAGTAAAGGGGGGGGGGGTTTCTGGTTATTCTAATGGATCTTCTTGAAGAAGTTAATCCCTTTCGTTGATGTCTTCGATTCTTTATTCCAAAGCATCATGATGAAGTTGTCGTCCTTTCTTCGGGAACTCCATCGTACTTACGAATAGGTAAGGGGCATCTCTAAAATGATAGGAGGTTATAAGGGAAATTCATCTGGGGGTATCCCAAGAATGAACATATGAGTATCTCTCGAGTTGAACAAATTACACCTATCGAGAGCAAAGTAAGACGGTGCAATAAGAAGTTTCAAGCGGATAGGCAATCGTTCATTGCCTGAAGCAGAGTGCGAAAGGGGTTCTGAGCAACGGGAATAAGTATTGTGTCCGATACCAGAATAGATCAACAGGCAAGTGGCCCGTGAATTACATACAAAGTCAAGCACGAGGAATAACTTTGACAACAGGTTGTACAGGAGAGTCAGGTTTCATTCTTGGGACCTGTGGGTTATGGGCCCACCATGTGGGTTAAAAGTAGAAAGGGGGGGCTGACATCTTGTACGATCACGATAGCAAGGCATGTCAGAGAGTAGCATGTCAGTTATGTCGGCAACAATGTCGGTACCAAGGGCGAGGGACGAAGAGAACCATTTTCCTGCTCGTTGAACGAGGCGGACCAGTAGGCGAAGTTCTCGTCCATCGGTGGTTACCGGAATGTCATCAACAAAAGTAACAGGGTCTTACTGACAAAATTGTACAACGAGGTGTTTACATAAGCAGGACAATATTACTGCTCAGATCATATAGTTCACAAGCAAGGTTAAACCAACAATGGAAGGAAAATATGATCATCAGATTAAACAGAACAATGGAAAGGAAATTATGTTTAAACACACATTTCAAGGGTATATCCTTCCCAAGGACAAGCAGAGCATGATATCCATGTCAGGATATAACGTAGAAAACTCTTTAGGTAGGGGAGAGAATTTTCATGACATTATCCATACAGCGGTGTTTGGATAATTGAGCAGGAAACATTTAACATTGGGCTACAATTGTTCCTGTTCAAAATCGAAGTACCACAGACATGCTTCAAGATAGCATGGACATGGTCAACAGGTGAATATCAGACTTTGGAAACACAAAGGGTCTATTAGAAATAACTTGTAGAATAAGTCTTACAATTTCCTCATGGATGAATGGATAACCTTGCTGAAAAGGAATCTATAATGATAGGTCCTCCAGCCGGGGGGGGGGGGTGCTAGGCATGACATCATGTTACCGGGTCATCAAAGGATCAACATCACAACTCTTGGAAAGTTGTCCCAACCATCATATCTGACCGAGATTCATATCCAATTGGTGTCATGAAACCTCAGACTCAGGGGGTCCGAGAGGAAAAAGGTGCAACACAAATCATCGAAACGACATTGCAAGATCCTCGAGAAATGAACTATGGGAGCGGGTTTCTGAAGCAATAGTTCATCATTAAACCAAGGAGAGGACAAGGAGGTGTCTGGTGAACTCAACGACAATTCACCGAGATTCCCAAAAGATGGATTTCCACAATTAAGTGAACAAGGAGATAACATTTGTCAGATCAAATGATATAAGCAAGTATGCTCGAGGAAAACATACACAATTAAACATTGGTTGAAAGGTGCGCCCGAAATATGGGTTGGGTTGCACGACCAATGTCAGAATGGTGATTCAATTAGCGAAGGACTTAGAATGAACTATCGCCCATTCACTTCAAAGCAATAGGGTTGTTAGAAGTTTTGAATTCACACGTCATAGCTCCATTGTCGGTATTCCGGTTGAAAACAATACGGGGACCAAGGAATGAACGAAGATGGCAAGAAGTATTATGATATCAAGAATTATTAAGAGGTGGTGAAATTCTCACCACATTCTTGACAAAAGAGATGGTAATACTTCCGAGGTAAAGAAGAACAATTGCTGGATAGCAAGGAAACCAAGGTACAACACAAATTGTGAACAAGTTTGTGTTGGGGGGGGGGGAAGGCAAGAATGTTGCCGATGATAACTCAAATCATCAAGGGACAAGGATGGTATTTCTCATCATGAATTCAATTGATATCCTGGAAGAACTCATAAGGTTGATGGGATCACGACACATTTGTCAACAGATTTCATGAAGAAGTAATCAATCAGCGACGACATCAAGTCAAAGGAATGATGAAGCCAAAAGTCATTGGAACCATGGGTACGACACAAACTCGAACTCAAGCTTGTTGTTTAAGGTGAAAGGGTATGACGAGGAGAATCGACGTAAGGTTAGTTCATCGTCGAAAATTGGTGCTCCGAGAATAAGGACCAGGTAGCACCGTTAGAATCGTCACGACAATGATATAGCCAAACAAGCTAGGAATGGCGTGATCGGGTACAAACTCGTACTTATAGAAGCTTACTGAAGAGTTGTTGAACCGTAGAGCAGACTCGGTTCAGTTATTGGTGTCTTTGAGTGTTCAATAACTCCGAGCCCATGAAAAATTGTAATCGGTGAGTATGTAGTACTTGATGAAGAACTCATAAGAAATTATGCAGTTCCAAGATAATCTCGAGATACCAGGTGGTAATACTCGACGACAGATCAAACTAGAAGTTGAACTGGGGTATTGCTCTATAGAAGACAAGTGCTTAAACTTGCACATGACATGATATTTAAAGGAGAACATGGTCAGAACCATGATTGCAAAAAGGCCAGATCTCAGATATAAGATGAACTTATACCAAGGGAATAATTGATTTTAAAAGAAGCTTCGATGAGAAGATGTACATCGTGTCCATGGGCATGAACGCAAAGTTCAAGGTCGACTCCCACTTCTCCAATGCACAACCTTTCATTCACTTCTCGCGCTCAATGAAGTTGTAGTTTTGAAATTTTATCTGGCAAAATACCAGAAGAGTACGACTCGTGAAAACTTTCGAGTTCACACCTATTAAGGAAGGCATAGGTTCAACCCATCGGGGCATCTTAGAATCATATACCAGAATCTTTAGAAGTAATTAACTCAAGCTCAAAGACAGAGCATGGTTAAGAAAGCAGAGGATACAATTTACCAAAGGCATTATGTATCAGAGGAAAAGGCTCACAAGGTTATTGAATATGAAGGGCGTTGTCAGATAAAATCCAACAAAGGATCTGATGGTCCACAAGGGATCTGACGTGAGCATCGGTACTCAATTAGAGGAAGAAGATTGCAAGGAGATTAGATTATAGAAACAACTGACTAACTCAATTGTCAAATGCAAAGGAATTATGATTTCCAAATCAAGGGATCAGAAGCAATGCTCTGAGTAGGGATGGATAAGTTGAATAGCCTTAGGGTACAATCAATGACAATTGGATTGGTCGGGAACCAATTCCAGTTAAAAGAATGGCAGCTTAGCCGGAGAAGTAATTTATAAGGATCAATGATGATTGCGTGCATTCGCAAACATATTGAGTCAACAGACTCAAAATGATAATGACAAGGAATGTCATTAAGACTACGAGACTTATGGGATTAAACATAATGCGAGCAAGCAAGAATTTCAAGAGCCAAAGGCTCCAGAGGATTTTCGGAAGATCGAATAGTATTTTGAAGACTTTTGTGAAACTCATGAACAACTGGGGATGAGCGGATACTTGACAAGTGCGGGGATTTATTTGAAGGGGTATTCATGTGGCAAAGAACTGCTAGGCAGTAGGCACGAAGTATTCTCAGAACAATAGAGAAAACTTCGGGTATCTTGTAATAACAAGAACCATGGGGAATGATCGTAAGAATGGCAAGTGTAAGTAGTTATCCATAAGGACTTATCGGTGGTTGGGAATAGCAAAAGTGATGGGCACATAGTCTCGAGAGAATATCAAAGAGTATCTCCGAAATCTTCTGGTGCAGTCGGTGACCATCTGGACTGAAGGGGCTCTCCGGGAGAAAGTATTTTCGAGAACCTAAAGTTAGTTTTTAGTAAAAATCGTTTAACCCGAATAGAAGAGGGTTCAGAATCCCAGAGTAAAGGTCGAGGAATAAAAGATCCTAATACCACCTAATGGCGACGTGGGCCCATGGGCCACACAGCCATGTTAGTAAAAGTTTTTCAACGACTAGACTCGACTTCGGCCAAGGAGTTGGAAAGGGGGATTCCTACAGGCAGTCGGCTCTGATACCAACTTGTGACGCCCCCGATTCAATCGTACACTAATCATGCACGCAAATGTGTACGATCAAGATCAGGGACTCACGGGAAGATATCACAACACAACTCTACAAATAAAATAAGTCATACAAGCATCATATTACAAGCCAGGGGCCTCGAGGGCTCGAATACAAGAGCTCGATCATAGACGAGTCAGCGGAAGCAACAATATCTGAGTACAGACATAAGTTAAACAAGTTTGCCTTAAGAAGGCTAGCACAAACTGGGATACAGATCGAAAGAGGCGCAGGCCTCCTGCCTGGGATCCTCCTAACTACTCTTGGTCATCGTCAACGGGCTGCACGTAGTAGTAGGCACCTCCAGTGTAGTAGTCGTCGTCGACGGTGGCGTCTGGCTCCAGGGCTCCAACATCTGGTTGCGACAACCAGGAAGGAAGGAAAGGGGAAAAAAGGGGGGAGAAAGCAACCGTGAGTACTCATCCAAAGTACTCACAAGCAAGGAGCTACACTACATATGCATGGGTATATGTGTAAAGAGGCCATATCAGTGGACCGAACTGCAGAATGCCAGAATAAGAGGGGGATAGCTAATCCTGTTGAAGACTACGCTTCTGGCAGCCTCCGTCTTGCAGCATGTAGAAGAGAGTAGATTGAAGTCCCCCAAGTAGCATCTCCAAGTAGCATCTCCAAGTAGCATCTCCAGTAGCATCGCAGTAGCATAATCCTACCCGACGATCCTCCCCTCGTCGCCCTGTGGAAAAGCGATCACCGGGTTGTCTGTGGAACTTGGAAGGGTGTGTTTTATTAAGTATCCGGTTCTAGTTGTCATAAGGTCAAGGTACAACTCCAAGTCGTCCTGTTACCGAAGATCACGGCTATTCGAATAGATTAACTTCCCTGCAGGGGTGCACCAACTTACCCAACACGCTTGATCCCTTTTGGCCGGACACACTTTCCTGGGTCATGCCCGGCCGCGGAAGATCAACACGTCACAGCCCCACCTAGGCACAACAGAGAGGCCAGCACGCCGGTCTAAACCTAAGCGCACAGGGGTCTGGGCCCATCGCCCATAGCACACCTGCACATTGCGTACGCGGCCGAAAGCAGACCTAGCCTAGTGGCGTTCCAGGCCAATTCGGCGCGCGCCGCTCCGTCGCTGACGTCTGAAGTGCTTCGGCTGATACCACGACGTCGGGATACCCATAACTACTCCCGCGTAGATGGTTAGTGCGTATAGGCTCGTAGCCAACTCAGATCAAATACCAAGATCTCGTTAAACGTGTTAAGTATCCGCGAACGCCGAACAGGGCCAGGCCCACCTGTCTCCTAGGTGGTCTCAACCTGCCTTGTCGCTCCGCCACCAAGTAACAGTCGGGGGCCGTCGGGAACCCAGGCCCACCTCTACCGGGATGGAGCCACCTGCCCCTTCAGCCCCCATCTCCAAACAGTATCACCAGTAATGTAACAGTGTAAAGTATATAGTATATGCCCGTGATCACCTCCCGAAGTGATCACAGCCCAGTAGTATAGCATGGCAGACGGACAAGAGTGTAGGGCCACTGATGGAACACTAGCATCCTATACTAAGCATTTAGGATTGCGGGTAAGGTATCAATGACTGTAGCAGCAATGACAGGCTATGCATCAGAATAGGATTAACGGAAAGCAGTAACATGCTACACTACTCTAATGCAAGCAGTATAGAGAAGAGTAGGCAATATCTGGTGATCAAAGGGGGGGCTTGCCTGGTTGCTCTGGCAAGAGAGAGGGGTCGTCAACTCCGTAGTCGAACTGGTCAGCAGCATCGTCGGTCTCGTAGTCTACCGGAGAGAAGAGGGGGAAGACATAATGAATACAGAGCAAACAAAGCATCACAAAATATAACAAGGCAATACGCGGTGTTCGGTGTGCCCTAACGCGGTAGTAGGTGATACCGATGAAGGGGGGAAAACATCCGGGAAAGTATTCCCGGTGTTTCGTGTTTTCTGACAGATGAACCGGAGGGGGAAAGTTGCGGGTTTGATATGTTAGGGGTGTGTGGTGGACGAACGGGCTACGTATCCGGGTTCGTCTCGTCGTTCTGAGTAACTTTCATGTACAAAGTTTTTCGATCCGAGCTACGGTTTATTTTATATTAATTTTAAAAGGATTTAATCATTTTCTAGAATTAACAAATTAATTTAATTAGAAAATGTAATTATGACGTCAGCATGATGTCAGCAGTCAACAGTCGGTTGACTGGGTCCAACTAACGCATGGGTCCCACTGTCATTGACTAAGATTAACTAAAACAGATTAATTAGTTTAATTAGTGATTAGGTTAATCTAATCAGGATTCATTAACCTAATTAATTACTTAATTAATTAATCATTTTTATTTATTATTATATATATTTTTTTAAGTCTTTTTTTTATTCCTTTTTTTTAAACGTTTTAGGGGACGACCCCACTTGTCATAGGCCCCTGGGGGCCTTAGCGGGTTCGGTGTTAGCGGGCGCCTGGAGCGGGCGCTGGGCACCCACCCAGGTCGATAGGGAGGGAACGACGCTCGGTGCCGGCGGCCACAGTGAGGAGCGA
>NC_041391.1:410062538-410066861 GCF_002162155.2 Triticum dicoccoides | reverse complement strand
GGGCGGCGGCGGCGGCGAACGCCCCGATCCTGAAGAGGGGGAGTGGAACGAGCAGGACGATTGGGGGAGGGGGTGGTTAGCCCCGATCTAGAAATCGGGGGGAGTGGGGGAGCGAGCGAGAGTGGGGGGTCGGGGTAGTGGGGGAGAGGGGCTAGGGTTTCTGGCTCCCGGTGGGGAGTAGTAGCGGGCGCGGTTGGGCCGGCCTGGCGGCCCAGTAGCCTGCTGGGCCAAGGCCCAGCTAGGGGGGGTCCTTTTCCCTTTTCTTTTTTTTCGTCTGTTTAGTTTTTCTCTTTTGTATTTTCTTTTCTGTTTTATTTTAAGTTCCCTTTTATTATAGTTTTATAAAAACACTAGCACCTAAATTTGTATTTATAGATATACTACTGCCACCTTAATTCTCAACCGAAAATAAAATAGTTTAATATTTTATAAAATTCAATAGGCATGTATTTAACTGTTTTAACTACTGTTTTAATTATCTTAGAGCCTTTAAACACTTTATCAAAGTTTGGTTTCTCCATCATAATTACCGCTGCATTATTTAGTTCACTCCGAACATTTTAGCTTTAAAGTTGGAAACTTTTGTTGTTTGCCTTTGTTTTAAATTTGAATTTGAATCGGGTTCGAATCAACGTGAGTTTAATCACAGAAATGGAGGTGACGTGGCATCATTAGCTTGGGATTACTGTAGTCTAATTATCCGGGTGTCACACACAACTACGGGACTCCACTACTACTCTTGCAGCTCCACTCTCCATGTCTCCACCTACAATAGTAATCCTTTTTTATAGGAGAACGGAGTACGAAACAAGAAATATTTATGCACACGATCATCCCAAAATCACTATGACGTTACTTGTAAATTTCATCTCACCAATGTTTCCACGCAGCCGAAGGAGAGTTGGTGTAGCGTAACGATTCCCACAGCTTGGTTATACCTCACAGGCGCAAGAATTTCTTGAGGACAATCCGTTGATCTAGTGTAGAAGAAAATGACATCTCTGAGGTATCCACACATATAGATCTATATGTATGGCAACACTCCATGGACTAACACAAAGAACAATCAGAAGAACTAGAGGGAGAAGTGCAGCCTAGCAGCGTACCGTCCAGATCATGTTTAGACGGGAGAGAGATCGAGGCGTAGGGCAACTTGGGGGGGCTCTAGGTGGTGCCCACTACATATATATAGGTGGATGCCAAGGGTGTGGCCTACTTGGAGATGAGGCCTCCCCTTGGTTCGGCCGACTTGGTAGAGGACACTACCTCTAGGTGGCTCCCCCCCCAAGGACTCCTAGTGTATTCCTTTTTGGCCGACTTGGGATCATGTGGGCCTGGCCCCTTGGCCCAGCCATGGTGTGGCAGCCCAGCAGGGACCCTATCGATTTATCCGGAAGGATGTAGAACTTTTCAAACCATCCTGGAAACTACCAAGCCCTTCATGGACCTTCCCGGGCACTTTCGAGACACTCCCGGAATAACCAATACACTCTCGAGACCTCCTAGAACACTTTCATGATCTTCTAGAACTCATCCCGTGCCAATTATCTCATTCTTCTTTTTCTTACAGTTCTCCTAAATACCAGTAGTCATTAAGCTTGTGACCCTACATGCTAGATAATATGCAGACATGTCTGGAGCACCTTCTAGTGAATAATTGTTAGTGGGACTTGGACACCCATAATAATTCATGCATACCAATGAAGTTCGTTTATTGATATGACATTATGTTATCTATACCATTCCCTTTTGTCGGCCTAGTGTGAACCAGGGTACCACGGGTCATCTGCCTACGACCCAGGGAGAGCCCCTTGGCCCAACTCACGAGGAGGCCCACCAACGGGCGCCGTGAGCAAGCAACCTTGTGGGGGCCCTGCCCGGCGAGGCGTTTTCTCCCATGAAGGATTTCGTCAATACTACCATCATGACAAGCAGCCTTGTGAGGCCTCCCTCTCGAGGCGCCCTCATGTGAGGCCTCCCGAGGAGCCACGCGGTGCGGGCATGGCCCATCACATGGGTGACATTGTCTAGGAAGGCACCAGCCTACGCGGTCAGGACAGCTTCCCTTCGGTGCTAAGGGAGCAACTATGCCAACCTGCCCCCAAAGGAAGTCCCAAAGGTTCCCCCTTTGGTGATAGAAGACCCATACGGTGGTGCGGCAGGACGAAGGTCATCGTGGAGCCCCTAGCACGTCACGGATAAGCAATTTGGCAGGTAAATACCACCTTTTGTCAGGAGAAGTACCGGCGCCTCTCCCCTTTCAAATTGTCGCCCTGTGGTAGCCCTTTCCCGCTCATATTTTCGGGGAAGAGGCCTAAGGAATCTATATAAGGGACAGGGTAGCCACCATAGCAAAGTATCGAATCTTTCCCAAACCCTAGCACCATTGCCAAACCCAGAGATCTCCGGCTCATCTTGTAGCTCGAAGAGCATTGTCCACAAGCAATACAACCAAGAAGGAGTAGGGTATTACACCACACGGTGGCCCAAACCTAGGTAGCTCGTTGTGTCCTCATCATGCCTAGCTCGTAGCCTCATAGATGCAAATCCAAGCCCTTAGAGCTTGAACTAGGCTTTTGGAGGATTTCCCCTATCTCATAATCAATCCCCCGACATTTGGCGTGCTGGGTAGGGGCCTTGGTCTTTACGCCTCAAGTTTCAGCACCGCCTTGGCCGATGCTCGACGCGCCCATGCCCAGAGCCGGGACAACCGCGTCCAGACGGAGCCCATAGTCATCCCCCGCATCCGCCGGGCTCGCACAACCAACATGGAAGCAGAGGCGGAGGCCTACTTCGAGCATCCTTCGGTCGGATAGCACCATCAGCAGCACCAGCATCAGCCGCCATTGGACCGCTCGACCACGACAATGTCGCTCACCCGCCGCGACCCACGGGCTCTGCAGGCTGTGATCCTCATGGCGGAGGAGTTAATTCACTACCGCCCCACTGACGGCGGCTACGACGCCTGGCTCGCCCGCACCACTTAGCTCATCAATGTTGTTGGTGACGCCCGGACACCATCCTTCTCCATGCCGCCTCCGCCGTCGTGAGACGCACGGGCAGGGCGCGACGCGCCTCCTGCACCTTTTCCTCGCAATGACGGCGCAACACGTCACTACCAAGGGTGCTCGCCTGAGCCCTCCCACGGCTCCTCCCCAACGCACGATGACAACCCAAGCTGCCAGATCATCTAGCATGGGCGGCCGGATGCACGGGTGCTCATTGAAAGGCAGCGAGAGCGCCAAAACCGCACCATCCAGGAGGTTGCTGCCGCCGAACGCTAGAACGCGCCGCCCTTGCAGGCAACATAGTCTCTATCATTGGGGGCTAAGCCTTCACGCGGGAGCTCTGCCACATGGTGTGGCCCGTGAAGTTCAAGCCGGAGTTGCCTCCCCGCTACGACAGCATCGCCAACCCTATGGAGTTCCTGTCACTCTACTCCTTGAGCATTCAGGCCACCAAGGGTGATGACAAGGTCATGGCGAACTAGTTCCCCATGGACCTCAAGGATGCGGCATGCTCGTGGCTGATGAACCTTCCCGAGGGCTCCATCTCCTCATGGTCCGAGCTGTGCCGACAGTTCATCGCCAACTTCAAAGGCACGTCTGATCGCCCTCTGGCGCTTAGCAGCCTGCGCGCCATCCACCAGCGCCCTGATGAGTTGATCCGCAAGTACATCCAACACTTCAGCCATGTGCACAACAAGACCTTGCATGCCTCCGATGCCACGATCATCGCTGCATTCTCCTCAAGCGTCACGGACTTCAGGATGCGCGAGAAGCTCATCGTCCACGAGAAGCTCGACACTATGGTGGAGCTTTTTAATCTCGCTGACAAGTGCGCCAAGGCTGAGGAGAGTTGTCTCTTCGCCTGCAATGACCCCGACGTCGACCTCAACGGTGCCAAGCCCAAGGGTAGAGACACCAAGCGCAAAGGCCCCGTCATGCTCGCAGTGGTGAGCTTGAGCGGAAGCAAGGCCGCGACCGTGACGAGGCCCTGAAGGACGATCGCCCCTTCTGCACCTACCACAACATGCATTCCCACACCATTGAAGACTACAATGAGCTCAAGCTGCTTCACAACGAGCGACAGGAGAAGCACGGCGACCGCAAAGACTGTGGCTCAAGTCACAGCGGTAGCCACAAAGGTGGACGCCAGAAGGATCGTGATAATGACAACAACAATAACTCCCGCCAGGGTTGGCAGAACCAGCCTTGGTGAGGCAACCGTCATGAGGCCAACCCTCAGTAGGCCAACGCGGCCCTGCCGCACCCTAACAGGAACAATGACAACCTGCTTGAGGAGGACGCTGGGGGCTACCAG
>NC_041391.1:410010877-410062167 GCF_002162155.2 Triticum dicoccoides | reverse complement strand
GCCACTTCAAGAAGTTCTCTCGCAAGGTGAACCCAACCCTCCTAGAGGCCGCGAACTCCAAGCCCCTCAAGTAGTCACAATACATGATCTCCTTCGGTCACATCGATCACCCCAAGTCTACCAAGTCCGTGGGCACCATCCCTCTGTTGTGCACACCCACCATCAACAACATGGCCGCGACCAAGACACTCATTGATGGCGGCGCCGGCCTCAACATGATCTCAGTGGAGACCTTCAAGCGGCTCCAAGTGCCTTATGAGCGCTTGATGCCCACAAGGCCCTTCTCAGGAGCGACCAACGACTCCATGACACACCTAGGGCAGGTGCGCCTTACTGTCACCTTCGGCTGTCGCAGGAACTTCCACGCCGAGCTCATCGCCTTCGACGTGGCGCACATTGGCCTACCATACAATGCCATCTTGGGCTACCCAGCGCTCGCCAAGTTCATGGCAGTGACAACCATGCCTACAACACCGTCAAGATGTCGAGCTGCAGCAAAAACATAACCATCCACTGCGACAAGAATGACGTGATGCGCACCCTCAAGCATGCCTACAAGGCTCCCGCCACCGCATACCCAGTAGACGAAGATGAGGTGGGGCCCTCTGAGGAGGCCCCCACGAAGAAGAAGTCGTAGTTCTCCCAGGTCCGCACGGAGACGAAGAAGGTGTCGCTAGACGGCAACACCTCAGGCCCCTTCCTCACCATTGGGTTGGCCTCTCCCCAAATAGTAAGATGCACTCGTCGCCTTCCTCTGGGAAAATGCTAATATGTTCGCGTGGACAACATCAGACATATTAGGTGTAGCGAGGGCGGTGATCAAGCACCACTTAGCCGTGTTCCCCAACGCACGACCTGTGAAGCAAAAAAGTATGGCGCCAGGCACCTGAGAAGCAACAATTCATCGTGTAGGAGGTCGAGAAGCTACAAGAAGCGGGATTCATCTGCAAGGTGCTCCACCCCAAGTGGATCGCCACCCCCATAGTCATCCCTAAGGCAAATGGCAGCAAGCACATGTGTGTCGACTTCACAAACCTCAACAAGCCTGTTTCAAGGACCCTTTCCTATTTTTGTGGACCGCTCGGATCGGGGACTCGCTCTGCTACATGCGCATGCCCTTCGGCCTGGAAAGTGCGGGGCCCAACTTTGCGAGGCTACTACGCATGAGTTTGTAGCCCCAAGAGGGAAGGAATGCAGAGGCATGCATCGACGACACGCTTGGTGTCAGGCTGCGAAAATCAAGGGCTTCCTGAAGGAGTACACCCTTTTGTGCATCAGTAAACCTTCGTTTCATAAGTATTGCAAGTGCTTGTCATAAATCAAGGGCTTCCTGAACTAGCGATCTTCCTTTTGCACATCACGCGAGCAGGGGCTGGACACAATGCCTACGCTTGGGTCAGACCCAACAGTGCCACCAAAACAAAGCGACCGAGCTCTGGCTCACGAGCCTACTCTCGTGCTTGTCACCTCACCAAGGTCCTTGCAGCTTGTCTCCCTGCATGGTACCCACAAGCAACTTCACGAGCGCGCGCCACCTCATTACTTGCAAAAAATTGGCAATCTCACTTATGCAGGGCATCGGAGACCTAGCCCCCCCCCCCTCATGCAGCCTCACAGGTAATGCCCCGTGGCAAAGGGGGCTTCACGAGCAAGCATCCCTGGTGAGTTGTGCCCTGCGAAGGGCACCACACCGCATTATGCCACGAAAGCTAAGTCTAGCGTGCCTCGCTGATAACCCACAAGTATGGGGATCGCAATAGTTTTCGAGGGTAGAGTATTCAACCCAAATTTATTGATCGACACAAGGGGAGCCAAAGAATATTTGCAAGTATTAGCAGTTGAGTGGACAATTCAACCACACCTAGAGAATTAAATATCTCTAGCAGAGTGATCAGTGGCATAGTAATATGATAGTTTGATAGCAGTGGTGATGATAGCAACAGTAACGGTAAAAGTAGCAGTAATAGTTTTGTAGCAATTGTAACAGTAGCAAAAACATTAGTAACATAGCAAAGATCAATATATCAAAAGCTCGTAGGCATTGGATCGGTGATGAATAATTATGTTGGATGACATTCATGTAACAGTTATAACCTAGGGCGACACAGAACTAGCTCCAATTCATCAATGTAATGTAGGCATGTATTTCGTATATAGTCATATGTGCTTGCGATAAGAACTCGCATGACATCTTTTGTCCTACCCTCCCGTGGTAGCGGGGTCCATAAGGAAACTAAGGGATATTAAGGCCTCCTTTTAATAGAGAGCCAGAACAAAGTATTAACACATACTGAATACATGAACTCCTCAAACTACGGTAATCACTGGAAAGAATCCCAATTATTGTCACCTTGGGGGTATGGGGATCATAACACATAATAGGTGTGTATAACTTGCGAGATAGCATCAAGAACACAAATATATTTGCGAAAACATAAAGTTTTCAGATCTAAAATCATGGCACTCGCGCCCTAGTGACAACCATTAAGAATAGCAAAGTCATAGCAACATCAATCTCGGAATATATTGGATACTAGGGATCAGACCCTAACAAAACTAACTCGCTTAAATGATAAATCTCATCCAACCCATCACCGTTCAGCAAGCCTACGAAGGAATTACCGACTCCCGGTGGTGAGCATCATGAAATTGGTGATGGAGGTTGGTTGATGATGATGACGACATTGAACCCCCTCTCCGGAGCCCCAAACGGGCTCCAGATCAGCCCTCCCAATGGAGAACAGGAGGTGGCAGCGGCTTCGTATCATACAACATGAGGATTCCTTCTCTCTGATTTTTTTTCTTGGCGAATAGGTACTTATGGAGTTGGAATTAGAGTTGCGCGAGCTACCACGGACCCTCAAGCCTGCTAGGTGCGCCCTGGGGGTGGGTGCGCCCCTGGGCTTGTGGCACCCTGGTGCCTCCCCTCTGGTAATTTCCTTCGCCAATATTTTTTATATATTCTGAAATAATTCTCCATAAATATTTAGCTCAATCCAAGAACTTTTATTTATGCACAAAACAACACCATGGCAATTCTTGTAAAAACAGCGTCAGTCTGGGTTAGTTCCATTCAAATCATGCAAATTAGAGTCGAAAACAAGAGTAAAAGTGTTTGGAGAAGTCAATACATTTGGGATGTATCAACTTCCCCAAGCTGAACTTGTTGCTTGTCCTCAAGCAATTCAGTTGACAAACAGAAAGTGATAAAGAAAAAAACTTTGCCAAACTCTTTTTGTTCTTTGTGATGCCCTGACTTAATAGTGCACTAATCATAAATGCAAAATGCGCACAATCAAGATCAGAGACTCACGGGAAGATATCAACACAACTGTAGACACAAATTTAAAATAACACAAGCTTCATATTACAAGCCAGGGGCCTCGAGGGCTCGAATACAAATGAGTCAGGTGAAGAAACAATATCTGAGTATAGACATAAGGTAAACAAGTCTGCCTTAAGAAGGCTAACAAAACAATGACATCTGGATTGAAAAAGTGCATGCCTCCTGCCTGGGAGCCTCCTAACTACTCCTGGTCGTTGGCGGTCTCCACGTAGTAGTAGGCTCCATCGTGATGGTCAATTTCTTTGGACTACAATACCGAACCACATGCTTCGCTTCAGCAGTAAACCTTCGAGGGGATAATTCCTTCACATCAATCTTCTCTTCTTCATGTCTTCAAAAGATGTAGCTCGTTCTTCTCTGCAAAACAGATATACCTCGATGAAGTTCCTCGAACTTGGCACCGGTGACAGCATTCTCTTCAGTTCTGTAAGGACTATTTCTCTCTATATGCACTAGCAAACAAATCAGTCCATACCTGTTTCTGTCAACAATATCCAAAACACAGGAAGGCAGATATTGCACCAACAGTAAGGCCTAGCCTATCAAAGACTAGCCTCTTACGGCAACAGAAGAGAGTAAGTAACATAACATAAGTAATAAGTATGTTGCAGTATTAACGTCTAGAGATCCTTCTTCGACTCCTTGCGAGAAAGCAATCTCGGAGCCATCATATCCATCTTCCGTCTCCAATATCCAGTTCTAGTTGTATCTATTGGGAAATAACTCCGAGCATATGTTACGTGGACACGGCTATTTGAATAGATTAACTTCCCTGGAGGGGTGCACAAACTCGCCCAACACGCTCGATTAACTTCGAACGAACACACTTTCCTGGGTCATGCCCAACCTCGGCTGATCGACACACCGTAGCCCTACCTAGCCTCAATAGAGAGGCCAACATGACGGTCTATATACTAAATGCGAAGGGGTCATGGGCCAATCGTGATTTGCAATCATGCGCGTTGCATGGACGGCCGGGGTCAGTCATGGCTACCTCTTTATACAAAGTATGTGCTTACGCGAACCACCCGGGCACGTGCCGCTAAACCGCTGACGTTAGTGAGCTTTCCAAAGAACCGTATGATGCAGAGTGCCCATACTTATTCTCTCGTGGTGGTTAGTGTGAAAAGTCCAGAGGCCTACTCGGATCACATATCCAAACCGTTCGCGTCTTGGGAACGCGGGAGACGATCAATGATCCATGATCTATGGTCCCTTCACCCCATCTCATGGATGTGCGTGCCACATACTTATTTCGCGGGTACCCTCCAGGTCAACCTGACTACACATCACTTTCGGGTACCCCTCGGGGCCGACCTAACTTCAACATGGTTCTGGGGTAAAGTCAAAGCAATTGTGTGTCCATAACACCAAGGGGGGGATCCAAGGAATCATCCTCGATGGATTCTACTTGATGTAACCGTCAATGTGACGTTGGAGGAATCACCCTAGAAGGATTCACACTTGAGGTGTTGCATGACAGAGTCATCATCAGGTGTGGTGAAGAAGGAAGCACCCTTAGTAATCCATGACCGATTAGCTACACTAGAGAGATTTCATCAAAAGTGCTATACGAGGTATCACCCTCGACACTCGATAGTAGCTCGGCAGCGTCTTACAACCAAGGGGGTGTGAGGTGATGTGTCGGGCTCTAGACGTCGAGCACGTTGACCGAGTCATCGGTGATAAAGCGGGGGCAACGGGGACAAGGTGAGGGGTCACTGGTGGATCACTAACCAAACTATACTAAGCATATAGGAAAAGTAGGTAGGTAACAATAGTAGGTTACGACATCATGCTATCCATCAGAATAGGATCAATCAAATACAGTAGCAAAGTCTAATGCAAGCATGAGAGAGAATGAAATGGGCGATATAGGATTGATCAAGGGGGATTTGCTTGCTTGGAAGCTCTGCTGCATGTGGCTGGACGTCAGAGGTGTAGTCGTACCCGGGAGCAGCGTCGGTCTCGCTGTGTAGAGGAGAGAAGAGGGGGGAGAAACAATAAATATAATGGAAAAAATGCATCACAATGCATGACATGGCAATATGTTTTGGTAAGGTGACCTAACGCAGTGCTACACATTACAGACGGAGCAGGAAAACATCTGGGAATGTTTTTTAGCTTTCAGTTGTTATCGAACAAATGAAACAGAGGGGAAGATCCATGTTCATCATGTTAGAGACATGTGACAAATGAGTGGATAGCATAAACTGATTTGTTTTATTTTTTTGAGCAACTTTCATATATAAATTATTTTCATCTGACTTATAGCTTATTTTATATGATTTTTCAAAGTTTTAAACATTTTGTGAAATTTTGGAATTTATTATTTGATCAAAATTAAAATAGCAAAAAGCTAAATGTACCCAAAAATGTACCCAACAGACAACACAGTGGCTGACTGGTGGGCCACTTCCTAGTAAGCACCTCAGTCAGCCGTCAACTCTTTTGAATGTTGACCTAGTAAAATTGACTGGTGGGGCCCCACGGTCAGTAACTCAGGGCTAGATGACATATTTTAATTAGGTTATTTAAACATTTGTCCCCATTGTCAATTGCATAGTTAAACCAAACGTTGTACATGGTGGGCCCTGGCTGTCAGCGAGCGTCAAAAGTTAGATTAGCAACTAATCTACTTAGTTAGCGGCCGAGCCCACTGGCCAGCGACCCCAACGGCTCGTTTAAACCAACAGGCGCAACAACGACAACCGAATGTAGCGGCGGCAGTGTGGGACCTCATCATGATTGCTCCACAGGCGACGGGAGGATGCGTGGGTGGTCCCATTCGGACGCCTGTGGCATGACTCGTCAAACGGCGGCAGGGAAAGATGATGGGGCTGCCGGAGTGGAGCACATCATCGGCCATGGCGGCAATGGCAGAAGAAGAAGCAAGGCGGGCGCGAGCGACAGTGGTGCGGGGCAGGGCGGAGCTACGCGGGCCTTAAGGGACCAGCAACGGGGGAGGCCAAGCATGGCAGGGCATGACGAGGCCGACCAAGCACTACTTTAGAATGCTGCTAATGCAACAGTACGATCAGAGAACCTTCGAGAAATTGTGTCTGATGCAATAATCGCAAACGGTGGTGTCAGAGAACCGTCAAAAGGGTCCAAAACGTTTGCGATGACGTATGCATCAAACACGGTTCAGATTTTGGTTCCGTGTGCGATGCAGGGGATATGGTTCAGTTCAATTAACTATTTGTGATGAGGAGGAACAAAAGAAACGGGCAGTCAGATGAAGGCGTGTGCGATACACAGCATACGGTTCACTCGGATGAACTGTTTGTGATGAGGCAGAACAACAGAAACAGGAAGCCAGATGAAGGTGTGTGTGATATACGGCATACAGTTCACTCAGATGAACTGTTTGCGTTGATCCAAGAGAACAGAAACGGTTCAACTTAACAAGATGTGTGTGATATGAGGCAAACATGTCTATAATCAGAAATGTGTGGGAAGACCGATAACAACACAGACGATTCCTGTTAACAAGCCATGTGTGCTGTGAGCAAATGATTGCTGGTATACAATTGTCAGTGATTGATGAAATCATCACCGACGGGTTCCCATGTTTAGTCCGTGTGCGATGTGATTTGCTCTGTCTACAGAGCATCAACAAATATACTTAAAAAGATATCATTGCATAACCAAATTAAGCATACAATTAGACAAGTGACTACACAGATAACATTTTCACACACCAAAGTAAGCAACTACATGCATACTAAACTAGGAGAAATGAGGATCTAATCATCTACTTCTTGTTGCGACGATGCCTGCCATTGCTCTGCTTCCGGCTGGATCCCTCACCGTTTTGGGGAAGGAGGCACTTCCTCATGCTAACGATCCGCCTGTACATGTCGTAACATGCGCATGCCTCCTTGGCCGCGTACACGACGTGATGTTTGTCGAGTTTCTTCATCCAGGCCGAGTGCCAAGCACACTTGTCGTTGTTGCAGGAGTCCTTCATGTCTCTGTAGTAGGGGTCAATGATGGCCTCGACGAGGTGAACCAGTGAGTCCTTCTCATGCTCCTTGCTTCCCTAGATCTTGTATTGGACCTGGATGTCGACGAGATTCTCGCAAGAGATGCCCGAATTCTTGAGCACCTTGGCATCGTTGGTGATGTAAACCATAGCAAACATGTAGTGGGCGCTGTTGGCAAACCTGGCGAAACGCCTGCAAGGCCTTGTGGCCAGGCAGTAGTGGTAGACGAGGACGTGGTGGCCCATGCACATCTGGGCAACGGCGACCTTGGGACGAGACACGGCACAAGCGCAGGTGTGCTCGATGTCGAACCCGACCACCTTGTACTTCTCGTCGGCAAGCAACAGCTCCATGATGCGGATGGAGTGCTCCACCCAGACCGGGTGGTTGGTGTACACCATCGAGAGCTCCTCGAGCCTTCGGTGGGTGTCCACCACGACATGGATGGTGAACTACTGCTCGTCGTTGGCAGCCTCTCGGAGCGCCATTGGAGCCTCGCAGGATACTCTCTAAGAATTTGTCGTGGTGGGTGTCGGTGTCAAAACCGGCGGATCTTGGGTAGGGGTCCCGAACTGTGCATCTAAGGCTAATCGTAACAGGAGACATGGGACACGCTGTTTTACCCAGGTTCGGGCCCTCTCGATGGAGGTAATACCCTACTTCCTGCTTGATTGATCTTGATGATATGAGTATTACGAGAGTAGATCTAGCATGAGATCTTAGAGGCTAAACCCTAGAAGCTACCCTATGATTATGATCGTTGTCCTACGTACTAAACCCTCTGGTTTATATAGACACCGGAGGGGGCTAGGGTTATACACAGTTGGTTACAAAGAAGGAGATCTAACATCCGGATCGCCAAGCGTGTCTTCCACGCAAAGGAGAGTCCCATCCGGACACGGGATGAAGTCTTGAGTCTTGTATCTTCACGGTCCAACAGTCCAGCCAAAGTATATAGTCCGGCTGTTCGGATACCCCCTTATCCAGGACTCCCTTAGTAGCCCCTGAACCAGGCTTCAATGATGATGAGTCCGGCACGCAGATTGTCTTCGGCATTGCAAGGCGGGTTCCATCTCCGAATACTCCAAAGTAGATTAAGGATTGTGTCCAGCTCTGTAAGATAATTTCCGCATTGCACCGTCGAGAGAACAATATTCCACAAATATAATCTGCTGACACCTTCAGATAACGTGACATCACACCATGGTCAAGTCATTATTCGAATAGTTTTCCCACAACCAGCCACCACACATATTGCGAGGCAGTTTCCTCGGCACGTCTTGTCGAAGCAGAGATCATGTCCCCTTATCACGGGATCCTCATCAATACGGGTATGGGTAACCCAATCATGGCGCTTGGAAAATAAACGATTTCCTCAGGCAAGCGGGGAGGCGCACCATTTTCGCCACCTCTATAAAGGGATAAGGATCTCCCATTTTTACCCACGCCTTCTTCCTCCTTTGCTCATCCCTTCTCGCACCCTCGAGCTCCAGCGCCCTAGTTCTCTCCTTCTCTGCACAGCCAAACATGTCCGGAGTGGGAGGCAAGTGGGTGGCCTCCATTGTTAAGGAGGAGCACATCACGAAGCTCCGGGCGGCCGGATACTTGGCTCCCGGATGCAGGGCATACTATTCTGACTCCGGGACCCCACAAGAGGGTCGTGTTCCTCTCCCACTTCGTCCGCGGACTGGGATTCCCCCTCCACCCATTTTTCCACGGGCTCATGTTCTATTACGGGATGGATTTTCATGATCTGGCCCCTAACTTCATCCTCAACATCTCGGCGTTTATCGTCATGTGCGAGGCCTTTCTCTGCATCAGGCCCCACTTTGGCCTGTGGCTAAAGATCTTCAACATAAAGCCAAAGATAGTGGTCGACTAGCAGGCGGAGTGCGGTGGCGCCATGGTGGGCAAGATGCCCAACGTCACCTGGCTCGAAGGCTCCTTTGCGGAGACCGTGAAGGGGTGGCAATCGGGGTGGTTTTATATCACCAAGCCGCAAGATGCCAACTAGGTGGAGGCCCTCGAATTTCGATCCGGCATCCCTGTGCGGCTCACTACCTGGAAGAGGAAGGCCCTGGCCTGGGGCGCATCCGCGGAGCTGACCGGACTCCAGAACTGCGTCAAAAACATGATAACCAAGAATATCAAGCTGGTCAATGTGGTCTAGGTCATGCTATTTCGCCGGATTCTCCCGTGCCAGAGACGGGCATTCAACCTGTGGGAGTTTAACGCGGCCCAACACCAGATAATGTAGGAGCTCTTTGACACGACGCACAAAGATGCCTGGAAGGTGTTGTTCAAGGCCATCGAAGTTCCTCCCCCCACCTTCGAGGATCGCGGACTCAGCGCCAGGCACCAGGCCAATGTGGTAAGCATTCTACATTTTGCAAGATGTGCCTTTCCTCAGTATATTCATGGGACAAACTTAGGCCACTGTGCTAATTTTGACAGGAATATGTGGGGACGGCGGAGCGGATGGACTGTCCGGCTCCGTCGCTTGAGGACCTAGTAGACGAACTTCTGCCAGAGATGCTGGCTCCGGCACCCTATGAGGTGTCGGAGAAGAAGGCCAAGAAAAAGACCACGGGGACCAGAAGAAGTTCCCGACGCAACCTGGTGCCGGACTCATCGTCCGAAGACACCAGGGCGCACTCCTCCAACAACAACGAGGAGGAGGAGGAAAAACCTCTCCCCAAAAACGAGGGGGGAAGAAGAGGAAGGCCACCCTTTCAGGGGAGGCCAAAGGGTCCAAGAAGGGACGGACCCTTCCTCTGGACCCCTCCACAACTGCCGCCTATAGCGAGGAAGAGTGGCTACCCAGGGGCAAGCCCCTGGTGAGATCGTAAGTATCCACACTCTGTAATACTTTTAGTGTGACTTGGCTTCATAGTTTGTTATAACGCCAAACACGCATATGCAGTCCGGCCAGGTCCCATCCCGAGGTATCCTCTTTGGATGGGTCTCTGAGCGATTCAGCAATGAATTCGCTCCCGACGGCCACCTCTCCTCGGCCTACGGATGACATGGAGGTGCGGTCCCAAAGGGTACCAGAGCAGGGGGAGGCAGCTTTGGAGATGCCCCAAGGCGAAATTCCAGACGTCGGGCACATGGGGAGTAAGATCCCCATAGATTATGCTGACGAGAGCCGCAGCAAGTTGGGCTCCCAGCCGGACACTGCACCGGAACTTCCAAAGGTTCCAAATTTGGGTAGGCAGCCCCTCGCTAGGGAGGACGAGCCGGCCATGCCGATGAACTCCGTTGCGCCAGACGCGTTGGATAGTCTGCTGGAAGTGCTTTGCAGCACTTCCACGGATGAAGAGCACCGTACTGTTATGAGTACGGTGATTCAGAAGGTTCGGTCTGCCAAAAGCGGACTGACTGAAGCCTGCACCAGCCTCCTGACAGGCTTTGAGGTAAGTAATCAAAAGTGTGATAAATTATAACCCAATAGACAGTAGCCCCTGATACTCTATTTGGTGTTCGGAAAGAAAAGCCAAACGGAGGGTCAACTTTAAACCGCAGGAATCTAACAGTATGTGTCTATGTGAATAAGCATGCGGTGCTGCATGCCGCTGCTGCCCATACAATAGAGGTCGCCGGACTCGAACGGGACCTGAAGTAGGCTGAAAAGGAGCTCAGCCTCACGAAGAGGCAGCTCGAAGAGAACAAAGGTAAGTGATACCCCGTTCGCATGTCATATAGAGGAGAAAAAAAATTGGTGACGCTAACAAAAAGCGTCATGAATTTTTAATAGGGGCCACGACTGAAGTGGCGGCCCTGAAGAAAGCGCTATTTGAGGCCGAAGACAAGGCAGCCACGGAGCGTATTGAGCATGAAAAGCAAGATGCTAGGGTGGGCGAGGTACAGCAAGAGCTCCAAGAGTTCGGCAAGAAGTTCGAGTCCTTGGAGCATGACTTCAAGACGAAAGAGTCTGAGCTTGTGAAGGCCCTTCAGAGCGTGAAAGACGCTAGGGCCGAAGCCCAAAAGGCCCAGTAGGAAATCCAGGCGGCCAAGAGGATAGCGGCGGGTAAGGCATTCATTATGCAAAGAAAGCATGTGGAGGAGACATTTCTTTTACTTACCCGAATTCGGAGCTCTCAAGGGGCATTCGCAGATCTGCCACGCAGCATATCGGATGCCACGGAGTTCTACCATTCCGAAGAGGGGAGCTTGACTGAGAAGTTGTTTTGGTCCCAGTATGCTGGAGCCGAACACCCAATGCCTCTGAGTGACCAACTGAAGCAGTTGGTTGAACTCCACAAGGCGGCTGAAGTGGCCATGAAGGACTTCATAGTCTAGATGTGGCCTGGTGAGCCCCTGCCCGACAGCTACTTCGGCCTTATAAAGCGGATGGTAAATGCCTGTCCGCGGATCGAAGTTATCAAGCAATCCGTTTGTATTGTGGGTGCCCGCCGGGCCTTTGCCCATGCGAAGATGCATTGGGCCAAGCTAGATGCAGAGAAGCTCGTGAAGGATGGACCGCCGGAGGGCAAGGCGCATCGCTACCCCGAGAATATTCTGATGGCGTTATGAAAGGCGCTCGCCTCGTGGCCGATGAATGTACCAAGGACGTAATCTTTGAGTGAATGTACTCATGACGTCTTTGTAATATGAAAACTAGTTTGTTTGCCCTATATGGCGCTTTGTTGACTTAAAATATTACCTTATGTGCGATTGTTTTATAAATTTCTGAAAGTAGGCCAGTCGTCGGCTTCCGCCCCCATGTAACTAGTATTGGGGTGTTCGTGGAAAACCCAAACACTCTTTATCCAAATTTTTGGTCCTTGAAGGAGGTGTTCGGCACAGCGAACAAGGCAATCGGACTATGCGGCTTTATAACTCTCACTTAGCCGTAAAAGTCTATAATTTTAAATTTTGGCGAAGCCCCTAGAATTCGGAAAACTGAATTGGGGCGCTATACACGCCTAAATCGGACAAGGTCGATTCCTCGCCTAAAGCGGAAAAAATCTTTAAGGATTTAAGACTCTCGAACAGCGACCATCTCTCGCCGCATCATGACAGTCAGTTTTCGGCTCTCTCTACTGAGGTGCTCGTCCGGAAGAACCGGGACACAATCGCAGTAGTTCTCCCTGCGCTACCTTAGCCGATATAACAGAACGTAAGGTACCAAAACAAGGGAGCCGGGCAAACACAACTATTGACCCAAGACATCATTCGGAGCTGATGCATATAATGCTATAAGTTCGGGGTGCCGCACTATCCAAAGTGTTCGGACTTTATCTTGCCGTATTATGGGGCACCATAAGAAGCCCCTGGCAAACTGGACGTACCAAAGTGTACGGATGCGATTTTAAATAAACATTTTTAGGGGAAAATATGAGGATAGGAATAATAAGTTGACGCTATATATTATTCCCCTTTGTTATTTAAATAATACGTCCAAGCTCATGTGTACAATTAATGCGTTAAGCAGAACAAATAGGACTATTTGACATGTCCTATCCAGGAGCGGGCCGCATGTGGGTATGTAAAACAGTTATAACGATCATTGACAAATACCACCTGGGTATTCCCATTGTGCGCAAAGCCTTTTGCCTCCTTGGTTTTCCCTCCTTTGATGAGTCCGATGATCTGGCTCTCTGAAGGGGATGCCCGAAAGTAGGGTCCTGAAAGAGAAACAAGGTTATTTAAAGTATGCGGGTCTTTTTGCGGTTGAACCGCACTGTGGACACAAATGCGCCTCCGCCTATGCCCATGGTATTTTAATTGCGTAATTGTATATGCGCGACACAAATGCTGCCTGGATGGGGCTAGGGCGGAGGCCGGACTGCTAGTCATGCTCTTGGCATGCCTGGCAATCCTGTTGCAGAGTACTCCGGACTCGCTTGACGGAGCTCAGGGTTGTTGTCGCCGAATTGGCGGTCTGCCGGAGAAGGCTGCTTTGTACTTCTGCCGCGAGGGCTGCAGTGTGCTCTTCTGTACGGAGAGAGCGGTCTATGTTTCCATTGACTGTTATAACCCCACCAGGTCCTGGCATCTTGAGCTTGAGGTATGCATAGTGTGGTACCGCATTGAATCGAGCGAATGCGGTTCGTCCCAGCAGTGCATGGTAGCCACTACGGAAAGGGACGATATCAAAGATTAACTCCTCACTTCGGAAGTTATCCGGGGATCCGAAGACCACTTCTAGTGTTATGGAGCCCGTACAATGGGCCTCTACTCCTGGAATTACACCTTTGAAGGTGGTTTTGGTGGGCTTGATCCTTGAAGGATCAATGCCCATTTTATGCACTGTGTCCTGGTAGAGCAGGTTCAGGCTACTGCCACCGTCCATAAGGACTCGCATAAGGTGGAATCCGTCGATGATTGGGTCAAGGACCAATGCGGCTGAACCGCTATGACGGATGCTGGTAGGGTGGTCCCTACGATCAAAAGTGATCGGACAGGCTGACCATGGGTTGAACTTTGGGGCGACTGGCTCCATCGCATAGACGTCCCTTAGTGCTCGCTTTCGTTCCTGTTTGGGAATGTGGGTGGCATAGATCATGTTTACCGTTTTTGCCTGAGGAGGAAATTTCTTCTGTCCCCCAGTGTTCGGACGCCGGGGCTCCTCGTCACCGTCCCTCTGCAGCCCCTTGTCCTTGTTTTCGGCATTTATCTTGCCGGCCTGTTTGAACACCCAGCAATCTCTGTTAGTGTGGTTGGCTGGCTTATTAGGGGTGCCATGAATTTGGCACGAGCGATCGAGTATGCGGTCCAGACTAGACGATCCCATTGTTCCGACGCTTATGTATGTTGCGCCGTGGCTTGCCGTTATTGTCGCGAACATCTGAAGTGCCGGAGTTTATTGGCGTGGTGCTACTGCGAGCCAACCAGCTGTCCGCACCCACGCAAAAGCGGGTCATGAGTGTCGTGAGGGCCGCCATGGACTTCGGTTTTTCCTGGCCGAGTTGTTGGGCGAGCCACTCGTCACGGATATTATGCTTAAAGGCCGCCAAGGCTTCGGCGTCCGGACTGTCGACAATTTGGTTATTTTTAGTTAGGAACCGAGTCCAGAATTTCCTGGCTGACTCTACGGGCTGTTGGGTAATGTGACTCAAGTCATCAGCATCCGGTGGTCGCACGTAAGTGCCTTGGAAGTTGTCGAGGAACGCGTCCTCCAGGTTTTCCCAACTGCCGATGGAATTTGCCGGCAGGCTATTTAGCAAGTGTCGGGCCGGTCCTTTGAGTTTAAGGGGAAGATACTTGATGGCATGTAGATCGTCACCGCGGGCCATGTGAATGTGGAGAAGGAAATCTTCGATCCATACCGCGGGGTCTGTTGTGCTGTCGTATGATTCGATGTTTACGGGTTTAAACCCTTCTTGGAATTCGTGATCCATTACTTCGTTAGTGAAGCATAGGGGGTTTGCGGCGCCTCTGTGCCGGGCTATGTTGCTGCATAGTTCGAATAAGTCTTGTCGGCCATGTTCGGCCCGGCCAGACTTGTTGATAGTGTATCCGGCATGACGATCATCGGCATGTGTTGGGGCACGCCTTCGCGATCCGTAGGTCGATCTTGGCTGACCTGCTTTGTTTTCCAGCATGTCTCGCAGGTCCTGCCTATTGCCCCGGGCCGTAGTGTATTGGCTTGGGGGTGCAGGCTGATATTCGAGCTGATATGCCATTTTATCCCGGCCACGAGGTGGCCCGTCAGCCTCGTCATGTGCTGGTGGTACGGGCTCCTCCTCGTGTTGAGGTAGCAAGTTGTGCTTTGAGTAACCTTTTGTGCGGCGCTCGAGTCCATATTCCTCGGCTGCCAGGACCTCGGTCCATCTGACTATGAGCAGATCTTGATCAGCTTGGAGCTGTTGCTGCTTCTTTTTCAGGCTTCTCACAGTGGCCATAAGCCGGCGCGTGAAGTGCTCCTGCTATACGGGATCCTCAGGCACGCTGAATTCATCATCGCCGACGCTCACCTCGTCTTCGGAGGGAGGCATGTAGTTGTCCTCCTCCAAGTATCCGTCTGTCGCCAGTTCGTCTGGGCTAACCTGGCCGTCTCCCTGTTCGACCTACTCGAAGGCAGGCTGATCGGGATTGTATTCCTCTTCGGCACCATCCGGTTTGTTTTCATCTCCTGTGCCGGTATTGCTGTGGCTGGGCTTGGAGCGGCGCCGATGACGCCCATGCTTTGATTTCTTCCTTGAGGGGTTGTCCTCCATTGCTTTGGCACCATTGGTTTCTTTGGGAGTGTCCACCATATATATATATCGTACGAGGAGGTGGTTATCCAGCGCCCCGTGGGCGGCGGTTCCTATTCTTCTCTTGCATCGTCGTCCACACCGTCGATGTCTTCAGAGTCAAAGTCAAGCACGTCGGTCAAATAATTGACAGTGGCAATAATGTGGGTGGTGGGTGGGCAACGAATTTCCTCGTCGCCTGCCTCCCACTCGAGTCGGACATAGTTCGGCCAAGAGTCTCCTGACAAAGAGAGAGACCTTAATGAATTCAGCATGTCGCCAAAGGGCGAGTGCTGGAAGATATCCGCAGCGGTGAACTCCATTACCGGAGCCCAACCAGATTCGGCGGGCTCGAGGGCACGCGGTTTGGAACATACGGCCGGACACAAGTCCGGGGGTCCAGTGACACTGACTTCCTTGGGGGTGGAGTCCGTGTTCGGCTCTACCGCCGATGAATATGCGGCCTCGGGGGCGGGGTCCATCCTCCCGTCCTCGGACGACGCGATTTGCCCCGGATTTAGGTCCGGAGCTATTGCAGGTGTGATATCCCGAATACTGTCTGACAGCGGGTCTAAGCCGTGCTCGTCATGACCGTTCAGCGCTCCTGGCGTAGGCAGAATCCATCGAAGATCAAGTCTCTGCGAATATCGGCCGTATAGTTCAAGTTTCCGAACCTGACCTGATGGTCAGGGCGTAGCTGTCAATCTGCTCTAGATGGCCAAGCGAATTGGCCCGCAGTGCGAAGCAGTCAAACACGAAGATCTGTCCGGGGAGAAAAGTCTCACCCTGGACTGCGTTGTTGTTGATGATTGAAGGAGCCATCGAGCCTTGCAGCGACGACACAGAGGAACTCTCAATGAAAGCACCAATGTCGGTGTCAAAACTGGCGGATCTCGGGTAGGTGGTCCCAAACTGTGCGTCTAAGGCTAATGGTAACAGGAGGCAGGGGACACGATGTTTTACCAAGGTTCAGGCCCTCTCGATGGAGGTAATACCCTACTTCCTGCTTGATTGATCTTGATGATATGAGTATTACAAGAGTAGATCTACCACGAGATCATAGAGGTAAACCCTAGAAGCTAGCCTATGATTATGATTGTTGTCCTACAGACTAAACCCTCCGGTTTATATAGACACCTGAGGGGGCTAGGGTTATACAGAGTCGGTTACAAAGCTTGTCTTCCACGCAAAGGAGAGTCCCATCCGAACACGGGACGAGTCTTGAGTCTTGTATCTTCACGGTCCAATAGTCCGACCGAAGTATATAGTCCGGCTATCCGGATACCCCCTTATCCAGGACTCCCTCAGTGGGTGTGCTTCTTGCAATGGTGGGGCGCAATCGAAAGTTTGAAGAGACACAAGGGTTAAATAGCCGCTGTATCAAATGGGGGCCATCCGGCCTGATCATCTTGTCTTGTTATGGTGTTCATAGCGGAGGATTCCAGTGCACACTTGACAACACTGCACCGCAGTGAGGATTCCAGTGCATCCTTGACAACACCGCACCACAGTTTGACCAAGCGTGGGCTCGAAGAGGCGGGAAATGTATCGTCGGTGAGCCTTTTCCCGCACTACCACGCAGTTTATCGCGCAAGCTTCCCGCACGGCTTAGTTTGACATGTGTCAGCTAGAAGACGGACAAATCATGGGCGTTTACTGGCAAAAAGCTTTGTAAAAACGAAGTGTGTGGAATGACTTTGGTCGTAAGTTTACCCGTGGGTGGTGAGGTCAAAGTTACACAGAAGGGTGATGGTGGACACTCGAGTGCGACAATTAATTCTGCGCTCTATAGGGCACACGGTGGAAGAAACAAATTGTGTGCAATACTGTCCAAGATCGCAGTCGAGTTGGCTATACAGATCGTGTCCTATGAGATCAACATGGTAAACAGATTCAAGAACGGTTAATAAAATCAAATATAAGACCATTGCATATTAAGTTCAAAATAGTGCTACCAATATATGAGTCTCATACGATGCCATTTCAATGATTGTACCACAAAGGCTCAAAATATTACAAGGTTCAAATTCCAGAGTTATATGGCTCAAATTCAAAGATTACAAGGTTCAAACTGATATTAGAAATGAAATTCGGGTCATCAGCTGCGAACGCTCGCACTGATCCCCTGAACATGGATATCAGAGAGGTTCAAACTAATATTACCACTTCTAAGTCTGGTTTCGAAACCTCACAACTTTTGCAAAGGGGTCATCCACTAAGAAGTCATGTATGGGGTTAACACAATGAGTTCCAATTACTCTGTCATCTGAAGTTCCAAAATGAAATTCATCATTTTTGGAGCCTATTCCATTCTGCCACAGGCACCGGCGCTAATCAACAAACCATTCATTTTTCCGAAATAAATGTAGGGCAAACCTCATTACCTTCAGCACCCTTGCTCTAACAACAAAGAACCTGGCAGATATAATCACCGGTAAGGTCCCGCGATAGGAGTTCAAAGTAATTTCTGAGAGATGCAGATCTAGGCATTTGACGTGATTGTTACATTGTGTCACATTATCCACCACTGGGCCTAATCTCATCTGCAAAAGAAGAAAACGTGTTAGTGCCTTGATGCAATTTTGAACACTACTATAGGCCTATTTGGTTTGCAGGATTTGTAAAATGCACTAACATGCCATCTTCGATGTGACATGATTAATATGGGCATTAACATGCCATCTTCCATCTTCACAAGATGTTGGAGTGGATTAAAAGTTCCCTAAGAAAACTAGTACAGATGAATCCAAAAGAGAAATGCATATGGATTGTAACCATATGGATCAATCATTTTCATTGTAACTTGGAAAAGGAGACATGTATGTACTGAAATCCTCCAAAAGAATCCTTGAGAAATCATAGTACATTGTCATTGTAAACTTGGAAAAAGGTCTCACAAATTGAACTCCCTTATGGTTAACATTTAACAGGAAAGGAACATCACCTCGATATATAGCTTCTCCAGGCACGGAAAGCATCTCAGCAAATACAACTTGCTCCAGGTTGGGGCCGATAGATTATAGTTCCAAGACCTTCATTGTGCGCAGTTTCACGGTCAGGCTTGTCGGAATCATTTTCTAAATGACAAATGAACAAACATCTTCGAACTTAGAAATATGTTAATTTGTAGAAGGAGAAGTAGAAGGCGGTTGTTGTACGTGAACGGGTGTGGATCCAATAACAAGTTTGAAGTATTGGTCAGACGAGTAGCCCATCAATGTCAATTTTGGTGCAGAAATGACATTGATTCTTGTTGACCTACTTGATCAAGTACAAGTAATCTCTCAAGTGCAGGTGTGTCCTCAATGACCATACCGTGGTACACATCTTGTGATGTCTTCCTGCCGAACCAGCAACACACATAAATAGTCCGAAGAGTCATGGAGGTGATGTGGAATGTACTCAACCCATTGAGTGCCTGAAGACAAAGGTACTTGAGTGCAGTACAACCACAGAGCAGGCGCTTCATGTCACCATTTGAGAGGCAGACAGCGACGAGCTCGAGGTGCTTCAGTCGTGGTAGAATAAAAGCGGGCGCGTCATTAGGGGGACGGACATCAATTTATGAACTTGGCGATGCGCAGCGTGGGCTCGAGGCAGAGCACGGACGTTGGCAGCGAGCGCATATGCCCATCATCAAAAGTGAACTCCTCGAGCTGATCTAGGGCGGGGGATCTGAACCAGTCATCAAGCTTGGCTTGGTTGGAACGGAACTTGCCCATTCTAAGGCCTCTGGTTGGGCCAAGGTGACTACCGAGGATCTTGGAGAATGCATCCAAGCTTTTGCGAGAGCCATGGCAGAGCTCGTGGGTGTCGATGAGGTCGAAAGGGGTGAAGTTCCATAGGGGGCTCCACCACCGATAAAGGATGTTTGTCTGCGCCCCACATTTGATTGGGAGGAGGGAGATGATGACTGTTAACATATCATCGGGGAGGCTGCTGATGAAGTCTATGGCTGCTGGAGTCGCTTGCGGTTCTAGCTTGCCCCGCCTCCGCTTGTTGGCAGGCCCGTTCTCCACCTCTGGAGTCTCCTTGTCAGCGGTGCTTTCTTGTAGAAATGAGTGTATGGGGAATATTTAGTTAAAACAGGGCAATAGAAAAGTGTATTGGTAACTAGAAGTTATTAGGTAGGAATATAGTAAGAAAACAGAATACCAATTGGTTGCTTAAATAGTACACAATTCATTTAACATTGCTGGGTAAGTCAACATGCAGATAGTTGAAAAGATAACTTACTTCGAACAAACTCGGGACGGATGATTTTTTCGGTGAAGTTAGCATATATCTCATGACCAGACCCTTTTATGTGCAGTACAATTTTAGTGCCAGCTTTCAGTACATAAAACTTAGAAATTTCTTTCTAAAAGCCAACACCAAAATAGGAGTCACCATGTTCATCAAGTAAGTAGCAACGATTCTAAATCCATGGTTTGTGTGAAGTATGACATCCGTGCAGCCTTGATCCATGTAAAGGGAAAATTGTGCACTACATAATCTGTTGCATAGCAAGGGATGCGCTGCAGAAAATGGTAGGATTGTTAAAGAAAATATGGTAACATGTAAATATGGGCCCAAATTGAAAGAACTGTACAACAGTTGAAATCGAAGGACAGATATCTATAATTAAACAGATAGGGTAAACATGATGTCATGGAAATATGAGAGTAATCGAAAGAACAATACATCATTAATTTGCCTAATATAGAAAGAAGAGGGGGGGAATCACCTTTGACGTATATGGTGCATGTGGCACCTTTTATCCAAATGTAGAAATATTTAGAATATCTTCAGGAAAGTAGACCATGCGAACCGATTTAGGGTGAGATTGAACATACCGCGCACATGCTCAAGTCATCTGGTACGGTGAGATGGAATCTTTGGCGGTCGCAAGGTCCTGATGTGTCGGCACACTGTACACTCTATGAATGAAAGAAAACTCTCAAATCAGCACGAATAAAAATGAATTCATGGTGATTTCCGTCGGGTGATTAAAGGAGGCCGATGAACTGGGATGAGAGATGACATAATATCTCATGAAATTAGTTACCTTGTCGTCCATGAGAAAAAAACCTCAGTACAGCAGATTCCCCAAACGAGTGGAGCTGGGTCGACCGCGAGCAGTGTCGAGAAATTCGATGGCGATAGGCGGCAGCAAGCGGAAGTGGCAAAATGCGGTGGGGTTTGCCGGCAGCCTGGCGGCGGCGGCATGCATCGACCTAAGTGGTGACCGCCATGATAGGTGGTGCCATGCATAGACGCGGAGGAGCTTGTGCAGGTGTGAATGTGGATCGGAGGCATGGGATGGCGGGCAAGGGTGAGGATTTTTGTGACATGGGGATGGTGGGGGTTTTCTTTCCAATAAAGAATTTTGGAGGCAACGGTTTGCTAGAGCCAACCGTGTGTGATTGACGCAAGAAGCAAAATGAAAGCCATTGGACCTGCTTCCAATTTTGGGAACTAGGTGTGATTGAAGAAACAAGCAAAATGAAAGTCATTGCACATGGTTCCAATTTTGGGAACAGTGTGTGGTTGATGTACTACCTCCGTCCTGGTTTATTGGTCCCCTCTGTAATTTGTACTAAATTTCGACAAAATATTTGACTAAGAAATGTTGATGCATGTCACCAAAAATTATATGATTGAACACTATGTTCAAATACGGATCCAACGATATAACTTTTGCTGATCTGCACTAATATTTTGTCAGTTAAATCTTTGGTTAACATTTAACACAAATTACAAAGGGGACCGATAAACGAGGACGGAGGTAGATTCCATTAACCGAACTGATTGCATCCATATCCCACAGTTAGACATAAGTAAACATAGATTAAGCATACTCAGACATAGATAATAAGCGTACACGTACACAAGCATAGTTCAACCGTCATTAAGCATGCCCAAGCGTACATATATAGTTCGATCCCACATCTCATCTCACAAGCTGGCATGATCTCGAAGCTTCTCCACGTACTCGACATACACGTCGTGCTCCACCCTCCGAGCATACTTATTTCTGAAGGAGACAACGACCCGTCCTCTTGCATGCGCCAGAATACTTTCATACGCATCATCAAGCTTGTGGTTGCAGAATGGGCATCCATAGCCACCATTCCAGGTCCTAATACGCCTGTTATGCATTCCCGCATAAAGCTCCCCCAGGATTTTCCTTTTGACCACCTCTGGACATCTTCATCCTCACTGTCCACATCGTCAGACAGCACTTATACAAATAGTTTAAAAAATGTGGCGTCAAATTAATGGTTACAAACTAATCTCTAGCGAACATATGGAAGTTGCCAAACATTGGCATCAAATCAACGATTACATTCCGTGAAGTTGGATTAGGAATTTATGGCTATTTATTTATACATATCTAGAGATTATGGTTCGATGTTTAAGAACATTCATCTATGTACAGACGAATCTTGAAGAAAATAATGGCACAAACATATGTAGGTCATTCCAAATCAATTGTCAAGTCCTGGATAGGAATTATTAGCACGAACACTAACCCTAGTCGGATTACTCGCAGAAATCATTTCCACAGATGAAACAACTAATCACTATCACTTGTACCATTGAATCAATCAATGCACTACACAGATCTAACGAAACTTACTCAGATTTCATGGATTGGGAGAACATAACTATAGGGTTTCTATTCCAAAAAGAGGGAGGCAGGAGTAACCAGAGAAAGTCTGGGATCTATTTGACACATAACTAGGTATAGATGACTAACCAGTTGTCCGTCGTCGTCGGAGTCGTCGCCGGAGTCGTTGCCCGAGTCGTCACCAGAGTCGGTGTGGAACTCCGCCTCTGGCTGTGGAAGCTCGACGCCGTCTACGATGGCAACCTCTGTCTCCATCTTCATGTCGTGCTCCGATGCTTTAGCAGCCCCGGCATCGCCACTCCCTCCGATGGGGCGCTTCGGCGGCATCCTCATACACTGATGGCTTTGATGACTGAGAACGGCGTCTCGTATGCAAGCGGAGAGAGGAGATTGTGTGTGTGGCAAGGATGGGGGATGCGGCCGCTCGTGCGCACCATTAATATGGAGTAGTGGGAGAGAGGCGGGCCGCGGTCAAACCGCTGGCTCGCCTCCCGATGAGCCTGCGCAACGGACTGCTGGCATGCCTACCACCGTTTCACATAGCTACTCGCATGCCTCCAGATGACACTGTGCAGCGAGCATGCCTCCGTCAATTCACACACCTGCATGCACGCCTCCCAGTCTGCCTACGCGGCGGACTGCTCGCATACGTCCCGTCAACTCACGCCTGCTCGCACGGTACACGGGTCGCATGGCGGCACATATATTGTTTTTCTATTTGGATGATTAATGATGCCGCTTTATTTTTTGCTTAACCGAAGCATGACACGTATCCATTGTTGGTCTAACGCTCACGGTTCGAATAAATAGTCTGTTTGGGATATTGGTTCCCAATTATTAATAATCTCTCGTTTTCCCTATTGTAATTAGATAAAGATTACATCAAAACTGGTCTCAAATTTGACCCAAAAAAGTACAATGCATATTGGTGTCCATATGACAACACGATAAGTTTCATGAACTTCAAATAAGTTTTGGATGTACTAGAATTTAAAATTCAAGATTCTCATTGTTTGAAATTTGTTGCACGGGGAGTAAACATGCACCCAGTGAGACACATGTGTTTTTGCAATCCATTTGGGTGCACTGTCACGTGTGCATGTAGCTCAAATTTGACTTTTGCACACTATACCCGTAGAAAATCAATCAATTAATGTACTATAGCGAACATGATCCGAATGTACCGAAGTCTCTATGCATCAGTGTCATCCCTGGATCAGTAATGCTGACACGCACAATACTGGAGGAATTATAACAGAGTTCAATCACACACTTATTACATCGCGTCCTCATAAAGAGTATGATTACACAAAATATCATGGCTCATGGCCATCTAAACTAAATAACTGCGGACGCTTCAAAGGTAAATGAGTCCATCAACTCCAACGGCATGGCTGAGTGCAAAACAACGACCTATCGCACCTTATTCATCGTCTGAGTAGTCTGCAACATGAGACGTTGCAGCCGTGTAGGTCAGCACATTGAATATGCTGGCAGAGTTACACTGTATAGCAATGAAATGCAAGAACTACATCTACATGCAATATTTGGCCGGTGGAAGCTCTAAGTTTATAATTTTGCATAAAGCTAGTTTTTCCCTACAACAAAGGAATAAGTTTATTTAACTACTCCCAAGTTGCCCAATATTTGAGAAGGTAACCCCAACTCAAATCCCAATTAAAAGTATCATCATTAAACCCAATTAATTTAATTAAAGAGTGATGATATCAAATCAATAATTCAAGTACCAGATACTCAAGATGTCCAGAACCGGGGACATGGCTAACCATGATTAGTTTATACACTCTGCAGAGGTTTGTGCACTTTTCCCCACAAGAGTCGACCGCATCCATGATCGGATGATCGAGACATAGTCTTTCTGAAACACTTACTCTCTACTCCGGGCGGACCGGTACACCTACTTTCCCTTACATATGCTAGTCCACCTCTTCAAGAGTTCACACAACTTACTCAACTATGCCAGAGCCCATAATGGCTTGTGGCTGCACACGGAAGTTTCTAGCATGAATAATCTTATGATCCCTTTGAGCCTGGGTGGCGAACCGAAGAAAAATCACACGAGTACTCCAGGATTTCCTTAAATAGGCAACACTGGGTTCCCCACGTGCCTCAACCAATCTACCCAGATGTATATTGAAGTTGCCACCTTAATGTTATCCAAGATTAATAACTCTCAAACTTCCATGTGTAAATCACGATCCAAACCCCGTCTACGAGCATGGGTAAGCAATAAATAAGCATAACGTATATTCCCGGGGTGATCAAAAGGTATTAGGTTCCTACCTCAAGTACTACAACCAAACTACATGTTCCCAAATCCTACTCATGCAAATTTTTGAGGGGTGATACTAATGCATAGTAAAAACTGGGTATAGAAGAGTATGATCAATGTGTAACTTGCCTTGCTGACAATCTGCAAACTCTAGAGATTCGTAGTAACAAGCTTCACACTCTGGGTAATCTAGCGTAGACAAACAGTAGCATACATAAGCAATCACTCAAACGAAACAACGAGAAAACCGAGAAAAGCTCCAAATCAAACACGAAACAACCATATGGCTTAGGCTAACAAAAAGTAAAACCTAACATCATTATTATCATGTGGATTAGATCTTAACAGTAGGTACATGGATTAGCTACGATTTGCAAAAAAACCACTCAAACAGAGAAACGAAACTCAAAATACGAACGAAACAAGATCGTTTACTAATCTTAGCTAAACTCAAATTTATAGTAGCAAAATCATGTTCAAGTTGCTTGGAAAGACCAGAATGATACAAAGATTTAGGTGCTAGTTTCATCTAATTTGGATAAATGAGTAAAAAGTACGCTAGTTCTAAGATTAGGGGCTAAATTGCGAGAAAACTATTCGCGGATAAGTCCCTTGCCGAAAATAAACTAAAAAGAAAAATCTATGGCGCAAAAGTTCGCTAACAGAACTAATCCGACGAAAACCGTCGGTTAAAATGAAAGAACGAACGAACGCTCATTAAATAAGTAAACCTAAAAAACCGATCTAATCTACTAAACCGACTAAACCAAAAAAACCCGGATTGGAACCGAATTGTTTTTACCGTTTGACCGGCAGGAGACCTGCGGCGGCGGCAGGATCGTCGGCGGCGGCGGATGCGGCGGATGCGGCGGCTGCGGCGGGTGGCGGCGCGGGCGTCGGCAAGGGGCTGCGGTAGTGACGGCGAGCGACGACGATGGTGCAGGGGCAGCAGCACGAGGCGGCGGGGTGCGGCAGCGCGGCGACGACGGCGCTCGGGGTCGGTGGCGGCGTCGGCTGCGGCTTGGAGGAGAAGAGGTGGCGACGGCGGGGTACTCAAAGGCCTCGGGGGGCTCCCGACTTGGAGGCCAAGTCGGACCGGCAACGGCGGCACTGACTCCGAGGAGTCCGGCGTGGCTACGGTGACGGCTCTCGGGAAGGTGGCGCGGCCTGCTGGGCCGGCTGGGCTTCGGCGTAGTTCACTCGAATTTTTTTTTATAAATAATTTTGTTGAAAAGGAAAAATCCTAAAAAAAATAAAAAAAATTCTAAATATTCCAGAAACAATTTTCACCGTCCAATCCTAATATTTAGGACAAGATGAACATTTTTCTGGACTAAAATGCAATTTTGAAAAATGCAATTCTTTTCTAATTCAAATAAAATAGCAAATAAAATACCAATAAAATAATAATTTGATTTTAAAATTCTTTCTCCAATATTTCTCTTAGGTTGAAGAAGTCATATTATCTTCTCTCATTTATTTTTAATATTAGAAATAATTGGAGATAAAAATTAGTAAAATTAAATTGATCCTCTCTTCAAATTTGAAATAATTTCAAATAAGAATTTTGTGAAACCTCCAATTCTCTCCTGGGGTCCTTGAGTTGCTTAAGATTTCTAGGATCACAACAAAATGCAAAAATAAAGATGATATGCATATGATGATCTATGTATAACATGCAAATTGAAAATTGTGATGTTACAAACCTACCCCCCTTAAGAAGAATCTCGCCCTTTAGATTCGGGTTGGTTAGCAAAAAGGTTTGGGTGGTCCTTGCGGAGATCTTCTTCTCGCTCCCAAGTGGCTTCCTCCTCGGTATGGTGGCTCCATTGAACTTTGCAAAACTTGATAACCTTGCTGCGAGTAACTCGACTGGAAAACTCAAGAATCTTGACTGGCTTCTCTTCATAGGTCAAATCACTATCTAACTGAATTGCTTCCAGTGACACTTTATCTCTCAGAGGAATATCGGCCATCTCTGTGTGGCACTTCTTCAACTGGGAAACGTGAAACACATCATGAACTCCTGACGATCCTTCTGGCAATTCCAGCTTGTATGCAACTTCTCCCATGCGTTCCAAAACTCTGTATGGTCCCACAAAATGTTGTGCTAGCTTTCCCTTGACTCCAAAACATTTAACTCCTCAAAGGGGGACACACGAATGTATGCTCTGTCTCTGACTTCGTAAACTATCTCCTTGCGTTTAGTATCCGCATAACTCTTCTGCCTAGACTGGGCTACCTTGAGTCTTTCACGAATCAACTTAACCTTCTCTTCAGAGTCTTTGATTAAGTCTGGTCCGAACAACTATCAATCTCCAACTGCATCCCACGATAACGGTGTCCTGCACCTCCTTCCGTACAAGGCTTCGAAAGTGGCCATCTTCAAACTGGCTTGATAACTGTTGTTATAAGAGAACTCTGCATATGGAAAATTGTCATCCCAGCTAGATCCATAATCTAGCGCACAAGCCCTCAACATGTCTTCCAGAATCTGATTGACTCTCTCGGTCTGTCCATCCGTCCTTGGATGAAAAGTTGTACTGAACTCTAGCATGGTACCCAAAGTTTCATGCAACTGATTCCAAAAATTTGAAATAAAATGGGTTCATCTATCTGATACAATGGTCCTCGGAACTCCATGCAGACATACGTTCCTGGTCATGTATATCTTTGCCAACTTAGCACTCGTATAAGTTGTCTTCACCAGGATGAAATGAGCTACTTTCTTCAAGCGATCAACTACAACCCAGATAGGGTCATAGCCTGAACGAGTCCTGGGTAATCCGGTGATAAAATTCATGCCAAGTTTATCCCACTTCCATTTGGGTATCGATAACGGCTGTAGCAATTTGGCCGGCTTCTGATGCTCTGCCTTAACTCTCTGACACAGATCACATACTGCTACATACTCGGAAATATCCTTCTTCCTTCTTGCCCACCAGAAACTTTCCTTCAAATCCAGATACATCTTTGTGTTGCCTGGGTGAATCGAGTACGGCGAATCATGGGCCTCCTACAGAATCAACTTCCTGATCTCAGGGTCATTAGGCACATATATACGATCGTCAAACCATAAAGTGCCATGCTCATCCTCATGAAATCCTTTAGCTTTTCCTTTACTCATCCTTTCCTTTATCTCAGCAATCTCCTTGTCAGTCTTCTGGGCTTCTCTGATCTTACCCAACAAAGTGGACTGAATTTCCAATGCTGCAACATAACCTCTCGGAACTATCTCCAAGCATAGCTCTCGAAGGTCATCTGTTAACTCCTTTGGTAATCCTCCGGTTATTAGCGTGTTAACATAACTCTTGTAGCTCAACGCATCTCCTACGACATTTGCTTTTCCTGGATGATAATGCAATCTCATATCATAATCCTTTATGAGCTCCAACCATCTCCTTTGCCTGAGATTTAACTCCTTCTGTGTGAAGATGTATTTCAAACTCTTATGATTTGTATATACATCACAATGGTTTCTAATGAGAAAGTGTCTCCATGTCTTCAGCGCATGCACTACGGCTGCTAATTCCAAATCGTGCATGGCATAATTCAACTCATGAGGTCAAAGGTGTCGTGAGGCATATGAAACAACTCTTCCTTCCTGCATAAGCACACCTCCAAGTCCTCGACGCGAAACATCGCAATATACTTGGAAATCCTTATGTTGGTCTGGGAGAATCAGCACTGGGGCTATAACCAAACGTTTCTTCAACTCCAGAAATCTGGCCTCACAATCCTCAGCCCATTTAAACTTGGTGTCCTTCTTCAATAACTCCGTCATGGGCTTTGCAATCTTGGAGAAATTCTCGATAAACCTCTGGTAATAACTTGCGCGTCCAAGAAAACTTCTGATCTCTCCAACTAATGTGGGTGCCAACCACTTAGTGATAGAAGCAACATTGGTAGGGTCTACTGCTATTCCTTCTCTAGATATAACATGTTCGAGATATCCAACTTCCTTTAACCAAAACTCACATTTGCTGAACTTGTCATACAACTGATGTTCTCTGAGCTTCTCAAGAACCAAACGCAAATGTTCCTTATGTTCTTCTTCATTCTTCGAGTATATCAATATATCATCAATGAACACCATGACGAACTAATCCGAAAACTCCATAAACACCTTGTTCATCATACTCATGAAATAGGCAGGTGCGTTAGTCAATCCAAATGACATAACTGTATACTCATATAGCCCATACCTTGTGGTAAAGGTTGTCTTAGGTATATCCTGCTCTCGGATCTTTAACTGGTGATAACCTAATCAAAGATCAATCTTGGAGCAAACTTTAGCTCCTTGCAACTGGTCAAACAAATCATTGATCATCAGCAGAGGGTATTTGTTCTTGATCGTCACCTCATTTAGCGCATGATAATCAACAACCATCCTCAAAGATCCATCCTTCTTCTCCACTAGAAGCACTGGGTTCTCCAAGGTGATTAACTTGGTCGAATGTAACCTTTCTCCAGTAACTCCTTAATTTGCTTCTTAATTTCCTCCCGATATTTTGCGGGCATCTGATACGGTCTCTTTGATATTCGTCCGGTGTCTGGCAATAGCTCAATCAAAAACTCAATGTCTCGATCCGGTGGCATGCCTGGTAACTCTTCCGGAAATACGTCGGGATAATCCTTCACCACTGGTACTTCCTCCTAAACAACTCTTGATAAGGAATTCACCTGAGTTCTCCTCGGCGCAAGCCAGGATACATACTTGATCCTCTTTCCTTCTGGGGTGGTGAGAAGAATTGATTTACTAGTGCAATCGATGTTTCCCTCAAACTTGGATAGCCAAACCATGCCTAGTATCACATCCAATCCTTGTGATTCCAGAACAATCAGGTCGGCGGGGAAAACATGTCTACCTATGGTTATTGGCAACTGATAGCATCCCCTACTAGCCATATACTCCGCTCCTGGGGAACTTACTAACATAGGTGACTTAAGGGCCACGGTTGGGAATTTATGCTTATCCACAAATCCCCTTGATATGTATGAATGCGATGCACCAGTATCAAAAAGAACAAGTGCGGTAAAGCATTAATCAAAAACTTACCGACAACTACGTCGGGTTGATCCTCAATCTCCTCCACATTGACGTGGTTCACCTGACCTTTGCTGAAGGGGTTAGGCTTCTTCGCAGAACCTCCATTGCCATTTCCATTCTTTGCTTCAGGACATTCAGTGGCATAATGTCCGGTCTTCTGGCACTTGAAACAAGTAATGTGGTTCAAATCCCTCTTGGCTGGCGTTGCGGGGTTGGAACGGTTCTGGCTGCTGCTTCCTCCATTCCCATTGCCATTCTTGGGGCCATTGTGGTTGTGCGAACTTGCTCCATTGTGTGTATGTCCTCCATGGTTATGGCCTCCATGGTTGTGGGTATCTCCTGCCGACTACGGGAATAGCGGGGCTTCTGCTGAGCTCTAGAAGTGTACCTCCCCTGTCCATACTTCCTCTTGCAATTATCAATCTATTGCTGCTTTCCTTCAATCATGAGGGCCCTGTCTACCAACTCCTGGTAGTTGTTGAAATTTGCCACCATCAACTGCATGCTCAGGTCATCGTTGAGTCCCTCAAGAAACTTCTCCTGCTTAGCGGCATCTGTGGCTACATCATCTGGGGCATAGCGTGCAAACTGTCTAAAATCATCCACATACTGGCCCACTATACGCCCTCCTTGGTGCAAGTTGTGAAACTCACGCTTCTTCATGCACATAGCTCCTGAAACATGGGCAGCGCGGAAAGCCTGCTGAAACTGATGCCATGTAACTGTATCAATGGTGTTAGTGGTGGTGAAATTCTCCCACCAAGATGTTGTGGGTCCATCAAGCTGATGTGCGGCAAAGCGCACTCTCTCCGCATCTGTGCATCCTGCTGTGGTCAGCTCTCTTCCAATCTTGCGGAGCCAATCATCTACAACAATCGGCTCGATGCTACTAGAGAACGCCGGCGGATTCTGTAGCGACCAGACCTCAAACAGTCAATTCTCTATGCGTTAGTGTCATTCCTGGATCGGTAATGCTGACATGCATAGTAATGATGAAATATAACAGTGTCAATCACACACTTATTACATCGAGTTCTCATAAAGAGTATGATTACACAAAAATATGATGGCCGAAGGCCATCTAAACTAGATAACTGCGGAAGCTCCGAAGGTAAATGAGTCCATGAACTCAAACGGCATAGCTGAGTGCAAAACAACGACTGATCGCACCTTATTCATCGTCTGAGTAGTCTGCAACATGAGACGTTGCAGCCATGTAGGTCAGCACATTGAGTATGCTGGCAAAGTTACACTATAAAGCAATGAAATGCAAGAACTACATCTACATGCAATATTTGGCTGGTGGAGGCTGTAAGTTTATGATTTGGCATAAAGCTAGTTTTTCCCTACAACAAAGGAATAAATTTATTTAACTACTCCCAAGTTGCCTATTATTTGAGAAGGTAACCCCAACTCAAATCCCCATTAAAAGTATCAACATTAACCCAAAACAAATTTATTAAAGTATCGTGATGAGATCACATGAATAGATTCAAGTACTAGATACTCAAGATGTCCATAACCGGGGACACGGCTAACCATGATTAGTTTATACACTCTGCAGAGGTTGCGCACTTTTCCCCACAATACTCGACCGCATCCATGATCGGATGGTCGGGACATAGTCTTTCAGAAGCATTAGCTCTCTACTCCAGGCGGACTGGTACACCTACTTTCCCCTACATATGCTAGTCCACCTCTTCAAGAGCTCACGCAACTTACTCAACTGTGCCAGAGCCCATAATGGCTTGTGGTTTCACACGGAAGTTTCTAGCATGAATAATCTTATGATCCCTTTGAGCCTGGGTGGAATTCCATTGGAAAAATCACACGGGTACTCCAGGATTTCCCAAAAATAGGCAACATTGGGTTCCCTAGGTGCCTCAACCAATCCACCCAGATGTATATTAAAGTTGCCACCTTAATGTTATCCATGATTAAATAACTCTCAAACTTCCATGTGTGAATCACGATCCAATCCCCGTCTACGAGCATGGCTAAGCAATAATAAGCATAACATATATTCCCGGGGTGATCAAAAGGTATTAGTGTAAGTGCATCTAGTGCCCCTTAGTGATTTTGGTGTATTGAAGACTTATAGGTTAAGGGACTAATGTGCTTATGAGTGTACATAGGTCTATAAGTCTATGAGGAGTTTGATATTTACAGAGAAAGTCGACCCCCAAAATGAATATCTTCAACTGAAGATTTTGGTATTCCTGAAGACTTTCATGAAGACTTTGAAAGTGAAGAAATTTGTGTGTCCGTGAAGACTTGATATTCATGCAAGGAATATGAAGCTTGAAGACTTCCGTTTTCGTAGTTTTGTTTTTCTCCTTCTTGGGTCATAGGAAACACCGTACTGTTAAAGGGGGTCGAGGAAATACTAAGGAAAATTTCCAAGTGATGCTCAACTCAAAATCCTACACCTACCAATCCCTTGAAGTGAAGCCGTTGGAATTCTCATACAGTTCAGTCAATTTCTTTACTGACAGAGACGAAGTTCTTCTGGTCGCTGAGGAATTTGTCGTGACTGAGGAGTTAGGAATTCGCCAGTGCGGATTGCCTACACAGTGAGGAACATGATAGCCCTGAGGAATTTGAGAGTCAAAATTCCGACCATTGCTGTGCTGCGCGCCAGCTGTCCCAAAATATCTTATCCACCTAACGGTCATATCATCGCAGGGCATTTATGTCTTATCATGTCGGGCTGCTCCCTAGGCTATAAATAGCCGCTCCCTACAACCACTAGCTGGTTGGCTGCTCCGAGAGAAACTGACACTTGTCATTTGAGAGCAACCCATCCTCCGAGGACTTTGAGCGAAAATCATCGAGTGAGGAAAAACCCAAACCCAAACACCTACAAACCCAAAGTGATTGAGCATCACTGAAGAGATTGATCCTGCGTGGATCCAACGCTTGTTACCTTTGAAGACTGTGCTTCTTCCAGACGGTTAGGCGTCATGGTCTAGAGCATCCAAGAGGAATTGTGGATCGCTGAGTGACCAAAGTCTGTGAAGGTTCGGATGTCGCCTGAAGACTTACCACGAGTGATTGGACGAGGTCTGTGTGACCTTAGTTCAAGGAGAATACTGGTGAGGACTTGGTGTCCTGAGCTGCGTGCTCAGCGACTGGGTGTCCGGGACTATGTGTCCTCGAGTTTAAATACTCAGCCGCTCCAACCAGACGTACAACTAAGATAGCAGTTGGAACTGGTCTACCAAATCATTGTCTTCACCAACCTTACTGGTTCTATTTCCTCAACTCTTTCATTTCTTCATTACTGTGTTGAGTGATTGTTCATATCTGTGTTTGAAGACTTTGACTGAAGACTTTCTCAATTTCCTCAGTTCAATTTCTTCAGTCTGTTTGTCTTCATCTTGTGTTATCCTGTGTTTACGCTTTCTGTACTATGTGTTTGTCTTCATTTCATCATGATGACTACGTGTGTATTCTGTCATGCTTACTTCTGAGTACTTATTCTGCTGCAAGTAGTTCTTCTCTAAGGAATTTCCTCACTGGCAAATTCCTTAGTGAAGAATTCATTAAAATCGCCTATTCACCCCCCTCTAGTCGATATAACGCATTTTCAATTGGTATCAGAGCAAGGTACTCCCTTGTTCTGTGTGATTTTGGTTTAACCACCTGGAGTTCTAGTTATGTCGACCACAGGTATGATCAAGGTCTCTGCTGGGTGTCCTACCTTCAATGGCACAAACTACCCCTACTGGAAGAATGAGTTGCGAATGCATCTTGAAGCAATTGACAACGATCTCTGGTATGTTGTGGAAAATGGTGTTCCCTCAGTCACACCTTCCCTGAATGCTGCTGATGTGAAGAGATTCAAGCAACTCGATTCTCAAGCGAAGAATATCATATGTGGTCATCTGAATAAAGGGCAGTATGGTAGAGTGAGTGCTTTGGAAACTGCTAAGCTTATCTGGGATAGGCTCTCCAAAGTAAACAAAGGAATCTCAACTCAACGTGACTCTCGTGTTGATGTTCTTCGCAATCTCTTCAACCGCTTCAAAAGACTCGATAATGAAAATGTTCAGCAAACCTTCGATCACCTCACTGATATCTCAAATGAGCTTCAAGTGCTCGGTGCCACTGACATCACCGACCATGAGGTGGTGAAGAAATTGCTGAGATCACTCGATTCTTCATTTGACACTCTGGCACTGATGATTGAAGAGCGTGCTGATTACAAGTCACTAGATCCCGCTGATATCCTCGAGAGGCTAAATACTCATGAGTTCCAGCTTGCTGAAAAGAGAGATCTCTATGGTTCAAGCTATGGCAAAACACGTGCCCTGAAGGCCAAGGCAGTGTCTGAATCTGAATGTGAAGATTCTGGTAGTAGCCTTGGTGATCCTGAAGAATTGAGCCAGGAGCTAGCACTGCTCATGAAGAAGTTCTAGAAATTCTCAAGACGTGGTCGCTTTGAAAAATCTTCAAGGAGCAGTGATTCCTTATCAAGTGACTATAAGAGAAGGCTATGCCACAAATGCAAGAAGCCTGGTCACTACATTCAAGATTGTCCTCAGTGGTACAAGGAATTAAAGAAGAAGAAATACAAGGATTATAGTTTTGATGATGCCAAGAAGAAGAAGAAATCTTCAAAGTCTTCATCATTAAAATCCTCAAAGTCTTCATCCCACAAGAAGAGCAGCTCCAAGAAGGCTCGGGCATTCATTGGCAAGGAAATGGATTCTGAGGCTGAATCTGAGGATCATGAGGAAGAGGAGGCATCCGAGGAGTCTGAGTCAGGTGTGGCAAGTCTAGCTCTTGCTACCGCATTTGTCATCAAGTCTATCTTCAACTCTGAAGAAAATGGCAACACCAACAACGCTGATGAAGGCAATGACGACTACGCTCCCACCTATTGCTTCATGGCAAAGGCTGCTAAGGTAACTAAATACCCCTCCTCTGAATCAAGTGAGGATGAATCTGATGAAAATCTTAAGCCTAGCTACTCTAAACTTGCTAAGATTGCTATGAAACAACAAAAGGCTATTGAAAAACTTCAAAACATGCTAGACAAAAGTGAAGATATGTTGGGTGATGAAATGGACCGCACTAAAGACTTAACTAAAAATCTTCAGAGACTTTAGTCTAAGTTTAACAACCTTCAAAGTCATCATAAAACTCTCTTATCTGATCACGAGAAGCTTTCTTATGAATTTCTTCAAAGAAAGCAAGATCTTGAGAAGCTAAGAGTGAGTTATGAAGATCTTCAGAAGGAGCGTGATTCATTACTTGCTCAACAAATCAGCGCTACTCAGGAAGAATTTGATCCTCCATGCTTAAAGTGCATTGAACGTGAATCTGCTAATTCTTCACCTGAATGTTCAAATGCTTCAAATGTTACAAATTCTTCACCTGCCTTTGCTATCAATAATTCCTCATCTGAGGACATTGCTAGTATCACTGACGATGCAGGGCTGAAGGAATTGTATATGACAGGCATGTACAAAAGCCTCAAAGGGCATCAGACTCTTTGTGATGTGCTTAAAAAGCAGATCCTCAACAGAAACCCTAGGAAAGAGGGTATTGCCTTTGAGAGGAAACTCAATGCTGATGGAACATATTGGAAGCCTGAGCAGTACCCCAAAACCTCATGGGTTGCTGCAAAGGGACCTCCAGTTGATCCATCTAACTTATCTGGCTTTACATGTGAATCTCCTCATTCTTCTGATGAGTCATTTGACTCCAACTATAAACTGTTCAAAAATCGGAATGGTGAAGTATTTGCTAGATATGTTGGCACTAACTGCAGAAACGGTTCCCCTATGAAGAAAATCTGGGTTCCCAAATGTTATGTTGAAAGTATTCAGGTGAATGTCCTCATGACACCACCAGTGAAGAATAGGAACCCCAGATCAAACTCTTCATATGGACCAAATTCTTCATATGGATCCAAGTCCTCATACGGACAAAATTCCTCACGTAGATCAAATTCCACAAATGGATCAAAGTCCTCATATGATCATCATCGTGCTAACCCTTCTGTTTCACAGGGTAGAGCTAAGGGCTATGAATATGCGCATTATTCTTCAAATCATTATGTTCATAAGTCCTCGAAGAATTTCTCTGCTTATTCATATGCTTACCCTAACCCCTCTTATGTGAAGCAAAGTGGACTAGCTTCGATGCCACCTTTCTCATATGGTGCTCGCAGAGTGATCAATTCTTTGCCACCCCTTCAGATGTGGGTGGTGAAGAAAAAGAACAAACTTCTTCCGCAGGGTCAGGTCTCCAGACGTGCTTTAACGTCTGAAGAATTTGCTGGGGGGCTGACAAATTGCCTGAAAGGATGCAGGCGAATCATGATTAAATGAACTTTCATTTCACACGTCCTCACACTGCTTATCTGTGCTATTGCTTGATGAAATTGAACTGATGAAATTGACGTCATATTCTTCACTGATGAAGTATATGAGTTCGTAAGATGCACTAATTCATCTGCAGGATGATCATCCCAAAGCAAACGAGTGGGTCCTCGATAGTGGATGTACAAATCACATGACTGGTGACAAGAACCTATTGATGGATGCTCCCTTAACACCGTCGCATCTGAAGCATATCATCTTCGCTGACAAAGGCAAAAGTCAGGTATTGGGTCTAGGTAAGGTTGCGATCTCAAAGGATCGACACATGGACAAAGTCATGCTTGTTGAGTCCTTAGGATACAACCTCATGTCTGTCTTAATGCTTTGTGATCTCGATATGGTTGTTGTCTTTGGAAGATATCATTGTGTTGTGATCATGGAACCTGACCATTCCAAAGTCTTCGAAGGCTTTACGAGAGGAGATCTGTATATTGTTGATTTCTCTACAGGACCACAACCAGCCGTGTGCTTACTGGCAAAAGCTTCAGAAGGCTGGCTATGGCATCGACGACTTGGTCACGTAGGCATGAGGAATTTGCACACGCTTGCGAAGAAGAAGCATGTCATTGGCATTGGGAATGTCAAATTCCTCAAGGATCACTTGTGTGGTGCCTGTGAAGCTGGAAAATTGACCAGGGCCAAGCATCCAGCAAAGACTATCATGACCACTACTCGTCCATTCGAATTGCTTCACATGGACCTCTTTGGTCCTAATCATTACTCAGCAGTCACTAATGATGCATCTCTATATGGCTTTGTTATTGTTGATGATTACTCTCGTTACACATGGTTACACATTGTCACTTACAAACATGAAGTGCAGGAAGTCTTCAAACGATTTTCCTCAAGAGCTTCAACCAACTTTGGTGTGAAGATCAAGCACATCAGGAGTGACAATGGAACTGAGTTCAAGAATTCCGGTCTTAATGACTATCTTGATGACCTTGGTATTACTCATGAGTTATCTGCTCCTTATACTCCTCAGCAAAATGGCGTCGTGGAGCGCAAGAACAGAAATCTTGTTGAGATGGCTCGCACTATGCTTGATGAATACAAAACACCTCGTCGTTTTTGGATTGATGCAATTGATACCGCGTGCCACATCATCAAGAGAGTATATCTTCACAAATTCTTCAAGAAGACTGCCTATGAACTCCTCACTGACAAGAAACCCAATGTGAGTTATTTCAAAGTCTTCGGTGCTAAATGTTGGATTAGGGATCCTCATCACAATGCTAAATTCGCACCGAAAGCACATGAAGGTTTTATGCTTGGTTACGGAAAGGACTCGCACACCTATAGAGTCTTCAACAACGCTCTTCACAAGGTTGTTGAAACTGTAGATGTGCGGTTCGATGAGACTAATGGCTCGCAAAGAGAGAACCTACCTTCTGTGATAGATGAACCAACACCTGAGGATTCTATTGAAGAATTCATTCCAGAACGTGACAATCGTCGAGCTAATGCACCTGAGGAAAATGCTGAAGAAAATGGTGCTGAAGAAAATGCTGATCAAGGTCCTCGATGACAACCAGCTCACCCTCGCGTTCCAAAAGAAGTGGAAGTTGAAAAGATCATCGATGACATTGAAGCACCAGGTCCTCTCACCCGCTCAAAAGCTTCACATTTATCTAACTTTTGTGGGCACTATGCTTTTGTCTCCATCACAGAGCCCACTAAGGTAGATGAAGCATTTCTAGAGCCTGAGTGGATTCAGGCCATGCAAGAAGAATTACATCAGTTTGAGCTCAACAATGTCTGGGAACTGGTCAAACATCCAGATCCTCGCAAGCATAATATCATTGGCACAAAGTGAATCTACCGCAACAAGCAAGATGAAAATGTCCTTGTGGTGAGGAATAAGGCACGACTTGTAGCTCAAGGCTACACACAGGTTGAAGGAATTGATTTCGATGAAACTTTTGCACCTGTTGCTAAACTTGAGGCTATTCACATATTACTTGCTTATGCTAACCATCATGATATCACTTTATATCAAATGGATGTGAAAAGTGCATTCCTCAATGGTAAGCTTGAGGAAGAAGTATATGTTGCTCAACCCCCAGGTTTTGAAGATCCAAAGAATCCTGACAAAGTCTTCAGACTCAACAAGGCCCTCTATGGCCTCAAGTAGGCCCCTCGGGCGTGGTATGATACTTTGAAGGAATTCTTCGTGAAGAATGGCTTCACACCCGGTTCACTCGACCCTACTCTCTTTACTAAATCTTATGATGCTGAACTGTTTGTGTGCCAAATATACGTTGATGATATTATCTTTGGTTGTACTGACCAACGTTATAGTGATGAATTTGCCTATATGATGAGTGAAGAATATCAAATGTCTATGATGGGAGAGTTGAAATTCTTCTTAGGTCTTCAAATTCGTCAACAGCACAATGGCATATTCATATCTCAGGAGAAATACCTCAAGGATGTTCTGAGGAAATTCGGCATGCAAGATTGCAAAGGAGTCAAAATTCCTATGCCCACAAATGGCCATCTATACACTGATAAAAATGGTATTGACTTTGATCACAAGGTATACCGCTCCATGATTGGTTCTTTATTGTACTTATGTGCATTTAGGCCAGATATAATGCTTAGTGTTTGCATGTGTGCCCGATTTCAAGCTACGCCGAAGGAATCACACCATAAGGCTGTGAAGCATATTCTTCGATATCTAGCTCACACACCAACACTAGGACTATGGTACCCCAAGGGCTCTACTTTTGATCTCATTGGATATTCTGACTCTGACTATGATGGTGATCATGTGGACCGCAAGTCAACATCTGGTACTTGTCATTTCCTCGGACGATCTTTGGTCTGTTGGTCCTCGAAGAAACAGAACTGCGTATCACTGTCTACTGCGGAAGCTGAGTACATTGCTGCTGGGTCTTGCTGTGCTCAATTGCTATGGATGAAGCAAACTCTCAAGGACTACGGCATCAACGTGAAGAATGTGCCTCTCTACTGTGACAATGAGAGTGCCATCAATATTGCTCACAACCCAGTTCAGCACTCGAAGACAAAGCACATTCAGATTCGTTTTCATTTTCTTTGCGATCGTGTGTTGAAGGGTGACATCTTTATTGATCATGTGAAGAATGAAGATCAGCTAGCCGATATCTTCACAAAGCCCTTGGATGAGAAGAGATTTAGCAAGTTGCGGTGTGAGCTAAATATCTTAGAGTCTTCGAATGTTCTTTGAAAAAGGACACTCATCCTAACACTTATGCAAAATTGATGACTTAGATGTGCACCACATGAAGAAACATTTTTCTTCAATCAATGAAGAATAACACTCTAAGTGTGAAGAAATTAATGAAGAATTTGATTCTCAGAACCCTACAACAATTGTACGCGGTGTCTGAAATCATCATTCTTATACGGTGGGTCACGCCACCACCAAAGTTGAAAATCTTTATTTTTGAAATTCTTCAGTTTTTTTCAAATTCTTCAACTTTGCAAAATCTTCACTATTTCCGTCGTTTTTCTTCATTGGCTATATATATATGAGTTTATGTCCTATACAACATTCACTTATGGCTATTTCTTCAAGTTGCATTTTCTGCTAAGTGAATGTGCTCGGACCCTTTCCCCTCTATGCTATACTCAACCCAATATATTCACAAGTTCTTCATGTGCGTTCTATTTGAAACTCGTTCAAAATCTTCACTGTGTCCTTGTTAGCTGAAAAATTGCGAACGAAACTTAAAATCTGATCTTATCCAAATTTTTGGTTTTGCCGCTCAAACCGTCCCGTATCCCATGATAGAATTATCTATTCACCCACGATCTCCACTTTTCTGTTCATGGGTGACACATGTCAAGCGAATGAGAAAGGTCAGGGGCACGTTCGTCCTAAATCTTCGGGCAAACAGTTTTTCACTGCGACTATAAATACCCCCCTCACCCCTTCCTCACTTCCTTTACTCCGCTCGACCGCTCTCTCTCTCACTCGTGCTTCTCAAACCCTAGCGCCGCCGCTACTCCATTGTCGCCGGTGAGGAAGAGCTTCACTGCCTCGACCTCGTCGCCGTCGTACTCGCACCGGCCGCGGAAATCTTCACTCCGCCGCCGCCGTAGCTGTCTTCCTCCGCCAAGTTAGGGCGTGGAAGATCTGAACTGACGAGCTTCAAATCTACACTTCTCAGTTTGTCGTGTTCTTCATCAGGGTAATTAAAAGTTACTTTTACTGCCCTCTTTGATTCAAATTTTCTCAACAATATCTTCAAAGGTGTTTTATTCTTAAAATCCTGACACACAAAACACCTCACTAGTCATCTGCTCTTGATTCGTTTCTCTAAGCATCATTTATCTTCAAGATTCCTCAATTGTGTGGATCCTCAATCTATACAACTCTGGAACCTAAGACAAAGAACGCTTACTGAAATTCTTCAAGACTCATCTGGTCAAATTCCTCAAACTTGTTCTTTTTGAAAACATTCTGAGAACGCATATGACCTCTTCAAATTCCTCGCAACTATAATCTGTTCACAGGTACTCATGTCCGCTGCTGAATCACTAGGTTCTCATCAACTTAACTCATTTGCAACGTTCCTCAAAGAAAAGTTGCATACTTCTTCAGAGAATTCGATTGTTCAAATCCCTCAACTGAAGAATATGGCAGACGGTAAGAAACCACAGAAAGGTGGAAAGAGGCCTGAGGTCATGACTATGTTTGAAATACCTGAGGACATCTATGCTGACTATTGCACACCTGATGAGGCTAAGTTCGGAAAGGAGAACAAAAATCAGCGCAAGGTGCGCATACATGGGATTGAAAGGAGATGGGCAAGAGAATAGAGGGAGTACAGATATGTAACTCCGAAGTATATGAAGAAATTCGCTCTAAATCCTCCATGCCCAAGAGCTCCATTGGCACCTGGACAAGAAGCTGACCCCACCAGCATCAAGCATGGTGAGGATTTCCCTGAAGAATGGGCCAAACACCAAGCCAAGTTGGCAAGACAAGCCAAAGAAGCAGTGAGGAAATTCAATGAAGACTCTGCTACTGCTGCTGCCACTGAGGCCTCTGTCAGGCCTAGAAAATCAATGGCAAAGAAGCCCACTCACAAGCCAAGTGCTTCACCAACAGTGCCCTCACGGCCAAGTTCCTCAGCAATACCCTCACGGCCAGAATCTTCAAAGCCCTCACGGCCAGATTCTTCAAAGCCCTCACGGCCAGTTCCTCATGCTGCTCCTGCTCCTCCAAAGTCCTCAGCTCCTCCCCCAAAGTCCTCAGTTGCTCCAGCAAAGTCCTCAACACCTGTACATCTAACCACGTGCCAAAGGACTGCAGGCATCTCTATTGCCTCTGGTGTCTCAGTGAGTTCCTCAGCTGCACCAAACTCTTCATCAGGCCCCACTCTGCTGAAGACAAAGGCAACAGCTGGTCAAGGTCCTCGGCCAAATCTGAAGAAGAAACAGGTTGCCTTCCAAGTGCCATCTGATGATGAAGCTGATGATGATGAACTTGTAGAAATCATCAAAGACAGGCAAGAAAGGGCCGCTAGAGCCAAAGGCACAAATGTGCCACTGCTTTTGGATCAAAAGGCGATCCTCCACTACATTGATCTCTGGCACAAGGACCCAAACACTCCTATGCCTGATTTTCATTTGACTCCTGGCCAAAGTCAATTGCTGACCCATTTCATCACTGAAGAGAAATGGAAATTTGAGAAGGCTAGATAAATCAAGAAGGCTCAGTTCAGGAAAGAGAAGTTCCTGAGGAAAAACGTTGTCAAAATGACAACTGATGAACTCCTCAAGATCCAGTCTGAAATCAAAGCCCTCAGCGATGATTTCAATGCTTATTATGTTGATTGGCAAGGAGCCAAAGTCGGGTTCGTTAAACTGACTGAGAAGTTCACCAATGTTGCAGCCCCATTGCAACAAGAAATTCCTCAAGCTGTAGCCTCTACTCAGCAAACTGAAGAACATGCCAGCACCGCTGATGACTTTCAGGTTGCTGATGAAAATGCTAGTTCTAGGGTTGATGACTCCATTCCAGCCGCTGAAGACATTGCCAGGGCATCCACTAGTGGTGCGCCTGAAGAAAATGAAGAAGTCAGGGCAACTGCATCAGTTGCGCCTGAGGAAATTCAAACAGATTTCTCAGCTCCTCCTGCGCCTACACCAACTCCTACCCTTCCATCTGCTTCAGATGTGAGGAAGACCAAGGCTGCAGAGAGAGCTGTAGTGAAGAAAAGGAAAGCATCATCTGCTTCACATTCTTTATCTCCGAAGAAAATGAAGCCTATGACCAGCTCACTTGAAAATCCAATTGATGTTGTTCCGATTTCCACCCTGCCATCAAAGGACCTTGTTCCTTTTGGTGAAGAATATGTGATCCCTAGTAGATCTGATGAAGAAAATCATTCTTCTACTTCGTCAGAGCAGATTGATGAAGAAATTGAAGTGGATGCGATCCCTTCAACGCCTGTTGCTTCCTCGCCAATGCCTCAGTTCACAGCTGAAGAGGCTGGCGTTGAAGAAATTGAAGATGAAGACGTGGATATTGGATGCACTACGCCTGTGATGAATGATGACTTTTGGGAAAGTCAGCATCCCAATTCTCCACTATTCACCCCAATACAACAAATACCTCAGTCCCCTGCACCAACCGTTCAAATGGGCTCTGAAGAAACTCATCCTACCTCGTCTGTGCATGAAGAAATTCCAGCCACTAGTGCTGAAGAAACTGCTGTTGCTGATCCTTTGAACACGCAAACTGCCACTGAAGAGGAACCAGAAATTCCTTAGCCTGAAGAACCGGAGATTGCGATTCCTGAGGTTGTGATGCAACTCACTGACACTCCTCTGCCCAAGCCAAAGGATCCATTCTCACAAAAGCAAAAGTTCAAGGCTGAAGATTTCTTCAACGAGCATGTGTTCTTCACTGACTACAATCCCTATGATTCTGCTCGCATCAGGAAGAGGCGTTTCTGGACTGCTAGTCAAGCCAATTTCTATTCCTCAGTGCTATTTAACAAAGACAAAGTCTTCGATCATGAACACATTCCTCACGTGGACATGGAATCTCTGCCAGGCTTCGAGTCAGTCCTTAGTGTTCTTCATGATACTGGATTGCTGAATTTCTGCACTGACATCTGTGATTGGAATGAAGAACTCATTCTTCAATTCTATGCAACGCTGCACATCACAGGAAATTCTGAAGATGTGAACTCATGGGTGCTGGACTGGATGTCAGAAAATACTCACTACAAGGCACCAGCAACTGAATTGCTTCATGCCCTCCCACTCAGTCCTCCCCTTAAAGGTGCTCGTTGCATCTACAACAAACCTGAGCTTACAAATCATTACATGCAAGTGCTGATGAAGCCCTTGAAGCCAGGGCAAGCCCCTCGAACCAAATTCCTCGTTAAGGAATTACTGTATGTGCCACGGACTGTCTATCACATTCTGACGAAGATAATGAGTCCTATTAAAGGCCACACCTCAAATGATGAAGAAGTCATTGGCATCATGAAGAATATGCTTTTCAATATCATTCATGGCGTTCCCGTCAACTTCCATGATTTCTTCATGAGGACTCTGGTGGATATTGCTATGTCACCATTTTAGCTGAAGCCTTATGCACCATGGATTATGAGGTTCATCAGGACAAGGTTTTCATTCAATTACAAGGCTGATACTCTGAACCACGGCAGCTACTTTCCTCCAATTGAAGTCCTCAAACGGACATTTTCCTCAGTTTATGACAAAGGCAAGGCAACTATTGTGATAAATGAAGGCATTCATCCATTGGATGGTCAATTTCGCAAGGCTGCATCCTACTCCACCAATGATGACTCTGCCACACATGACTCTGCCGCCAACACCTCTGCCAAGCAAATTCCTCAAGCCACAGCACCCAGGGTGATGACTGATCGTGAGTTACTCCTCAGTCTTCATCAGAAAGTTGATCGCAATCATAAATGGGTCAAGCGTCAGTTTGGTTCAATTCTTCACAACATGACCTCCACACACAACGAAGTGAAGAAAAACCACTACTACCTCCATGAAACCTTCAACCGTACCTGGGCTGTTCTATCTCATGTCTACTGCGCAGAAGATCTAAAGAGAATGGGTCTCAAGGAAGAATTTGACTGGTCTGCACCTCCACCGAAGAAATTCAAGAAGGTCAAGGTTCCTTCCTTGGTGGCCAGCTCCTATTCTTCATCGCGCAACACTGATGAAAATGAAGACTTGGATGACACTGTGGCACGCCCTACTATGACAACCGACCCATACAATGTTGACGCTCCTCCATCAACTTGATATTCTTCAGGGTCGTTAGTCCTCAATTTCAATCCTTTTGGTCATTCAATGACAAAGGGGGAGAAATCTGAGTTAGTCTTCAAGCGGGTCTATTATATGGGCGTTTTTTTGCTAAGTTACAACTCTCGCTCTTCTGAAACTTTTATTGGATCGAGTTGTAATCTTAAAACCGATGGTGCTCTGATACTTTTTGATGCACTGTGCTCTGATACTTTTGATGCGTTATTCTGCATGCTTGTTCCTCGTTAATATTATTGCACGCATGCTGAATTTCTTCAGGCACCATATTTCATCATGCATTTCAAATTCTTCATATTATATGTCAAATGCATGTATGAATTACAAGATATAGGGGGAGATCTCCATGATTCAACTCTTCAAGTGTGCATTGCTTTAAAAACAAATTCCTCACTATGCACATCTTCAGGGGGAGTTCTTCTATATCTTGCAATCAAATTCCTCAATATCAGTACTTACACTCCATATGTTTATCCCCGTTGAAAACTTAACCTATATTGTCATCAATGACCAAAAAGGGGGAGATTGTAAGTGCATCTAGTGCCCCTTAGTGATTTTGGTGTATTGAAGACTTATAGGTTAAGGGACTAATGTGTTTATGAGTGTACACAGGTCTATAAGTCTATGAGGAGTTTGATATTTACAGAGAAAGTCGACCCCTAAAAATGAATATCTTCGACTGAAGATTTTGGTATTCCTGAAGACTTTCATGAAGACTTTAAAATTGAAGAAATTGGAGTGTCCGTGAAGACTTGATATTCTTGCAAGGAATATGAAGCTTGAAGACTTTCGTTTTCATAGTTTTGTTTTTCTCCTTCTTGGGTCATAGGAAACACCGTACTGTTAAAGGGGGTCGAGGAAATACTAAGGAAAATTTTCCAAGTGATGCTCAACTCAAAATCCTACACCTACCAATCCCTTTGAGTGAAGCCATTGGAAATCTCATACAGTTCAGTCAATTTCTTCAGTGACAAAGACGAAGTTCTTCTGGTCGCTGAGGAATTTGTTTTGACTGTGGAGTTAGGAATTGGCCAGTGCGGATTGCCTACACAGTGAGGAACATGATAACCCTGAGGAATTTGAGAGTCAAAATTCCGACCATTGTTGTGCTGCGCGCCAGCTGTCCCAAAATATCTTATCCACCTAACGGTCATATCATCGAAGGACATTTATGTCTTATCATGTCGGGCTACTCCCTACGCTATAAATAGCCGCCCCCTACAACCACTAGCTGGTTGGCTGCTCCGAGAGAAACTAACACTTGTCATTTGAGAGCAACCCATCCTCCGAGGACTTTGAGCTAAAATCATCGAGTGAGGAAAAACCCAAACCCAAACACCTACAAACCCAAAGTGATTGAGCATCACTGAAGATATTGATCCTGCGTGGATCCGACGCTTGTTACCTTTGAAGACTGTGCTTCTTCCAGACGGTTAGGCGTCATGGTCTAGAGCATCCAAGAGGAATTGTGGATCGCCGAGTGACCGAAGTTTGTGAAGGTTTGGAAGTCGCCTGAAGACTTACCACGAGTGATTGGACGAGGTCTGTGTGACCTTAGTTCAAGGAGAATACGGTGAGGACTTGGTGTCCTGAGCTGCGTGCTCAGCGACTGGGTGTCCGGGACTGTGTGTCCTCGAGTTTAAATACTCAGCCGCTCCAACCGGACGTACAACTGAGACAGCGGTTGGAACTAGTCTACCAAATCATTGTCTTCACCAACCTTACTGGTTCTATTTCCTCAACTCTTTCATTTCTTCATTACTGTGTTGAGTGATTGTTCATATCTGTGTTTGAAGACTTTGACTGAAGACTTTCTCAATTTCCTCAGTTCAATTTCTTCAGTTTGTTTGTCTTCATCTTGTGTTATCCTGTGTTTACGCTTTCTGTACTCTGTGTTTGTCTTCATTTCATCATGATGACTATGTGTGTATTCTGTCACGCTTACTTCTGAGTACTTATTCCGCTGCAAGTAGTTCTTCGCTAAGGAATTTCCTCACGGGCAAATTCCTCAGTGAAGAATTCATAAAAATCGCCTATTCACCCCCCTCTAGTCGATATAACGCACTTTCAATTAGGTTCGTACCTCAAGTACTATAACCAAAACCACATGTTCCCAATCGTACTCATGCAAATATTTGAGGGCAATACTAATGCATAGTAAAACTGGGTATGAAAGAGTATGATCGAAGTGTAACTTGCCTTGCTGACGATCTGCAAACTTTAGAGATTCGTAGTAACATGCTTCGCACTACGGGTATCTAGCGTAGACAAACAATAGCATACATAAGCAATCACTCAATCGGAACACGAGAAAAACCAAGAAAGGATCCAAATCGAACACGAAACAAGCAAACGGCTTAAACTAAAAAAATTCAAACCTAGCAGCAATATTACCATGTGGATTAGATCTTAACAGTAGGTACAAGTGATTAGCTACGATTTGCGAAAAGATTCAACTCACACGGAGAAACGAAACTCAAAATACGAACGTAACAAGATCATTTACTAATCTGGACAAAACTCAAATTTTATAGTACCAAAATCATGTTTAAGTTGGTTAACTGGAAAGAACATAACGATATGAAGATTTAGGCTCTAGTTTCATCTAATTTGGATAAACGTGTAAAAAGTTATGCTAGTCTAAAGATCAGGGGCTAAATCGCGATAAAACTATTCGCGGATAGGTCCCTGGCCGAAAATAAACTAAAAAGAAAAACCTACGGCGTGAACGTTCGCTAACAGAACTAATCTAACAAAAATCGTTCATTAAAACAAACGAACGAGTGTTCGTTAAATAATAAACCTAAAAAAACCAATCTAAAACAACCGAACCGAACTAAAAATAAACTGGAGAAAAACCCGGTTCATGCCGATTCGACGGCAATGGCGTCGGCGGCGAGTCGGCGGCGGCGGGCAACGGCGCGGGCGGCGGCGGGGGCGTCTGGAGGTGGCACGGGGTGGTGTCGCGGCTTCGGCAAGTGGCGCGGGGCGAGGGCGCGGCAGCGGGACGGCGCAAGGCGGCAGCGGCAACAGAGGGCTTCGGCGGTGGCGGCGCTCGGCGGGCTAGGGCGGCTGCGGCGGCGGGGTTTGGCGAGGGGGAAAACGGAGGCGTGGTGGTGTCTTTTAAACGGGCCTTGGGGGTGGTGGCTTGGAGGAGGGGCGAGGCAAGGCGGCGGCGGTGCGGGTCCGAGCTAGACTCGGCGTCGGGCGGCAGCGGGACTCCTCCCGCTAGGAGGAGACGAGCGGCGCGGTGCTGGGCCGGCCGGGCTTCGGCCCAGTCGGTCCGAGACTTTTTTTAAAAAAAATTGCCCGAAAGAAAAATCCTAAATAAATATAAAGAAAAATCAAAAAATTCCAGAAACAATTTTCACCGTCCAAACCTAATATTTTGGACAAGATGAACATTTTTCCCGACTAAGATGCAATTTTCAGAAATGCAATATTTTTTCTAATTCAAATAAAATAGTAATTAAAATACCAATAAAATCATAATTTGATTTTAAAATTCATTCTCCAATATTTCTCTTAGGTTGAAGAAGTCATATTATCTTCTCTCATATATTTTTAATATTGGAAATAATTGGAGAGAAAAATAATAAAATCAAATTGATCCTTTCTTCAAATTTAAAATAAATTCAATTTTTTTGTGAAACCTCCAACTCTCTCCTTGGGTCCTTGAGTTGCTTAAGATTTCCAGGATCACAACAACATGCACGAATAAATAAGATATGCATATGATGATCTATGTATAACATCCAAATCAAAAATTGGGATGTTACAGATTCAACCTTAGAAAATGGGCTAGGTGGTCAACAGGGGGTGGTGGTGGTGGGTTGTTGTTGTTGTTGCCTTGGTTCTGGTTCTAAACTAGTATCTACATCAAGGCATTCTGCTACTGGATCAACTGAGTGAGCTCCGGTGGGAATGCATATCCATTGTCACGTCTCGGAGGCATCTGATGGGTTAGAAGGGGTGAGAAAACAGAATAGAATTGAGGTCTAAGAGAGATTCACTACCCATATGCTCATGAGACAAACACAATCAATTCACTTCAATCAATAGCACACAAGATTCACACAAACGATCTAACCTATGATTACAAACTCGATCGTTGCTAACTACTTGGAGGAATACAACTAGTTACATGGTGGTCATCTAGAAATTTTCATAAGAGGAAGACTCCATAATATCTGCTCCAGCTTCGTCAATGTAGTCATCATCGCTGTCCTCACTTGCATCACTATCCGTGTTGGTGTCATCCAGGATGATGTAGTCCTCCGAATGGATCTCCTTTGCTGGTTCTCGCTTGTGATTCTCCACTAGTAGTCCTAGCTTCCTCTTCAAGTCTTCATGCTCCTCTACTAGTACGGCAATCTCTTCCTCATATCCATCGCGTGTAGACTTGAGTTCCTCCTCTAGCTCGTTGTTTCTCTTCATCAGCTTCTTGATCTTCTTCATGTGGATAATTTGTTGATTCTCTTGTCGACGAATATGATCTCCCATCTCTTGAATGTAGGCTGCAATTGATCCATCCCTCCTGGTATGAATCATCTCCCATTCTTCGTCTCGGCGGCCACATATTTGATAAATTGTGTTCTCCTGCTCCTTGTGATACACCTCACATATGCGTCCAAAGGTGATATGGGCTGCCATGCTCTTTCCTAAACTCCAGTTTGGTGCATCCAGGTAGAAATCAATAGGCTCCACCGTTGGTGTAGAAGTCCTCCCAGGTACCCAGACATTGATCTTCCAGCACTCCTCTTCCGGTATAGTTGTAGAGAAAGTCCCCGTGAAGCTTGGTAGTCTGATGTTCAGGTACTTAGTGACTTCCTTCAAGTGTCGTCCAAAAGGGGTGTCGTCATCCAGCTGAGTGAACTTGTTCCTGGGGTCCGCCATCTATAGATTAGAAATAGAGGAGAACTAGAAATGAGCAGAGAAGAGAATTCATGTGGCTTAATCTAGTTCTAGTGGCCACGTCCTACAGTCAGCATGTGCTCTGATACCAGCTTGTAGCGACCACGATCCGAATGGACCGAAGTCTCTGTGCATCAGTGTCATCCCTGGATCGGTAATGCTGACACGCACAGTACTTGAGGAATTATAACAGAGTTCAATCACACACTTATTACACCGAGTCCTCATAAAGAGTATGATTACACAAAATATCATGGCTGAAGGCCATCTAAACTAAAAACAGCAGAAGCTTCGAAGGTAAATGAGTCCATCAACTCCAACGGCATGGCTCAGTGCAAAACAATGACATATCGCACCTTATTCGTTGTCTGAGTAGTCTGCAACATGAGACGTTGCAGCCGTGTAGGTCAGCACATTGAATATACTGGCAGAGTTACACTGTATAGCAATGAAATGCAAGAACTATATCTACATGCAATATTTGGCTGGTGGTAGCTCTAAGTTTATAATTTTGCATAAAGCTAGTTTTTCACTACAACAAAGAAATAAATTTATTTAACTACTCCCAAGTTGCCCAATATTTGAGAAGGTAACCCCAACTCAAATCGCAATTAAAAGTATCATCATTAAACCCAACTCAATTAATTAAAGAGTGATGAGATCAAATCAATAATTCAAGTACCAGATACTCAAGATGTCCATAACCAGGGACACGGCTAACCATGATTAGTTTATACACTCTGTAGAGGTTTGCGCACTTTTCCCCACAAGACTCGACCACATCCATGATCGGATGATCGAGACATAGTCTTTCTAAAGCACTTACTCTCTACTCCAGGCGGACCGTTACACCTACTTTCCCCTACATCTTCTAGTCCACCTCTTCGAGAGTTCACACAACTTACTCAATTATGTCAGAGCCCATAAAGGCTTGTGGCTGCACACGAAAGTTTCTAGCATGAATAATCTTATGATCCCTTTGAGCCTGGGTGGCAAACCGAAGGAAAGATCACACGGGTACTCTGGTATTGCCTTAAATATGCAACATTGGGTTCCTCGGGTGCCTCAAACAATCCACCAAGATATATATTGAAGGTGCCACCTTAATGTTATCCAAGATTAATAACTCTCAAACTTCCATGTGTAAATCACGATCCAAACCCCATCTACGAGCATGGCTAAGCAATAAATAAGCATAACGTATATTCTCGGGGTGATCAAAAGGTATTAGGTTCCTACCTCAAGTACTACAACCAAACCACATGTTCCCAAATCCTACTCATGCAAATATTTGAGGGGTGATACTAATTCATAGTAAAAACTGGGTATAGAAGAGTATGATCAAAGTGTAACTTGCCTTGCTGACGATCTGCAAACTCTAGAGATTCGTAGTAACAAGCTTCGCACTCCGAGTAATCTAGCATAGACAAACAGTAGCATACATCAGCAATCACTCAAACGAAACAACGAGAAACTGAGAATAGATCCAACTCAAACACGAAACAAGCATACGGCTTAGGCTAACAAAAAGTAAAACCTAATAGCATTATTATCATGTGGATTAGATCTTAACATTAGGTACATGTGATTAGCTACAATTTGCAAAAAGAAACAACTCAAAAGGAGAAACAAAACTCAAAATACGAATGAAACAAGATCGTTTACTAATCTGTGCTAAACTCAAATTTTACTGTAGAAAAATCATTGTCAAGTTGGTTAACTGGAAAGAATAGAATGATACGAAGATTTAGGCACTGGTTTCATTTAATTTGGATAAACAAGTAAAAACTTACGCTAGTTTTAAGGTCTGGGGCCAAAGTGCGAGAAAACTATTCACGGCTAAGTCCCTGGCCGAAAATAAACTAAAAAGAAAAATCTACGGCGCGAACGTTCGCTAATAGAACTAATCCGACGAAAACTGTCCATTAAAAAGAACGAACGAACGAACGTTCCTTAATTAAGTAAACCTAAAAAAATGATCTAACCTACTAAACCGACTAAACCGAAAAAAACCCGGATTGGAACGGAACGGTTTTTACCGTTTGACCGGCAGGAGACCGGCGGCGATAGCGGAATCGGTGGCGACGTTGGCTGCGGCGGGCGGCGGTGCGGGTATCAGCGAGGGGCGGCGGCGACGACGGCAAGCAGCGGCGGTGGTACAGCGGCAGCAGCAGCGGCACAGGGCGGCGGGGTGCGGCGGCGCGAC
>NC_041391.1:410008548-410010708 GCF_002162155.2 Triticum dicoccoides | reverse complement strand
AGAGGCGATGGCGGCGGATGGGGGGTACTTAAAGGCCTCGGGGGGCTCCCGACTTGGAGGCCATATCGGACCGGCGGCGGGGGCACGGACTCCGAGGAGTCCGGCGCGGCTATGACGACGGTGCTCGGGAAGGCAGTGCGGCCTGCTGGGCCGGCTGGGCTTCGGCCCAGTTCACCCGGATTATATATATATATATATATATATATATATATATATATATAATTTCGCCGAGAAGGAAAATCCTAAAAAAATAAAAAAGTCTAAAAATTCCAGAACCAATTTTCACCGTCCAAACCTAATATTTAGGACAAGATGAACATTTTTCTGGATTAAAATGCAATTTCCAAAAATGCAATTTTTTCCTAATTCGAATAAAATAGCAAATAAAATACAAATAAAATAATAATTTGATTTTAAAATTCTTTCTCCAATATTTCTCTTAGGATGAAGAAGTCACATTATCTTTTGTCATTTATTTTTAATATAGGAAATAATTGGAGAGAAAAATTAGTAAAATCAAATTGATCCTCTCTTCAAATTTGAAATAATTTCAAATATGAATTTTGTGAAACCTCCAACTCTCTCCTTGGGTCCTTGAGTTGCTTAAGATTTCTAGGATCACAACAAAATGCAAAAATAAATATGATATGCATATGATGATCTATGTATAACATCCAAATTGAATATTGGGATGTTACATGTACTAAAACGTCTTAATGATCTCTGTTTTTTTTCGAAATTAAAACGTCCCTCCTTTGGTAACATATATATGTCCACCGTGGGATAATTAATTTAACATGCACCGTAATTATGGTGGATTCGCGGTGTGTGTGTGTGTGGGTGTGTGCGTCTGGGGGGTGGCGAGTGGCTCGCAGTACACTACAAGTTGTGAGCCACCATGTGGGTTGGCCATTTTGTTAGGCAGGCCGGTGCCACATCAGAGTCATGAATTCGTAATTTAAAACATTACACAACACTTTCATACATACATGTTTTGGCCACATGCAGTCGATGGTTGTCCTACACGACACTTGATACTCGTGTATGACGCTTTCTGTGGGCCCGTGAGGTCATCGTCCATCACTTTGACGAACAGCCGGTAGTGAGGTTAATTTGACCAGCAAGGTAGAATCTTTTCTGTTTGTGTTATGGTGGTATATAGGACGCGTCGAAGAGGTGGGAGGGGACTAGCATATATATATATATATATATATATATATATATATATATATATATATATATATATATATATATATATAGACACACACACACACATATATATATATACTCTATGTGCGCGTCCGTGAACAAGTACACCTCACTCAGTGTCGGGACTTTTCTGTTTCCGAGGCACGTGCCACTTCAAAATTGCGAAAATGGCTATTCAAACATCACACAACACCTCTTTGCGCCACATGCATGCAGGTGGTGGTTATCTTAGCTAGGACACTCATTTGTGACGCTTCCATCTGTGGGCCCGCGAGGCCATCATCGATGCATATGTGCATCACTTTGACCTAGCTACATTGGGAGAGGTTAATTAATTTCATCATCGATGATGATTCTTTTTGGTTGTATTACGGTAGGAGCATATAGTATGCGTCGAAGAGGGGGAAGGGGACCATCATATGTAGTACGCTTCATGAACCTTGCTCTGTGTGGGTCCATGGTTTACGGTTTTTGAGGCATGTGTGGCACATCAAAGCTATGCATTTTATGTATTATATTCAACATATGTTTGGCCCACTTGCAAAGCGATGGTGGTTGTCCTCTCACACCCACTTAAGCGGTTATCACCAATATCAATGCTTTCCATTTGTGGGCCCGCTTGGTCCATCACTACTTTTTGCCTGACAACGAGAGTGGTTAATTTGACTTAATTAGGAGGGGGTTATTTTTTTGCTTGTAAATACGGTATATATATCGCATGCATGTGTATGCATGAATCCCTCCCATCGAGTCGAAGTGGCTAGTACAATGACACGTGATGAACCGATCTCGCTCTTTGTGGGGAGAGTGTATGATTTTTGATGCACGCGCCACATCAACGTTGTGAAATGATATTCAAACATGCATGCACACATCACCTCCCTACATATGCATGTAATGGTTGTCTTCGAATGGGACACTCCCTCGCATGGTTATCGGCGACAAGCCTAT
>NC_041391.1:410007633-410008345 GCF_002162155.2 Triticum dicoccoides | reverse complement strand
CCACGTGGACATCCATTATCACCTTGACCGACAAGAAGATAGGTTACATGGCGGATATTCTTCATTTAGTTCGTGTTATCGTAGTATAGGTCATGGTGAGATTCAGACCTAATTAAAGTTTGAGCGCATATACTATGCACGTGCATGCATGCATGAATCCCCGTCATCGGCTTGAAGTGTGGTGTAACATATATATGCATCATCAACCTAACCCTCACTTAGTGTGGGGATTTCTAGTTCGAAATCACGATGCCACATCAAAGTTGTTCCATTGTGTACTAAAGAACACACCTGATCCACACACATGTTTGTGCCACACGCATGAAGTGGTTGTCTTCGGGGACTAGCTAGCTACTTGCATGATTATTGGCGAGCTAGCCTATCTGGGGTCGCAGGGATGACCATCACTTTTACCGGCAACAAGAGAGAGCTTGTACAACCAAGGTGGATTATTCTTGGTCTGTTTTACGATCAATCTTGGTGAGACGCCTCTCTGGCCTGCCGACTTAAAAGTGTGTGGGGGCTGCTACTTTGCACTTTGCTAGGTGAACCTCGGTTGGGGGGGCATCATAGCTTCGGATTCCCTTCATGCCGACACGAGGGGGATGCTAGCTACTTCGCCGTTTGCTAGGTGAACCACAGTTGGGGGGCATCCATTCATAGCTTAGGTTTCCTTTGTGCCGACACGAGGGACGGGGGCTGCTAGCTTCCT
>NC_041391.1:410004289-410007080 GCF_002162155.2 Triticum dicoccoides | reverse complement strand
GCACTTTGCTAGGTGAGCCTCGGTTGGGGCGGGGGAGAGGTATACATTCATAGCTTAGGATTCCCTTCATGCCGACATGATGGAGGGGGGCTGCTAGCTACTTCGCACTTTGCTAGGTGAGCCTTGGTTGGGGCAGGGGGCGGGGCATGCATTCATAGCTTAGGATTCCCTTCATGCCGACACGAGGGGGGCAAGCAATATCGTGCGCTTTGTGAGATACGTGCGACATCGAAGTTGCATTTGGTATTTGAAAATCAAACCACCCTGTTCATACATATAAATTTGGTCCACATGCAAGTGTGTTCATGTTCTGACCCTCTCCTGCGTCATTTTTTGCCAAATTTATGAACATTAGACAAGTCGGATGAAGCAACAAACACGATTCACTCAAACTAACCGTGTGCCATGCCAGCGCCACTGTCACTCACACATCCGCACAGTACATTGGGCTCCACGAGGCTCCCCCTCTCAAAAATATCTGCACGCCTCGAGGGTTTTTCTGCTTCATAACACACAATTATTATCTCCGCACCATGTGCGATGTTTCTTCTACCCAATCCCACTACATCCCTAGAAAATATCTGCCCGCCTCGAGGAGGGTTTTTGTTTTTCATAACACACTGTTGTTATCTCTGGACCGTGTGTGATGTTTCTTGTTCCCAATCCCGCCTGCCCCTAGAAAATATCTGCCCACCTCGAGGGTTTTTCTGTTTCATAACACACGGTTGTTGTCGCCGGACCATGTGGGATGTACGATTATCAAAATTTTCATTAGCCCCGGCATTTCACTACCGCGTTGTAAAATTTTTAGTACCCACATCATTTCCTCAAACACACACACCCCCCTCCACACACACACACACACACCAAAACCTCCTCGGGCGCACGCGCGCGCGCACACACACACACATACCCTCCCTCGCTCGAAACCCTAGCTAGGTTCCCGCCGCCACCGCGAGATCTACATTGTCAACATCTGCCGGTTTGCCCGTGCAGCTTACCCACCGGTCTCCATACCAAGGCCACCCTGAGTTTCTTAGATGACGCCTGCCAAACGCCCCTTTGCCCCTAGATCCCCATCCCCATCCCCATCCCCCATTCCAGAGCGTCACAACTTAAGCCCGGCTACGCTTCCCGTGGAGCTAGAGGAGCGACTGGCCCAAAAGAGGTGTATCACGGTTTCTTCGCCCGACGTTGCCGAGGAAGGTGACGACCATTACTCGCGGCAGGAACTCAAGCAGCAGGCTAGAGTATGTGGGCATGTCTCTTCCGCCGGCTATGACATCGAGGTCATGGACAGCGACGGCCTGAGGCGGGCTATGTCATAGGTTAAGTGGCCTACCCCCAACCCCTCGGGTTCAACTGCCGTCGATCTCATGCATGGCCCCGCCGCTAATCTCCTCTGGCTCGCTGTCAACAACTTGCCATCCTACATTGCCATCGAGCCCCTTTTGTCATTTCTGAAGGACATGTTCTGCGATGTTGGCTTGGGATCCACAGCTTCCAAGTCAGACCTCATCGACGGCGACCACAAGGAGGGCACCCTCTCCGGATCTTCCAAGGGGAAAGAGCCATCTGCTCTTCCAAGGGGAAAGAGCCTGTTTGTGACATCAGGGAGGGCACCCTACAGCCATGCTCTTCCAAGGGGAAGGAGCCCATCTGCAACAACATGGAGCGCATCCAAGGTCCGTTCTCTTCCCACGGGAATGAGCCCATCTGTGAAAAGTAAGGAAATCCATGATTTGTTTTGTCGTGCCTCTTCACAGGGGGAAACCCATGATTTGTTTTGTCGAGTCCCTTTTGTAGTGTAGTGAGAATATGTCCAGTTTTAATTGCTATATCGGGTTGTTTGCAGTATGCCTTGTTTATTTCAGTTGTTCACAATGCGATGCTCTGTATGTGCAATTATTTACTGTGTAGTACATTTCATCAATCCAGTTTTAAACATACCAATAGGAATGCATATATTTGCTTGTTATTAAGCCTGTTATAGCTAGCATATGCCTCTTTTAAAGTTTCTTGATTATTTTGTTGTTCGTAGTTAGCATATGTCCAGTTTCAAATGCTATCTTTGCTTGCTCGTAGTATGCCTTGTTTATTCCAGTTATTCACAACGTGATGTTCTATATGTGCAAGTATGAACTGTGCAGTTCAATTTCAACAGTACCAGTTTCAATAATACCACTATGGCCCTATTTGTTTCGGATTCTGGGACCAGATTCAGCTTTGCCAGTGATGCCGAATCTGGAATCCGAAACAAACAGCTATTTGGCACTACAAAAAAAAGACACATCCGTGACATTTTGGGCCGAACGAAATTTTTTTCTGTCATACATATGACACTTCTATGACGATAATTGTGACAAAACCTGGTATCATCATAGATGTGGTGGGCTCCTACTTCTATGACAAAAAATCATGACAGAAAATGGGCTTTTCGTCCTGGGCGGGCCGGAGACGCAGCTGCATGACATTCTTTGGGCCGTCCATGACGGAAAAAACCATGGTAGAAGCGAGGGGGAGGAAAATTTCGGGGAGTTACCGGTTATGGTGGGAGAGCGATGCGCGTTTCTCTCATACAGGTACGCGCGTGTGTGCGAGGTGTTGTCTCTAACTGAAGCCGAGCGAGGCGTTGGGCTCTAACTGAACCCGAGCGATTGCACTGCAGGCTACGCGTTACTGAACCTGAGGGATCGATCGATGGCTATTAACTGAACCTGATGGAGCGATTCCTTCGCTACTGCTGCTAACTGAAGCCGAGCGATTGGATGAACAGTGAGTGTTGCGGGGG
>NC_041391.1:409977471-410004031 GCF_002162155.2 Triticum dicoccoides | reverse complement strand
GGCGTTGCCTCTAGATGAACAGGACCCCGTGGTGTGGAGGGCTGGATGAATAGTAGACGGTGGAGGGGTGGCCGTGGAGGGGTGGTTGAACAGGACCCCGTGGTGTGGGGGGCTGGATGAATAGTAGATGGTGGACGGGTGCCCGTGGAGGGGTGGTTGAACAGTAGCCGGTGGAGTAGCGCGGTGGAGGCTGGATGAACGGGAGCCCGTGGAGGCTGGAGGAGGTCGACGGTAGCCCATGGAGGCTGGAGGAGGTCGACGGTGGAGATGAAAAGTATCCCGTGGAGTCCCATTTTGCGGTACACCACACCCTCTCCCCCCCCCCGTTTCGACCGTAGCGCTCCAACACAAGTCTGTTTCGTCCGTTTTGCGGTACGCCACACCCCTCCCGATGAACAGGACCCCCGTTTCGACTGTAGGAGGTCCGTTTCCTCCGTTTTGTGGTACGCCACACCCCTCCCGATCAACAGGACCCCCGTTTCGACCGTAGGAGGTCCATTTCCTCCGTTTTGCAGTACGTTAGGCCCCTCTCGATCAACAGGACCCCGTTTCGAACGTGGCCGGTCGAACACAAGGCCGTTTCCTCCGTTGTGCGATACGCCAGGCCTCGTTTCCATCGCATGTTCCGTCCAAGCCCTCCCGATGAACACGACCATGCATTCCGTTCCGACCCAGCCGGTTGGCTCCCCATGAACACGACGACGATGATGTTTCTCCGTTCCGACCCAGCCATGTACGTATCCACGATAGGCGTTAGAGACCCTGCCCGTATGTACGTACGTGGCCGTATTTTCTTTCTTGCACCCTCGCCGCTGTTACATGTACATGCTACATGCGCACCTCTACTACGACACGTACGCGCCTCTACATCTACGACACGTGCGCGCCTCTACATCGACCAGTATGTACGTACACGTTCGCGACCAGAATGACAACGCTACGTACGCTTCGACCAGGTGGGTCCCGACTGTCAGGCACTTCCTTGCGTGCGAAGATGTAGCTGGTAGGTCCCAGCAGTCAGGGGGGTGAATCGTTTTTTTTTTGCCCGGACGCACTTCCTTGCGTGCGGAGATGTAGCTGGTGGGTCCCAGCGGTCAGGGGGGCGAATTGTTTTTTTTTGCCTGGACGCACTTCCTTGTGTGCGAAGGTGTAGCTGCTGGGTCCCAGTAGTCAGGGGGGAAACGTTTTTTTCACGAAATATGGTGGCCCGTCCGGTGGGTCCCTGCTGTCAGATGGAGGAATAATTATTTTGCGCGTAATAAGGAGGCACTTCCTTGCTACGGCCGTGGACCCAGCTGTCAGCCTCTCCATGTACAGTCCACGTCCAATGGAAGCCGTTCCTTGACCATGTTGACCACGCCGCGCCAAGATCACCAGGGCGGTGGACGGCGGCGAGGCCTAGGAAGGGGATGACGCGGAGCCGGGGAAGACGCGGCAGTGGATGCCCATGCGTAGAGGAGTATGAGGGTTCGATGGTTCGCTGCGGTGTGAGGCTGCCGTCGCCGCAGAATAACAGGGGGTGTGGGTGAGTAGAGGGATGGCCTGGCCAGCGGTGGGAGTAGTAGGGGCGGTGAGGCCTCCGCGCATCGCAGCCGGCCACGGGAGGCAGGAGCACGAGGCACGACCGGCGCTGGTTTGGGCGGTTGGAGCAAGAAGACCAGAGGTTGAAGAAGCACTACGGCCGTTGGATGGACATCGTACGGTCACTGGAGCTAGAATCGTGCATATTGACTAAGTTGACAAAGCCCTCCGTCCCCGTCAACTTAGTAGGCCCACAAGTCAGCCTGCCACTATACTGGGTCCCAGCTAACAGGGTGAGTATTCATTTTTTTCTGTGTGTAATAAGGAGGCACTTCCTTGCGTGCGAAGATATAGCTGGTGGGTCCGAGCTGTCAGCGGCGGTAACGTTTTTTCCGCGAAATACTGAGGCCCTTTCGGTGGGTCCCAAAAGTCAGGTGGACGAATCATTATTTTGCGCGTAATAAGGAGGCATTTTCTTGCGTGCGGCCGTGGACCCAGCTGTCGGCCTCTCCACGTACAGTCCACTTCAGATGCATGTCGGTCGTTGACCACGTTGACCAGGCCGTGCTGAGAGCACCAGGGCGATGGACGACGGCGAGGCCTAGGAAGGGAACGACACGGAGGCAGGGAAGACTCAGCAGTTGTTTCCCACGTGGAGGGGAGTACGACTGAACGAGGGTTTACTGGTTCGTCTGTCGTCGCCGGAGAATAACAGCAGGTGTGGGTGAGTAGAGGGATGGCTAGGCCAGCGATGGGAGTACGGTGGGACGGTGAGGCCTGCGCGGTAGAACAGCCGGCCGCGGGGAGGAGGGAGCAGGCAGTCCCGCCGGTGCTTGTTTGAGCGGCTGGAGCAGGAAGAGCAGAGATTGAAGAAGCACGACGGCCGTTGGATGGCCATCCAACCGTCACTGCTTGTGCGTCAACCTTTTTTTTAGGAAAGCCTCAAATCTGTGGAAAACATCATACAGCCCATCTGCCATTATTTCTAATAATTTACATCCCATTTGCTAATTCGTAAGGTTTTTTGGAGCCCATATTCTTTTTGTTAGCATTAAAGCCCATATTGTGGCCACGGTTAAAAAATTATACGAAATTTTTCATATTTCGGTGCGGTCCGAACTGTTTTTAATCCCGAAATTTCGACTCACATTCAAACTGATTTTAAAGCTAAATGTATATCAATATAAAATCCAACAAATTCTCCACACAGAAAAATTAATGTAATTTAAAATCTCGAAATGAAAAAAAAAGATATTTGAAACTAATTGCCGCTTTGATGTGTTTTAAAAATGTACAACCCATTTCTCATTACTGATGGGCCATTTTCTTGGCCAGCCGAATGAAAGCTCTCCTCGTCTTGATAGATTTGCAGCCCAATAGGCCTAACAAAGCGACTTACTTGGCAAATCACAAAAAATTGGGCTGTGGCCGTGGACCTAGCTGTCAGCCTCTCCACGTACAGTACTCTTCCGATGGAAGTCGTTCCTTGACCATGTTGACCATGCCGCGCGGAGAGCACCACAGCGGTGGACGACAACGAGGCCTAGGAAGGGGACGACGCGGAGCCGAGGAAGATGCGGCACTGGAAGCCCGCGCGGAGAGGAGTACAAGGGTTCACTGGTTCGGCTGCGGTGTGAGGCTGTCGTCGCTGCAGGGCCTGGCCAGTGGTGGGAATAGTAGGGGGCGTTGAGTCCTCTGCGGCAGCACAGCCGGCCACGGGAGGCAGGAGCATGAGGCACGACCGGCGCTGCTTTGGGCTGCTGGAGCAAGAAGACTAGAGGTTGAAGAAGCACTATGGCCGTTGGATGGACATCGTACGGTCACTAGAGCTAGAATCGTTCATATTCACTAAGTTGACAAAGCCCTTCGTCCCCGTCAACTTATTAGGCTCACAAGTCAGCCTCCCACCAAGGTGGGTCCCAGCTAGCAGGGGGAGTACTCATTTTTTTGTGCGTAATAAAGAGGCACTTCCAGTGGGTCCGAGATGACAGCGGAGGGAACATTTTTTTCGCGAAATACGGTGGCCCGTCAGGTGGGTCCCAGCAGTCAGGGGGCAAACGTTTTTTTTGCAAAATTCGGTGGCCCATCCAGTGGGTCCCTGCTGTCAGTTGGAGGAATCATTATTTTCCGTGTAATAAGGAGGCACTTACTTTTTTTTTGCGGGCAAATCAGAGAGCTTTATTCAACAAAAGTGTTCCCCGAGCAATCAGCCAGAAGGCTGGTTACCAAAAAACTAGGGGTCTCCTCTAGCCAACATTCGGTCACATTCAATGTGCATGCACGTTTTGCACATAGATGTGCCGGTAAGTTTGCTGACCTTAATACATGTTGAATCTCAAAAACAGAAAAATCACAACTAAGCTCTACTATTTCATCTAGGATAGGAGCCACAACCGAACGTGAGTTGTGGTGTGTATGCCAGAGTTGCACTAACTCCTGACAGTCAGTCTCCATTATCACATGCGATAGGCCTCGAAGTTTTGCAAAAAGCGTTCCTTCTCGCATTGATAGGGCTTCCATTATAAGAGGATCGGATATGTCACCGAAAGGCTTGCACCAAGCACCCCGAGAGCGCGGATACGGACCGGGCTATGCCACTCGCACCTCCTTGACCTTCCGCCACATTGAGTGCTCCATCACATGAAATCTTGATCATACCTGGTTCCGGCAACGTCCAACCATGACCTGGTAGCACAGCTGCTTCGTTGCGCGGTAGCTCCAGCAGCCGTGGACCCAGCTGAGACTCTCCACGTACAGTATACTTCCGATGGAAGTCGTTCCTTGACCAAGTTGACCTCGCCGTGTTCCGTTGCATGCATGTGACCATGGGCGTGGTGCGTCCCCACTGTCAGCCTCTCACGTACAGTCATCTTCCGATGACTCTCGGTTGTTGACCACGTTGACCACACCATGCCGAGCGCACCCAGACTGGAATGACCCGGAGATGGGGAAGACGGGGCAATGGCATTGCAGATGGAGAGGAGTGGGAAACTTCACTGGTTCGGGTGCGCGACAGCACATCCGCGGTGCCGCCCACAGGAGACGGGAGCAAGAACAGAGGTTGAAGAAGGAGCACGGCTGTTGGATTAACATCCAACGGTCCACCTGCTAGAATCATTTGCTGATTAAGTTGACAAAGCCGTGCATACACGTCCGCTTAGCAGGCCCACAAGTAAGTCACCAAATCTGACGGGTCCCAGCTGTCAATGGGATGAATAACTTTTTTCACAAAACAAGGAGGCACTTCCTTCCGTGCGAAGATACGGCCGGTGGGTCCCAGCTGTCAGGTGGAGGAAACATTTTTTCAGCTTAATAAGGAGGAACTTTCCTTGCGTCCGACCATGGACCTCGTGGGTCCCAGCCGTCAGGCTCTCCATGTATAGTTCTCTTCCGATGACTCTCGTTTGTTGACCATGCCGCACCGAACACAGCGAGGTGGTGGACGACGGCGAGGCCCCGAACAGGAACGACTCGGAGATGGGAAAACGCGGTAGTGGAGTCGCAGATTGAGAGGAGGAGAAGGGTTATAACTGGTTCTGTTGCAATTCATATCAAACTCAGGTTCACAGGACACGTTCATATTCATAGCCAACATTCACTATCAACAACTCAAAAGATTCATATATATACAAGCTCAGCATATCTATGCATCCAAATGATTGATACATCACACGACAATATTCATACATAATTCACAAAAAGATTCAGATATACACTTGTTCAGTATGTTTATGTATCCAAATGATTGAGATCACAACCAATATGATCCATGGACGAACTTTAATTACCTAGGGTACAGACTGGTAAATGGTGTTCTATCAGAGGTACTTCTTGCTAAAATTAGTTCTTGTACGAGTAAACTTTTGAGTACATAAGAGGCAGCACAGACAATCTGAACTTTGCTTGTAGGTTTATCCTCAAATAGTGGCCTCGTGCCGACGGAGGTTTGAGCAACTTGGCCACTACTTTCATCCAACTAGTTTACTGGCTCATCTTGGTCCTGTATCTCGCCAAAATTCTACATTGCAGACGAGAAAGGAGGCGGTTGAGAAAATGAACCACCCAAATTTTTTGTGCAGTTCAACTGAAATGGAGCATCCTTGGCGTGCAGACTGATTAAGTCCCAGATGAATATACGCGTCAACCAACTTGTCTGGAATCTTTAGACTCTATGCCATATAGTTCGCTACCATATGTGCTGATAACCAAAAGGCACAAGTTGGGACCAAAGACTGGACTGCGTTTTTCTGGGCTATGCACCAAGCAATATTTTTGGTGTTCACTCTCCTAATACTTGGAGTTTGACAATTGGTTGACGCCGGTTGATACTCGAATGAATATAGGCACTTCTTGTCAACATCGATGCTTGTCTGAGTGAACTTTGGAGTACATAGCAGCAGCATAAGTACCTGTCCATCTGATCATTTTGTGCAGTTCTACTAAAATCACCCGATGTAATGATTTGCCTGCGAGTTCAGGCTCCAAATTACTCATTTATGAAATCGGCAAACAGTAGCACAATACCAAATTACCAATACATATGACAGACACAATAATCAGGATAAAGACCAGTACCAACCTGTGTGAGGTAGCATATCAATTACTATTTCCTTTGACAGGAAGCCGAGATAAGCCAAGCGACTGACATCAAAGGAAGAAAGCAAGCAGAGATTAGCTACTGACAAGAAAGGACGGAAGCTGTCGAGGCAATGAAGCACCCAAAGTTTTTGTGCAGTTCCACCAAAATCGAGCATCCCTGTTGGCACATATATTGAGAGAGTGAGATTACTGTAATAGTGGGACTAGTTGATGAAACATACACTAACAAATAGAAGCACCCTCATTATCTTAATGGGTAAAGTTAGCAACATAGTAGTCTTGCTTAAAGGGAGGTATTAGTGTATTTAATCAGTGCCAATTAGCTCAACTCAACACTCGAAGCATTGCCATTTATCATAGGTTGCAAAACTTAAAAGTGCAAAGATAAAGGAGTTTCTCATGACAGTAGCACGATACAAATAGAGATGACAGCAAACTAATATGGATGAAGGCCTTAGGCCCGTACCAACCTGAGAAAAAAAGCTTATTCATGTAGTCCCATAAGAGATGATAAAGCACTCACTGGAATCACACAATAGTATATATTTTTGTGCACTTCAAATGTATGGTTGAAATCACTCTTGTTTACCAGTGCTGAGATTATATCAAAAGATTATCAAGAACTTCCAGCAGAGTTAAAGCACTGGCTGGGATACAGTTTATTGTATTGTCTTGTGTAGTTCCACTAAAATGTATGATTGGCACAACATGATCCCTGTTTGCACAAGTAGGAACAAGGTGAAACCTTCATTAGCTTAGTGAGAAAGGATAGGAAGACATTAGCATATTACTCAAACAGTAGCATCAAATTCATGATGGACAATACGCAAAACATTGCCTCGTTGAACCAATGGCAATAAATTGACATACAAAACAATAGCACTACTATGTCATGACACTAATAATATTCCCTCCCTGCTCCACCACATGATTCACCTCCATAGACAAACATTCACACGTACATGATTCAGCATAGGTCCTACAAAAGATTTGTTTAACTCCAACAGGAAAATTAGGCAGTAATAAATTAGTGGTACTTAAGTGCTCCTAATTAATTAAGTGAGACAGCAGAAGTGGAAGGGATCCCTAGAGGATCGTCTCACATGTAAGGTAGTCGTTGCCGGAGCCCTTGAATAGCCTCGACTGAGGCCTCTGGCTTTAGCAAGATTGCCTTGGCACTGTTTATTATTCTTCTTCTTCCTCTTCATGCTATGTTTCTATTTCTCCTCACCAGTTGGTGAAACCAAGTACATGATTGGCCTTCTAATTCAGAATTGGTTTTGTCAGTGAGGGAGTACAAGTGTACTAGTAAAAAACAGCATTATTTTCTCATGGTAGTCGGAAAATAGAGATGAACACATGCATTAAATATCATTCTTACCTAAAGGAAGGTTATGGCGCCAATATGGATGATGAGGATTGGAACACAGATCTCCCTTTGTGCAGTTCCACCAAAATGAACCAACTGTTCCATCTGACATTCCAGTTAAACAGCACAAAAGTCACTTCTTTTAAGAAGAGTTTTGTGCAGTGCACCAAAAGGTCACAACAGCAACCAGGTGAATTGGATATCCCTGTTTGCAAAAAAAGGCACAGAGGAAACAGTCAGAGTCTCAAACAATTACAGGCAAAAACATTTGGCTAAACTTGTCAGAGTCTCAAACAATTACAGGCAAAAACAGTGGCATGGCTTCATTTTTACCAGGGCATTATATTAAGAACAGCTAAGGCTGCGTTCGGTTCACAGGTTTGGTGCAGGATTTTCGTAGGAACACAATTCCTACCGTATTCTTTCCCTTCCAACCATTCGGAACACGGGAAAGGTGAATAGTGTTTCATAGGAAAGCTGGTCTGGTAGTACTGATTCCATCGGATTAGAAACATCCACGCACTGCTCATTTTTTGGTCGGAAGCCCGAGGCAGGCGCTCGCTGCCATGCGTTAGACAGGTTGATGTGCTGTGTTTGCCGGAATAAAAAAGTCAACCTATGTGTGGTACGTGAGGTGAGGACAAGAGTAGTCACTGTGCAGCTGAATAAATAAATAGCATCTCATACTGCCAAGCATGCTACTCTAAAAAAACAAATCTGTACATTTCGTAGTCATCCGAACACATTCTCTTGAGAGTTTCCTCCGGTTCGCTATTCCATAGTTTTATACCTACATTCCTTTCCTATTCCTCTATTTTCATCAAGACTTATGTTTTCTGCCCCTTTATTCCGACCGGAGCCTAAATATTTGGTATAAGGGCATGGGACAGTGGGTGCACCAGCAGTACAGCACCATGTACGTAAACAGGGGCATAAAGTGGTGATTCATAGTTTGTTGCCCCGAGAAACAAACATCCAAGAAACATACTATCTGGGTTGGTCCCATTTTTGTTCACTCTAGCCACCTACTCCTATGTGTGGATAGCAAATCTAGTCCTGGTCATACCACTGTGTACAGCGTTACCCCTATATTTCCCTTTTCTACCAAGAGACCGGTTGGATGACCAGTCTGTACTACTTTCATCCCCTTTCCTTCCTGTTTGTACCAAGTCCGATGTACATACTAAATTCCCCCACCCCCACTTTATTTCAATGACAAGTATTTTCGGACGGAGGAGTACAAGATTTGACTCCATGAAGTAGCTTTACCTCTAACAATAGAAGAAAAAAAATAGGTGACGTTGGACCATCCGATCGAGAGGGGCTGAGAGGTAGGAAATGATACACATGCAGCGACGTAGCGAGCTGGGGAAGTAGAGCTAAGGCGGTTTCGAACGAAGATATACCTGAAGGTCATCGGGATGTGGATAGGTGGGCGGCGGGAGGCCGGATCCGCCCACAGGCAACGACGAAGGGATCGGAGGACCTCCCGCGCTGGCGCTCGGCCAGAGATAACGGTGCGGCCGGCAGTGGGTCTCCTCCCTCGCTGTCGACGACGGCCTAAACGCTGCCCCTCCTCCCCTTCACCCGCGGAGGGGGATACGTCCGGATCTGTAACTAGCGGTGAGGATAGAAAGCCAGTGTTTTTTGAAGGGAGAAAGACAGGGTTACTACCCCTATCTTGTTTAGATCTGGAGAGGATGAGAGTGTGTGAATAGAGCAGCCCTAGCAAGCAAGCGCGGAGGCTCCGGCCTATATATAAGTAGTGGGGTAGTTTTCCTTTTTCACTCCATCAAAACAATCATTTAAAATTGTGTACTATACTACATGCCAGGTCGCGGGTTTTTTAGTTGTTGATTGTTTTTTGAGATAGCTACCCGCTTGTTCCAAGTGGTGTTACGGTGTGCCAGGTCGCACTTTGTATCGTTCAAGTCTGGTAGTACTGCAAGTCCCTCCATTAAATGAACAACCACCCCCTCGTAAAAATTGTGAACAAGCCCATGGCTAAAATTAGCGGAAACATGGGTTGCCCCAACATGCATTATTATTTATATTTTCTACTCCCTCCGTTCCTAAATATAAGTCTTTTTTATTAGCCACACCTAAGACAAGAATTTTCTTTATTAGCAGTGAACCCCACATGTCATAGACACAAATTTTTTGGCAAGATTCCCTTAGGCAAGCCAAAGTGTGTCTAACAATTTGAGCAACTCAGGTTAGGCAAGTGTGGCAAGTGTGGGAAAAATAATGTGGCAACATAAGACAAACATAGTCACAATCCAAACAGCCCCGTGATTTTTTGTGACATGCATGAAAATTTGGTTAGTTAAATTTATAGTCAAAACTTGGCAAGGTGCATCAAATCAACACATGCAAGTATCAAAAGGAAAGTCACGGCATGCATGCATGCGTTGTACTCCCTCCGTTTCCAAATATAAGTCTTTTTAGAGATTGCAACAAGTGACTACTCCCTCCGTTCCTAAATGTAAGTCTTTTTAGGGATTCCACTACAAACTACATACGGATGTATATAGACATATTTTAGAGTGTAGATTCACTCATTTTGTTTCGTATGTAGGAGTAGTTCATAGTGAAATCTCTAAAAAGACTTATGTTTTGGAACGGAGGGAGTACATACAAAGCAGAATATGTCTACTCCTACATACGAAGTAGCACATTTGAAATGTGTAAAAAGAGTTTTATCGAATGCAGTGCTTTGATGTGTCGCGTCAACTCGTACAAGCCTGAGAAATTTGATTACTACGACGCCCTCTCCCTCGCGGACTGAGCTCTGGTGCCTTGACTGCACATGCCTTTGGCTGCATGACAGGTGGGCCAACCACCTCTTGGGCCCACCTGTCATGGATGCAAAGGCAGGAGCAGTAAGTAGAATCTTTCGCTACACGCTATCCCTCCCGCACGAGGTGGACGGACATGCAGCAGTGGATTCGATACTGTAGAAGTAGGAGTAACATCATTGTTCGTCTTCTGGAAGAGGCGAAGAGCCAGGTGCAAACCGAACGTGGCAGTTGTGAATGCTCGCGTGGTGCGGTTCCTTGGGGTACTAGCCAGGCTCTTGCATGAGACAAAATTGCTATTGTTTAACAATTAAACTCCATTATCCATTGGTTGATACTCATTCTGCATAGGTCCACGCGCTTAGCACCGTTTCCTCCTGGGGTCACCAATGTTTATTTGCTAATTAATAGCATTCCATTCAATGAACTAGCCATTGCAAGTCATTAAGAGCATGCACACCTCTCATCTCTTATTGGTTGATACGTATGTAAAGAAACAAGAAACAAGGTAGAAGTTAATGCACCGCACCTAAGTGTTTTGGGACTATTTGGTTTTCGTAAGATGACTTACACACCTAGACGGAGGGAGTAGTATAGACCTGTAAACTGGAAAGGAGTATTTGCCTTTCTAGAGATTTCAACAAGTGACTAGACTTTGGCTCCAAAAAAACAAGTGACTAGACTACACCATGTGCAGTATCCCCTCCCCTCCGGTTTATAGGGCTCAAATCTCAAATCTCATGAACCAAGGCATTTTGCGATTGGAGGAATGTATCTCGTACTTTACAAAACTACCCTAATTAAACTCATGCATTAATTATGTAGTTCTCTCATTTTCCTCTCCGCCTTGGTCACGGTGCACAATATTGAGCACTCCTATATGACTAGCCGCTCTATCTACATGCGGGACATTTCAAAGCATCCGGGCCCGTGTGCCATCCACCAAATCACAGCGACGTGCTACAGTAGAGACTCACCTGTGACCCTGGTGTGGCTGTCATGACCCGTCATATCACAAAACCCACACCTTTACCAGCAGTGGTAAGGTGGCCTCCAAGTTGGACTGGACGAAGCAACCATCATTTCATTGGAACACTCGTTCAAGCCCTTTCTTCCCTTTCTTGAAGAAAACCTCACTCCAGGCTACTCACTTCTGCCATTTTTCTTCTCTACCGACGAAGGAAAGGTGGGCGAATCAGTTATGCTGCTATATTTTCATTCCAATAATCTTCTTTTTGCGAAGCACCGACCGATTCTCACATCCTATTATTTTCCCGTTTTCATTGTGATTGTGGTTTCCTTTCGATTGCTTTTTGTTTGTCAGTTCATTGATGGATCCTGGAGCACTAGGAAAAGAGTTGCCGGCGGACAACCCACTGGAGACAGCGATCTCCAGGAAGCGAGCACCGAACAACGAGTTAACCATGTTGGCGGGCCAACCCATGGAGACGAAGAACTCCAAGAAACAAGCACTAGCCAAAGAGCTGAGGACGTTGGCGGACGAACTCCTCAAAGAAAGTTGGAAGAATAGCAAGGGCCCCACCGTGCCTACCCCAGGAGCTCTGATTGCCACCTATGTGAGGTCAAGACCGAGTTTGAGGAGATAGTCGCCGTTGAGAAGCAGTATTCCCCTGGCAAGGTGATGGCCCCCATCGAGGACGAGGAGATGGCCCTCGGAGGGATGAGATCCCCCGGTGAGCTGCACAAGGTAAAAAACAATGGCTTATTACCATAGTTGTGGTTTTTGATTATTTGCAATGTGCTTGCTTTTTGATTATTTGCAATGTGCTTGCTAATATGTTAGTGTTGTGCAGGTGCCGGTGGTTGTCCTTGATGATTCCGATGTCGTGGCCTGTCTTGTTGTCATCGCCCCGGAGATCGATTCTGATGCCGCTGTCCATCCTGTGGACATCACCCCGGAGATCGATTCCAATGTCGCGGTCAGTCCTGTGGACATCGCCCCAGAAATCGATTCCCATGCCGCTGTCTGTGCTGTGGTCATTGCCCGAGAGATCGATGACAAGAAATAGTTGGTCGCGCTAATCCTTCAGGGTAGTTTGCATTGCCCTGTGTTTAATTACCAGAACGATGCGTGTTATCAAACCATCTTAGGGCTAGTGCACTGTCTTGTGTGGGTGGATCTTGCTACTTTTGTTTGATAGTGAATCATGCGATGAATCATGTGAACCCTCTCCGAGTTATGGAAACAGATGTATCCTCACCTGCTTTTGATGTAATATATGGCATGCTTAGATGTAAGTTTGAACTGTTTATCATATCAGCAGGGCTTGTTTGATAATTCTTGGTGTTAGTAGGCTAGCTACTGTGCGAACTATAGTACTTGCAAAACACTCACCGAAGAGAAACGTTGGGGCTAATGAGCTCGTGGTACCCTTATACTTATCCCTCGTCGATCGACCAATAGCCCTAGCTCCTAAAATTGTAGGCTTAGCGATCGATCAGACAATAGTCGACATATACATTCAGGCCTCATTTGGTTCATAGGGTAGGAAAATTGTAGCAAAAGTACAGAGAACGTGCAACACAAAATCATAGCAGTGCAGAGACATACTCCCTCCGTTCCAAAATAGATGACCTAGGTGGGCTAGTTTGGCCTAGTGGGTTTCAGTGATATGACGTGGTACAGTGTCGTCCAGTCTTCGCGTGTGGTAGCAGTATTGTGGGTACAGTAAGTTTTCTTGAAGAAGAGGAATTCAACGAAGTCATGATGGTTCCTTCGTTCAAACAACTTACGGTGGGAAAGGTTGGGCCTCCGATACGACCGGGGTAGACCAGGATAATTTTGTGCATGGCAGGTGGACCAGGATGGTCGACGTCCCACATGTCGGCGAATGAAAGTATTCTTTCCGATATAGAGGACGAGCAACGAGTATTCATTGTTTATTTTTGATGAAAGCTATTGTCTCCACTGTTACTCCTTGACTTTGTCAATGCCTGTCTCTCCTCCACATAAGCGGGGACTACTTGCTATGCATGCAGCGGGCAGCTGGCGTCTTGAGGGGCCAGGGCGGTGAGAGTGGGCTCCGGAAGCGGTCCGGACTCCAACATGGCCCACCTCACATTATCACCATATATTTCTTGGAGTCCGTGTGTGGCGGGCGGGCGATCTCTTCTCCCTCCCCTGTTTCTCTCTTCTCAGCCAATGCCCGCCGAGCGATTAGATTTCGGCTATCGACGGTTTATTCAATTACGGTCCCACATGTCAGTGAAATTGCAAGACAACGCGTGTCCCCTTTGGTGAGCGGCGTGCGAGCCGGACTGTCGGGGTTGCGACGCGTACGAGTCGTAAGTGTGCCGCCTTTTCCTTTAGAACTTGCGAAGCGTAACATTTTCGCGCGATCGATCGATAGAAATCTAGAACAAAATGATGAGGGCGGTGCTTTCCCGCTCGTTAGGCGGGCTAGTTCGAGTGATATGATGTGCTACAGTGCCGTCCACTTGCTCCATTTTTATGTAAGCAAGAGTTTACACTCGTACGCGGGAGGAGTGCGAAACACCGCGGATCTGATTTTGATCGAGGGATAACTATTCCCTGCCAAATAATGGAAGATTGTTAGCGATTATAGCATGATAGTTAGGGCATCTCCAGCGCTGGCCCACAAATTTACACCGGCATCTATCCGAGGACACTGATGGATGCCATCCGATGCTGCCCGCATACCTTTCAACAACTATGTGAACTAACCGGACGAAATTCGTGCAAACAAAGAAAAATTCAAATTAACCGGATGAAATTCATTACATTTCGAAAACTTTTCCTACAAACTGGACGAAATTCATTACATATTTCTCACAAACCGTACTAAACCTACTGTAAACCTAATCTAAACGATCACCGGCGCCCGACCACCAAGTCCGGCCATGAACCCGAGAAAGCCGGCCATTGCCTTTGCCTCCTCCTCATCCGCCTCGATAACCTCCTCCTTCGGCCGGAGCACAAGTTAATATAGCGGGCGAATGGTAATGAGCCGCGGCAGACGGATGGACAACTAGCGCCGGAGTAGGTTCGTCGGGCGTGAATGCGGACGCTGCTTTGGTGACTTAACTACAGAAGCGTATGTGTGTCTGACATGTGGGCCCAACGGGTGTCTGGCCCACATGTCAGTGACACACCAATTGCACCTGCAGTTAAGTCCGGTGAATGCGGCATTGACATTCTGGAGAGACGGTGACCGTTTCAGGCGCATGCGGACTGTTTGACTGGTCAACCATACAAATACGGAGCTATACGCTGAGCCAGCGACCGTATAATCACCATATCTTGTATACAATGATCAAAGTGAGATATCAAGACAAGTTCGATGACCGCAAATGCATTTTACTCGGTAATAAATGACCAGGATTAAGGGGAATCCTAATTTGCTTCGTCTTCTGTCCTTGAGCTCTTGATAAACCAATGCACTATACGGTTGTCCGGCCACTCCACCCCAGAGCTCTCACCAAGCGTCGTTCATGCCACCGCGCTGCACACTAACCAGTAAGGCAGCGATGGCATCCCGCCGCGCCGAGTTCCTCGCCGCCCACGAACGCACACAAAATGGTAGGGAAGCGATGGCATCCTGCCGTGCCGAGTTCATCGCCGCTCGCGACCTCACAACTATGTCGGAGGAATTTGAAGATGCCAAGGCCGAATGGGCCGTAGATCAAGAGGCGGCCAAAGCCGCACAGAGGGAGCGGAAAAGTCAGAAAGCACTCAAGAAAAGAGAGGCCCGCCGCCGCAAGAAAGAAAAGGACGCACGCGCTGCTGCGGAGAGGTCGGCGGAGATCCAAGCACGATGGGGTGTTGCCGACAAAGCCGGGAAGGAGAACGACGGTGTAGTGTGCGTGTCTGTGTCTGAGTACGAGCATGTACCAGTACTACTAATTACTACTGTAGTTTTTAGAGCAAATTACCAGTACATTAGCCTAGACTAAGTGGAAAAATTCCTATCCTATGCATCAAATGGCATCTCTTTCTCTATAGGAATTGAGATGCATGTCTCTCACTTCCTATGATTTTCATATTCCTATCCTATGAATGAAAGGTGGCCTCTATTGGAGTATATACTGTAGCTAGCAGTACTGCTGGTACAGTAGTTTTCTTCAAGAAGCGGAATTCAACAAAGTCGTGATGGTTCCTTTGTACGAGCAACTTCAAAGTGGGAAGTGGGCCTGTGATTTGACGGCTCATTAGTCATTGTTACTGCGGCGCGATGACCTGGGTGACTCTCCCTTGGAGCTCTGTGTGCATGGCAAGTGGACCAGGATGGTCGACGTCCCACATGTTGGCGAACAGAAGTATTCTTTCCGATATCGAGGAGCAAGGAAACCGCGTGGTATAGTATCACTGTTGATTGGTTCACAAGAAAAATAGTATCACTGCCGATTTATAATTATTTTTTATTTTTGATGAATGCTAGTGTTTCAACTCTTACGACGAAGGGTGCCAAACACGGCACGTGCTGGATGTCCCACATGTCAGCGAAAGGAGTGGGACATGAACAGCGTGGTAGAGCCCGGCGTAAAAAAACAGCGTGGTAGAGCGTCTCTGTCACACCCTAGCTAGTCATGCATTAGGGTGTTGCATCATGTTTATTTTTGCATCAGAAACCTGAAATGGGGATGACAGAACCCCCAGTCCCCTCTAAAACCAATTAGGGTTTACTAAAAACTTTTTCAATGAACCTGAAATGCCCTTCTAAAATGCCCACCATTTTTGTCTTGGTTCAGAACCTCTGCCAAAAGTGATGCACATTTTCCTAGGCCATCTTAGGGTTTGTGAATTAAATCATAAATATTTGAATTTGGGCATTTAAAATTATATAAAATATTTAAATACTCAAATATCTCCAAACTAAAATGTTTCATGTTGGAAATAATCCAACTATGGACCAGGAGTAGTTTGGTGATTTTAGGAGTTGCCTAAGTATTTTTATTAATTCAACAAAGTTGCAGAAGTATTAAAAAACAGAAAACAGAAAAAAATAGAAAAACTTACCTGGCGCCAGCACCCGGCCCACCTGCCGGCCCAGCCCAGCGCCGCTCCAGCGAGCTGCTTGCCGGCCAGGCAGGCAGGCAGGTGCCCGACGGCGACCGCAGCACGCGCCACGCACCTGCTCACCGCCTCGCCGCTCCCCTCGCCCGGTGACGTCGTGGATCGCCCTCCCTCTCTCCCCTGAACCCCCCAGACACCCCCTTTCCTCTCCAGCTCCTCCCCCTCGCGCGCCCCAGCCATGGCCGACGCTACCACCGCCGTGCCTGCGTCGTAGCCGCGCTCCCCGCCGCCCGTGCGTCCTCTCGTCGTGTCCAGGAGCTCCGCCGCTGTCCACTTCATCGAGCAAGCCGAGCCCCGAGCGCTCGCAACGCCCGAGTCCACCGCACCGACCTCGCCCGAGTCCGCCGTCGCCGGAGATCCCCTTCAACGCCGTCGTCGCTCCGGTCCATCCCCGGCCGCACCAAGGGCTTCGTCGCACTCACTGTGAGCTTAGCCATCTCCCCCCCCTCCCTTCTTTTCTTGCTCCCGAGCCGTGTAGCGACCTCCCGGAGCTCAACCGCACCCACCGCCGTGGAGCTCGTCGCCGACGTGCTCCCGGTCATCCTCCGGCCACTCCACGGTGTCCATCATGCTCACCGCGTCACGTAGCACCTAACTAGCTACTCCCCGCACCTCACCGATCCCCCTAGCGACAAGTTCGACTTTGGCCGAACTCCGATGGCCGCAAAAGTCGTTGCCGGCACCAACTCCGGCCACCCCGACCCCAACGGACTCCACCAAGAGCTGCGGCTCGACCTCAGCTCCTCTCCGGTGGCCTCCGCGGCTCGTTTGGTTGCCGGAACGGCAAAAACCACTTCCGCCGCCGCGTCGGGCTCGCCGGCGGCTAAACGCCGGTGCAGCCGACCCGGGTTTGACCACGGGTGGGCCCTGGTTGACTCCCCTGAGTCAATGACTGGTGGGGCCCAGCCCTGTTAATTAAACAGGTTTAGTTTTATTAAACTTTAACTAAACTAATCACACTGACACGCGGGACCCACTGTCAGGTTTGACCCGGACCGTGTCCCATTGACCTGCTGATGTCACACTGACGTCAGGCTGACGCAATAATTGATTTTCTGGATTTAATCTAATATAGGAAATTCCAGAATATAGTTTAAACTTCAAAAATTCATAACTTTTAATCTATAACTCCAAATCAGACAAATTATATATGAAAAATGATCAGAAAAATCCAATCTATCCATCTGTACTATTCTCATGCATGATTAAACAAATTAAATTGATGTTTAATGTAGAACAAGATATAACACTTTAAAGGGCCATGTATGAGTTTGAAATTTGAATCTTTGGTTCAAATTAGTTCAAACCCTTCTGGTTTTAGTTGCATTAGCCCAACACACTCATATTGCCATGTTTCATGCATGCATCATATTGTTGCACATTGTTTGGTGATGGTTGTGTATCGGTGTCCTTTGCGACAGGTTCTGCCTCCGAGGAGTACCGTGATTACCCTAACGAAGAACCGTATCAGTGCGTCGAACCATCAGGCAAGCAACCAACCATTTGATCATATCGATACAATCCCATGTTCTCGCTCCTGCTCTCTTTTACTGCATTAAGACAACGCGTTTCAAACTGCTGTGTGCTGCGGTAGTTGAACCCATTTCCTCTGCATGACCTGTCATTGCCACAGTAACTAGATGAAACCCACTAGCATGTGTAGGAGTTGATTGAGCCATATGTATGTGTTGCTCCTACCTTGCTATGCCTGCTATGCTTAGAGTCGTGTCAGGTCTGGTTCATCTGGGTGATGGACTAGAGTGAAATGATTATGTCGGTAATAGGAGTGGTGTGGTGAACACGATTTGGTAAAGGTATCGATGAGAGGCCATGTAGGAGTACATGGTGGGTTGTTTCATTGAAGCCGACCTTAAGCACTGAGATCTGTATGTGTGATTTAAGAATCAGCTACTACCATGCATTGGGCCCGAAACCAATGGACCCTCTCGGCTTCTTATTCACCCTAGTTCTCCGTCCAGGAGTTGCAAGTAGTTTCTGGTGTTTGTAGCCTACTGGAGGCCGTGGACAGCGCTGACCGTAGGGGTGGGCTGTGATGCGGTAGGTACGTGGCCGGGTGTACCGAATACCCGTTAGGTATCTCGGGAACCCTGTTCACATCGTTCGGGGCCGTATGGGAAACCTCGGCCGGACTCCCTACGGATGGAACCTAGATAGGCGATAAACCTGGACTGGAGGCTTAGGTGATTAGGTAGGTCGTGGCCGACACCCACGTTGGGCTTCCGCTTGAAGGTTGCCGAGTACATGTCGTGTAAACGACGGTAAGTGGTGAGAGCGTGTATGAAGAAGTACACCCCTGCAGGGTTATCATGATCTATTCGAATAGCCGCGTCCGCGGTAAAGGACTACTTGGTTGCCTATACAGTTCATAGACAAGTAAATGGAAACTACTAAAAGCCTCAAGATAAGTGTGAGTGCCGAGGATGGCTCTTCCGTAGGAAGACGGAGGTGGATCCTCGGTAGTGTATTGAAGTGGTGAGTAGTGGACTCGTGTGCGCAAAACCATTTCAAGTTGGAGTCTCGTAGGTTAGCCTAGCCAAGAGTCAAAGCTGGCTTGCTGCAACAACTCCACCAACCCTTCTTGATAATGTGCATGTATGTAGGATTTGATGTAAGTCTTGCTGAGTACCTTTGTACTCATGTTGCTATAATCTACATTTTTACAGAAGACGCTGCAACCCCTTCTGATGGGTTCTACGTAGACGTTGACATCAATGAGTAGGCTAAGGCCCGGGTGGTGATCCTGAGCTTGTGAAGGACCACATAGTATAGCTAGGCTTTCCAAGCCTCTTTTATTTTACTAGTTGTCTGTACCCAGACAAGCTACTTCCGCTGCTGGTTTGTATGACTGTATGACTTGAATGCTGGGTCGTGTGACCCATACCTATGTGTATGTTATGTATGGCTCTCTGAGCCTTAAATAAAGTACTTGTGTCGTAGAGTCATGTTGTGATGCCATGTTGTATTTGCACATACCGAGCATATTGTGTGTATGTTATTGAAATGCTTGGTATGTGTGGGGTCTGACTATCTAGTTGTTTATCTATAGTAGCCTCTCTTACCGGGAAATGTCTCCTAGTGTCTCCACTGAGCCATGGTAGCTTGCTACTGCTCCAGAACACTTAGGCTGGCCGGCATGTGTCCTTCTTCGTTCCTGTGTCTGTCCCTTCGGGGAAATGTCACGCATTGTGTACCGGAGTCCTGTTAGCCCGCTACAGCTCGGTTTACCGGAGTCCTGCTAGCCCAGTGCTACAGCCCGGACCCACTTGCTGATGACCGACACGTTCGAAGCTGGGTCATGGATGCCTGTCCCTGTAAGTCTGTGCCACTTTGGGTTTACGACTAGTCATGTCAGCCCGGGCTCCTTATCATATGGATGCTAGCGACACTATCATATACGTGAGCCAAAAGGCACAAACGGCCCCGGGCAAAGGTAAGGACACACCCGTGGGGATACCGTGCGTGAGGCCGCAAAGTGATATGAGGTGTTATAGGCTAGATCGATGTGACATCGAGTCGGGGTCCTGACAGCGTTGGTACCGTGCGTGAGGCCGCAAAGTGATATGAGGTGTTACAGGCTAGATCGATGTGACATCGAGTCGGGGTCCTGACAGCGTTGGCATCAGAGCCGGACTGCCTGTAGGTTCTCCAAGCCAAACTGGTCGATGTTGAGTCTAGAAATTCTTTAGTTATATGTAGGGGAATTGTTTGTGGGTGGAACGTAAGGCTCTTTTTACTCCTTTATCTTATGACATTCTGATCTGAGTCAGTCTATTCTTCCACCGGGGGTTAAGGAATTAGGATCTTTTCTCTCTATCAGGATCACGTGTTACTAATCAGTAGTACCTTATAGGTTTGATGGATACAAGCCTAGTTCAGTTCTACTACCACATTATGTTGCCAGGATGGACTCAGAACTTGATATGATGTAGTTGAGTGTGTATGAAATCCTTTGTCAAATGTCTCAAAATTCTTCTTGAGCATTTACAGCTGTTATGCTGCCGAAATTTTGCTAGAAATTCTAATGCCTTTGCATTATGGTTGTGCTTTCAGATGGCCACTCGCGACCTCAATCAAGTGGTTCGCCTGACTCGATGCCTAGATGTACCCGGCCATACCGCCATGTTGGTCAGGGTAATGACTGAGGCTGGATACCGTTATTATCCTGAGTACACGGTCGAAGAGCAATTTTGGGAATTTAATCAAAGCCAGTATCTCTGCACTGTCAGGATATTTCCATCTTATCCTGGATCCACCGAGCCCCTTCACTGCTCCTATGGACTCGGGGTTACTATTGAGATGGCTGTGCAGGACGCCGCCTACTCTATGATGACCATCATGCGAGTCAGGTCTGGCCTATTTCGGGACTCTGATTTCCGGTATATGCCAGGATCACTTCCGGGAGCACAAGGGTATCTCCAGGCTATCTATGCTGACCCCACTCAGGAGGATTCACGGACTCGCACCACTGCTGAGATGCTCGAGGATAAGGACCGTGAAAATCGGGCCTTGAGGCTAGAGCTCTTCAATACCCGTGCTGACCATTGGGCCACGTTGACTCGGTTTGCACCGGCGGTGCAAGCTGGATATTCGGATATGCGCGATCTCTATCCTGTGAGATCTGCTCTGCCAGACGTGATGGGATGGCGTGATGTAGGAGGCATCACCCCACCTCGCGGTCCCCGCAGGCCACCGTCTGTTGGTCCAAGACCTCATCCTAGCCCCTATGGTCAACAAGATCCGCGAGATCGTCTGTTCCCGGATGATCATGTTGAGCTTCCAGGCTATGAAGGTGACTTCTACGAGGACTACTACGGATCGGTCTGAGTTAGTGGTAGTGTCACTAGTTCATACTAGCTATGTAGTCTATCGTCCCGCGTGACTCGTGGGATATGACCTAGTTTGTACCGCCTTCCGGAGGTGTAGAAAAATAATGTATAGGAGCTTGGGATGCCTCCGATGAGATGTAATCCTCTTTTCACCGCAATAGTACCTTGTTTGGTCTTGTACTAAACCTTGTATGGTGTGTATGACGATGGAATAAAAGAAGCAGTTTCTGTATTTACCATGTCATACGGATGATCATCTCGCATTCCGAGTTATTCCTTACATTCTGTATTCTATGTCAGAATTTTATCATTCCGAATAAATCATTGTCTTGTTTACCTAGGATGGTCAACACGTTCACTAACCCTGCTCCTCAAGAGCAGGCCGAAGGCAGTGAAGTCAGGAATGCAAATCTGCCTTATCCTCCTTCCCTAGCCGAGGTTATGATGGAAGCCGAGAGAAACAAGCGGGAGACCAACCGTTTGTTGGAGCGTATTGAACAGAACACAGCACACCATCAGAGGACTAACGTGGTGTCACTCAGTGACTTCATCAAGTTACATCCACCCACGTTCCACCACTCCGTCGAGCCTCTCGACGCTGATGACTGGCTTCGCAGTATTTCTCACAAACTGCGCTCCGCGCTAGTAGCCGAGGCTGACAAGGTCACCTTTGCTGCATATCATCTTGAAGGCCCCGCCAGTCTATGGTGGGAGAATTATGGAGCTATGCGCCCAGCAGGCCATGTCACTACTTGGGCTGAATTCAGCGAGGCTTTCCGTGAACATCACATTCCGGAGGGTCTCATGGACCGTAAACGTGAGGAATTTTGCAGTTTCACTCAGGGCCGACTCTCTGTGGATGCTTACAGCAGGGAGTTCGGTAACCTCGCACGATATGCAACTGAGGAAGTTTCTACCGATGCCAAGAAGCAAGCAAGGTTCCGTAAGGGGCTTAGTCCTGAGCTTCGCCGCGACCTCCGTCTGCATGAGTGCACATCTTTTCAGAAACTTGTTAACAAGGCCATCAGTGCTGAGACTGGTCAGCCTGATTATGACGCAACACGCAAGCATGGCCGTGACATGGGCTCCTCATCCGGTGCTGGTCCTCAGAAGCGCCGCGTGTGGGTGCCTAACACCGCCCTGCCACCCAGGTTCACACCGAGGCCATCCTTCCAGGCGCCTCGCCCCGTTCAACAGTCTGCACCAGCCAAGCCCTATGGTGGTCCAACCAACAGTGCTCCTCCACGTACCAGTTCCGTGACTTGTTTCAAGTGTGGGGAATCTGGCCACTATATGCGTGAGTGTCCCCAAACCAACCCCAACCAATCTGCTAAAGCTGTTGGCCGTGGCAAGCCGACAGGGAAAGTGTTCCACGCCAAGCCGGCCACCGCTGCACGTGGCCACGTCAACTGTATCTCTGCCGAAGAAGCTCAAGAGGATCCCAACGTCGTTCTCGGTACGCTTCTTGTTAATTGCCACCCGGCATCTGTTCTTTTCGATACAGGAGCCTATCATTCATTTATATCCGAAAATTATGCTCGTTTGCATAATACCGCATTCTGTGACATGCCATCCACTATGGAAATTTCTACTCCTGGTTCTAGATGGCAAACCTCCAGGGTAAGTTATGGAAATGAAATCCAAGTCGACAGACTTGTTTTTCTCGCATCCTTGATAGCTCTCAAATTTTCAGATATTAATATCATCTTGGGTATGGACTGGATGTCAGCCCATCATGCCAAAATTGACTGCTTCTCTAGGACTGTTCAACTCACCCATCCTTCGGGGAAGATAGTCAATGTCTTGACCCGAATAGCCAAGCGACAGTTATATTCTCTTAACGCCAGCCCTTTGCCAGACCTTGAGGATGTTCTAGTAGTCCGTGACTTCCCGGATGTCTTCCCAGAGGAATTGCCAGGTGTTCCACCGGACAGGGATGTTGAGTTCGTAATAGACCTTATTCCAGGAACTGTCCCGATTGCTAGAAGACCCTATAAGATGGCACCACTAGAACTAGCCGAGCTTAAGAAACAACTCGATGAGTCCTTGAAAAGGGGTTTCGTCCGACCTAGTTCATCTCCGTGGGCTTGCCCCGTCCTCTTCGTCAAGAAGAAGGATGGTACGGACCAGATGGTTGTAGATTATCGACCTGTCAATTTGGTCACAATCAAGAACAAATATCCGCTCCCCAGGATCAACGACCTGTATGATCAGCTCGCTGGATCCTCAGTCTTCTCCAAGATGGATTTGAAGTTGGGCTACCATCAAATCAAAATCAGAAACGGGGACATTCCTAAAACGGCCTTCGTTACTCGTTATGGCCAATACGAGTACACCGTCGTGTCCTTTGGTTTAACCAACGCTCCAGCCACCTTTTCTCGGTTAATGAACTCAATCTTCATGGAGTATTTGGATAAATTCGTCGTGGTTTACCTCGATGATATACTCATCTACTCCAAGAACGAGGAAGAACATGCCGAACACCTAAGGCTAGTGTTGGAGAAACTTCGAGAGCATCGTCTTTATGCCAAATTCTCTAAATGTGAATTTTGGTTGTCAGAAGTGACCTATCTGGGTCATGTAATATCTGGTAAAGGTATTGCTGTTAACCCTGAGCGAGTTCAAGCCGTCCTTAATTGGACTCCACCTGAATCGGTCAAGCAAGTTCGGAGTTTCCTTGGCCTAGCGAGCTATTGTCGTCGCTTTGTCGAGAACTTCTCCAAAGTTGCTAAACCTCTAACCGAACTCCTCAAGAAAGATAAAAAGTTCGAATGGACTCCACAATGTGAGCACAGCTTTCAGGAACTGAAAAGACGCCTGACTTCTGCTCCCGTGCTGGTACCGCCAGACTTCTCTAAGGACTTTGTTATCTACTGCGACGCCTCGCGACAAGGATTAGGTTGCATTCTCATGCAAGATCGACATGTAATTGCTTACGCTTCATGGAAATTGCACCCACATGAGGAGAATTATCCTACTCATGATCTAGAGCTTGCAGCCGTAGTCTATGCACTTAAGACCTGGCGACATTACCTCCTCGGTAACCGTTGCGAAATATTCACTGATCACCAAAGTCTGAAGTACATTTTCACCCAACCGGATTTGAATCTCAGGCAAAGACGTTGGGTTGAGTTGATCACAGATTTCGACTTAGGAATAACTTACACTCCAGGGAAAGCCAACGTCATGGCTGATGCGCTAAGTCGTAAATCTTATTGTAACAACCTAATGTTACAACAAAGTCAACCGCTTCTCCATGAGGAATTTCGGAAGCTTAACCTTCACATTGTTCCTCAAGGTTTTCTTTCCACCTTGGTGGAGAAACCTACCCTTACGGATCAGATCATCAAAGCACAGAAGGTAGATCCGGGAATTTCCCGCATCAAGAGAAACATCAAGAAAGGAGTTGTGAATTGTTTCTCCATTGATGATCAAGGGGTCGTATACTTCGGGAATCGACTAGTGGTTCCCAAAGTGCGAAACCTGAGGCGATTGATCCTTAAGGAGGCTCATGAATCTCCTCTCACCATTCATCCCGGTAGTACTAAGATGTATCAGGACCTACGCCAGAGGTTCTGGTGGACTAGGATGAAGAGAGAAATTGCTCAGTATATTGCTAATTGCGACGTCTGTCGTCGTGTAAAAGCAGAGCATCAACGGCCTGCTGGCACCCTTCAACCCTTAGCTATTCCTGAATGGAAATGGGATAAAATTGGTATGGACTTCATTACCGGTTTTCCCAGGACCAAAAGAGGGAATAATGCTATCTTCGTCGTTGTCGATCGTCTTTCCAAAGTGGCCCATTTCTTACCTGTTCGCGAGAGTATAACCGCTAGTCAGCTGGCAGACTTATACATCTCCCGAATAGTGTCTCTCCATGGTGTTCCTTTGGAAATTAACTCGGATAGAGGAAGTCTTTTCACCTCTCGATTTTGGGAAAGTTTCCAAAATGCTATGGGAACCCGCCTTTCTTTTAGCACCGCCTTTCACCCTCAATCGAGTGGTCAAGTAGAACGCGTCAACCAGATTCTAGAAGACATGCTTCGAGCCTCTGTTATCTCATTCGGAATGGATTGGGAGAAGTGCCTTCCATTTGCCGAATTCGCTTACAACAACAGCTATCAATCTAGCTTGGGTAAAGCCCCTTTTGAAGTTCTCTATGGACGACGGTGTCGAACACCCCTCAACTGGTCAGAGACCGGGGAAAGACAATTCTTTGGCCCGGATATGATTCAGGAAGCAGAAGAGCAAGTTTGCATCGTTCGTGAAAAGTTGAAAACAGCCCAATCTCGTCAGAAGAGTCAATATGACCGAAAACATAAGGCTATGACTTTCGAGGTTGACGAGAAGGCTTACCTTCGGGTTACCACTCTGAAGGGAACCCATCGTTTCGGTATCAAAGGCAAATTGGCTCCTCGTTACATTGGACCTTTTCGCATTCTCGCTAAACGAGGAGAAGTTGCCTACCAGTTGGAACTACCTCCGCACCTCTCCAGAGTCCACGATGTCTTCCACATTTCTCAACTCCGGCGTTGCTTCTCGGATCCTATCCGTGGAGTGGACCACAAAACGCTTGATCTCCAAGATAATCTCACATATCGAGAGTACCCCATTCGTATCCTCGATCAGGCCGAGCGTACCACTCGACGTCATAATATCAAGTTTCTCAAAGTTCAATGGTCGCACCATTCTGAGGATGAAGCAACTTGGGAAAGGGAGGATCGTCTTCGACTTGAGTATCCCGCCTTCTTCCCGGAGGAACCCAAATCTCGGGACGAGATTCTTTTGAGTCGGGGTGAGTTGTCACACCCTAGCTAGTCATGCATTAGGGTGTTGCATCATGTTTATTTTTGCATCAGAAACCTGAAATGGGGATGACAGAACCCCCAGTCCCCTCTGAAACCAATTAGGGTTTACTAAAAACTTTTTCAATGAACCTGAAATGCCCTTCTAAAATGCCCACCATTTTTGTCTTGGTTCAGAACCTCTGCCAAAAGTGATGCACATTTTCCTAGGCCATCTTAGGGTTTGTGAATTAAATCATAAATATTTGAATTTGGGCATTTAAAATTATATAAAATATTTAAATACTCAAATATCTCCAAACTAAAATGTTTCATGTTGGAAATAATCCAACTATGGACCAGGAGTAGTTTGGTGATTTTAGGAGTTGCCTAAGTATTTTTATTAATTCAACAAAGTTGCAGAAGTATTAAAAAACAGAAAACAGAAAAAAATAGAAAAACTTACCTGGCGCCAGCACCCGGCCCACCTGCCGGCCCAGCCCAGCGCCGCTCCAGCGAGCTGCTTGCCGGCCAGGCAGGCAGGCAGGTGCCCGACGGCGACCGCAGCGCGCGCCACGCACCTGCTC
>NC_041391.1:409915910-409976833 GCF_002162155.2 Triticum dicoccoides | reverse complement strand
ACCTCCCGGAGCTCAACCGCAACCACCGCCGTGGAGCTCGTCGCCGACGTGCTCCCCGTCATCCTCCGGCCACTCCACGGTGTCCATCATGCTCACCGCGTCACGTAGCACCTAACTAGCTACTCCCCGCACCTCACCGATTCCCCTAGCGACAAGTTCGACTTTGGCCGAACTCCGGTGGCCGCCAAAGTCGTCGCCGGTGCCAACTCCGGGCACCCCGACCCCAACGGACTCCACCAAGAGCTGCGGCTCGACCTCAGCTCCTCTCCGGTGGCCTCCGCGGCTCGTTTGGTTGCCGGAACGGCAAAAACCACTTCCGCCGCCGCGTCGGGCTCGCCGGCGGCTAAACGCCGGTGCAGCCCTCGTTGACTCCCCTGAGTCAATGACAGGTGGGGCCCAGCCCTGTTAATTAAACAGGTTTAGTTTTAATTAAACTTTAACTAAACTAATCACACTGACACGCGGGACCCACTGTCAGGTTTGACCCGGACCGTGTCCCGTTGACCTGCTGATGTCACACTGACGTCAGGCTGACGCAATAATTGATTTTCTGGATTTAATCTAATATAGGAAATTCCAGAATATAGTTTAAACTTCAAAAATTCATAACTTTTAATCTGTAACTCCAAATCAGACAAATTATATATGAAAAATGATCAGAAAAATCCAATCTATCCATCTGTACTATTTTCATGCATGATTAAACAAATTAACTTGATGTTTAATGCAGAACAAGATATAACACTTTAAAGGGCCATGTATGAGTTTGAAATTTGAATCTTTGGTTCAAATTAGTTCAAACCCTTCTGGTTTTAGTTGCATTAGCCCAACACACTCATATTGCCATGTTTCATGCATGCATCATATTGTTGCACATTGTTTGGTGATGGTTGTGTATCGGTGTCCTTTGCGATAGGTTCTGCCTCCGAGGAGTACCGTGATTACCCTAACGAAGAACCGTATCAGTGCGTCGAACCATCAGGCAAGCAACCAACCATTTGATCATATCGATACAATCCCATGTTCTCGCTCCTGCTCTCTTTTACTGCATTAAGACAACGCGTTTCAAACTGCTGTGTGCTGCGGTAGTTGAACCCATTTCCTCTGCATGACCTGTCATTGCCACAGTAACTAGATGAAACCCACTAGCATGTGTAGGAGTTGATTGAGCCATATGTATGTGTTGCTCCTACCTTGCTATGCCTGCTATGCTTAGAGTCGTGTCAGGTCTGGTTCATCTGGGTGATGGACTAGAGTGAAATGATTATGTCGGTAATAGGAGTGGTGTGGTGAACACGATTTGGTAAAGGTATCGATGAGAGGCCATGTAGGAGTACATGGTGGGTTGTTTCATTGAAGCCGACCTTAAGCACTGAGATCTGTATGTGTGATTTAAGAATCGGCTACTACCATGCATTGGGCCCGAAACCAATGGACCCTCTCGGCTTCTTATTCACCCTAGTTCTCCGTCCAGGAGTTGCAAGTAGTTTCTGGTGTTTGTAGCCTACTGGAGGCCGTGGACAGCGCTGACTGTAGGGGTGGGCTGTGATGCGGTAGGTACGTGGCCGGGTGTACCGAATACCCGTTAGGTATCTTGGGAACCCTGTTCACATCGTTCGGGGCCGTATGGGAAACCTCGGCCGGACTCCCTACAGATGGAACCTGGATAGGCGATAAACCTGGACTGGAGGCTTAGGTGATTAGGTAGGTCGTGGCCGACACCCACGTTGGGCTTCCGCTTGAAGGTTGCCGAGTACATGTCGTGTAAACGATGGTAAGTGGTAAGAGCGTGTATGAAGAAGTACACCCCTGCAGGGTTATCATGATCTATTCGAATAGCCGCGTCCGCGGTAAAGGACTACTTGGTTGCCTATATAGTTCATAGACAAGTAAATGGAAACTACTAAAAGCCTCAAGATAAGTGTGAGTGCCGAGGATGGCTCTTCCGTAGGAAGACGGAGGTGGATCCTCGGTGGTGTATTGAAGTGGTGAGTAGTGGACTCGTGTGCGCAAAACCATTTCAAGTTGGAGTCTCGTAGGTTAGCCTAGCCAAGAGTCAAAGCTGGCTTGCTGCAACAACTCCACCAACCCTTCATGATAATGTGCATGTATGTAGGATTTGATGTAAGTCTTGCTGAGTACCTTTGTACTCATGTTGCTATAATCTACATTTTTACAGAAGACGCTGCAACCCCTTCTGATGGGTTCTACGTAGACGTTGACATCAATGAGTAGGCTAAGGCCCAGGTGGTGATCCTGAGCTTGTGAAGGACCACGTAGTATAGCTAGGCTTTCCAAGCCTCTTTTATTTTACTAGTTGTCTGTACCCAGACAAGCTACTTCCGCTGCTGGTTTGTATGACTGTATGACTTGAATGCTGGGTCGTGTGACCCATACCTATGTGTATGTTATGTATGGCTCTCTGAGCCTTAAATAAAGTACTTGTGTCGTAGAGTCATGTTGTGATGCCATGTTGTATTTGCACATACCGAGCATATTGTGTGTATGTTATTGAAATGCTTGGTATGTGTGGGGTCTGACTATCTAGTTGTTTATCTATAGTAGCCTCTCTTACCGGGAAATGTCTCCTAGTGTCTCCACTGAGCCATGGTAGCTTGCTACTGCTCCGGAACACTTAGGTTGGCCGGCATGTGTCCTTCTTCGTTCCTGTGTCTGTCCCTTCTGGGAAATGTCACGCATTGAGTACCGGAGTCCTGTTAGCCCGCTACAGCCCGGTTTATCGGAGTCCTGCTAGCCCAGTGCTACAGCCCGGACCCACTTGCTGATGACCGACACGTTCGAAGCTGGGTCATGGATGCCTATCCCTGTAAGTCTGTGCCACTTTGGGTTTACGACTAGTCATGTCAGCCCGGGCTCCTTATCATATGGATGCTAGCGACACTATCATATACGTGAGCCAAAAGGCGCAAACGGCCCCGGGCAAAGGTAAGGCGACACCCGTGGGGATACCGTGCGTGAGGCCGCAAAGTGATATGAGGTGTTACAGGCTAGATCGATGTGACATCGAGTCGGGGTCCTGACAGTCTCCACTTCTTCCACTTCTGGGTCGGAGACCACACGTAGTAGTACTTAGCTATATGAACGATACAAAGTGCGACCTGGAGAGAAAGACATGTCTAGTTGGAAGGTCTCGGGGCATACACGTAAACAAATATAAAAGTTAATACGTGCCTCCAACTAATATAGTAGTAGTAGAGTACTTAGACACGTACTCCATAACATCACCGTGCATTGCACATACAACATTTAGTGGTAGTACGTAGTCAGAGACAAATGCCGCCCAAGAGTTCCCTTCTCGACCTACTTTTGGGTGTTTGCTAGAGTGTATGGAGGGTGCATGAGTCCACACTAGTTTAGCACAAATACACTAGAAGCATGCATGAAGAGAGCATGCATGAAGAGGGGTGTTGAGTTGAGCATGCATGAAGAGGGAACAACTATGCTGAGACGAGAACGCAACCAAACACACCATGTATGCCACGCATGTTCATACCATTTATGCCTTTCTGCTTCACTTACTGCGCTACATTACTCAGGTTCGTACGTCCACTCCTGGGTACATGGTCGTCTCGTAGTTCCAGTGCCACGTGTTCTTCATATAGATGGAACGATCGATGCATAACACGTGCGCCTTGATGCTAGATGTCTCGCGTGTTGGCAAAAGGATGAACAAAGCTCACGTAAAAAAATAGAGTGGAAGAACATAGATTCCGGATGACCGAGAAGGAGCAAGGAACCTCGTGGTGGAGCTTCTGCACTCATAATATTTAATATTATTCAGCGATATAAAATTAACCAATCATCTCCACAGTGGACTGGAAGAGTAAGAAACACAGCAGCCCAGTGTAGTTACATCATACACTAGTACATGGCTAACCCACGCTATCACCATATTTCTTGGCTTCCGTGCGACACCTATCTCTAGTAATCCAGCAGCCTGTATCGCTTCTCCCTCCTCGTCTCTATCAAAGTGCGGCGGGCTGGCGTTTCTGCCATCTATTGAGGTTGGTTAACTATCACATGTTAGCGACATGCCAAGAGCATTCTAAAAAAATTCCTTTCACGTTCCGTTTTCAAAAAGAAAAAAATCCTTTCACGTACGAATTTGCATGTATGATTTGAGCAACTTGCATGTCCTATACTGCTCCTGTTTGATACTCTAACTTAGCTAGAGGTTAGACTAACTCATGACTAACCCTGAACTAACTGTAGCCAAAGAGGTGTTTGGGTGACAGGGTTAGATTGACAATAAATGCACTTCATGGGGAGAGAAAAGTGATTTTTTAGTGGTCCCAATGAGAAGTATCTCCAGTTAGCACCTCTTGGGTGGGATAGTTTTTTTTGGTGGGTTCGGTGCAACTTGCTCCAGCTAAAACCCTCATGCTTGGATACTTTAGGGCTATTTGAGCCCCAACTAGCTCAAACTAACTCTAACACATGGATCCAAACAGGGCCTATGGCCAGTTTCGACGCGGAGTAGTCGCGTGCATCGGGAAGCGACGCTCTCTCGGCCGTCACGCCACTTCAAAGCCGGCGCCAGGGAGAGGTTGCCTCCACTCTGGCCGGGCATTAATGCGGCACTGACACTCCAGGCAACGCTGACCGTTTCACGCGGGAAGCGCGCGCTGGCAAGGGAGTATAGGTTTTGAACCATTTCAGGTGTAGTAGTAATGGTAGTTTGCAAATTTATTCAATTATTGCACTGAGTTTCCTAAGAAATTGTGGTAAAAAACGTTACTCCACAGCCGGCTTCCCTTCTCCTTCCTGCTCGTGATTTACGTGGCCATGTTAATGTGGTTGTGTCAAAAAAATGTCACTTCCCGCTCATGATTTGCGTTATATAATTACAAGCAAGATTCTCGTGCATTGCACGGAACATCAATATGCATTTTTTTACAAAACACCTATTGTGATTGACCCATGCAGGAGTAATCCCATGTGTAAAAACTAATGATATCTCGAGAATTTTATCGGAAAACTGGTATCTCGAGAATGTCATCAAAAAAATGAAAGATGAGAGATAAGGCGAGGAGGAGTGGAGCGTGGTGGTGACTGGTGGTCGGAATGGGCGGAGGCATGGGGATGGACGGCGCCGGCAGGCGGCAGCGGCCACCATGCATGTTAGATTGTTCTAGAGACTTATTCCTTTTGTAATTGCTGAGCAATGAGGTTGCGGGAGATAATGATGTGGAGAGAGGTGCGGGTATCTTTGTAAAATTATCATAGTTTTCTTCCTATCTGTCAGATATAGATCATACTGTCTGTATTACAAGATGGGAGGCACACCATCATCGCCAACTCATTTTTTTATAAGGGTATATAGATGATAAGTTTGCTGACTAATAAAGTAAAGTGGAATCTGTCCATGTGATGCAAGTAAATAAAGGTGATTGTTTATCATACGGGTAAGGTTGGATGAAGGGTGGTAGGAACAAATGCTCCGCCTAGAGCATGTGTGTGTGAGATGGAGTCTTAGTGTGTGTGGTGTGTGTGTGTGAGAGAGAGAGAGAGAGGAGAGAGAGAGATGGAGTCTTAGTTTGTGTGTGTGAGAGAGAGAGAGAGATGGAGTCTAAGTGTGTGTGGGGGGGGCATGTGTGTGTGTGTGTTTGTGTGTGTGTGTGAGAGAGAGCGATGGAGTCTTAGTGTGTGGGGGGTGCGTGCGTGCGTATGTGTGTGTGTGTGTGCGTGCGTGCGCGTGTGTGTGTGTGTCCCGGGGTCCTTTGTGGCGGATGTAATTTAAGTGTGCATAGCTTTATCATAGAGAGGTGATGTGTATGGCAGAGGCCACCAACGATGGGGTGCGAGAGAGAAAAATGCCTGTAGGAGGGAAGAGAAGGTGCGTGTGCGTGAGAGGAGTCGACATTGAGAGAATGTGTTTGTTTGAGAGACACCACGGAAGACTACTATATATCGATGGTGCATGTAGGCGGGAATTAAACAAAGGGATGGTCTTATTGGTTTTGGGGATATAGGGGAAGAGTGACAGGCGTGCGGGGCGGGGGTGGGGGGTTAGCTAGAAGGAGATTGTTAAGTGAGAGTGTGTGTTTTGCCCATCCAGGCGGAAGTTATGTGCACAAAAGAGGAGAATGATTCGATGTGGCGTTAGGATTGAGGGTAATTAACTACGTATGGAGACATAGAGACCTTGAATGTGCATGTGTGAGAGGTCTACATGTATATGTGGGATGTGTGTGTGTGTGTGTGCGCGCGCATGATCGAGATAAAAGAAAGAAGACATAAGTCCTAAGATCAACGACATGGGAGAGACGGATTGGTATGACAATATGCATGCATGTGAGAATGCAGGGAAGAAGGCCCGACAATTGAGCATGTGTTTTTGTCTTTAAGAGACAGTGGCATGGGCTGGAGCATGCATCTATGGCGAGCAAAGGGGGTGAGGCGCAACGATTGTGCAAAAGAGATAAACCTATAAATGCATATGTATGGATAGACATATATAGTGTGGGTGATAGGAAGCAAGACTCCGTGCGAGAAAGAAATGTTGACGGAGAAACTACAGATAGATACAGAGATGGAGATGCTAGCTAGAGAGACATCCGTTAGTTTGGGTGTCAGAGATGACCGTCGGGTGGTTCAAAGGGTGAAGTTATATATGTGTGTGAGAGGGCACTTGACTGCATGCGTGTAGAGAGAAACATATGTAGTGTGCATGATAGGAATCAAGAGTGAGGGCGAGAAAGAAGGTTGATGGAGAAACAGATAAATAGAAAGATAAAGATGCTAGCTAGTGTGCGCTAGAGATAGGAGTCGAGTGGATCAGAAGGTTGGGTTATGTGTGTGGGTGTGAGAGAGATAGAGAGAGGGTGCATGTGACTCACATACAAACAAATATCAGAGAGAACGAGATCTAGAGAGACGGAGTTTTGTGTCTGCGAGAGAGAAAGATATTTCACAAGGAGAGTGATAGCTAGAGAGACATATGAGGGAACGCAAGATATCTCTAGGGAGAGAGGGTGTGTTTGAGCGACATACAAGAGAACAATGGAGAAATATGAGACCCTGCGAGACAGAGTTTGTGTTTGTGTGTGAGAAAGAGATATTGAAGAGGAAGAGTCGTAGGTTCTCCTATCTAAGGAGCGAAAGACATCTCTGTATGAGGGGTGTGCGAGTGGCACACATGGGAATAGTTGAGAGAAATGAGACCCCGGGAGACAAAGTTTTGTGTTTGTGTGAGAGAAAGAGATTCCACATGGAGAATCATAGCTAGAGACACATAGCGGGGAGCGTGATATACTTAGAGAGAGAGATAGAGTGATGAAGGTCGATGGAGAGAGTACCGTCAGTGTGTTACAAAGATAAAAGATCATTGTCGACATGCAGGTAGCACGAGAGATGCCTGAGAGACGATGAACGCGTATAGGTCCAGAGAGATAGTCCTATATAAGCATGAGTGATAGCTATATGAGACGAATATCTGGATTAAAGGGGATTCAAATATTTAAACTAGAGATCACGACATCAATAATATCATAACGCAAATTGGTGTATCAAACATGCATATTCATTTGAATTTGGGCACACGTGTAATGTTATATAGTTTATCAATATTGGTGATCCATAGATTCTTCAGTTACAAACAATGCATGGTTTATATGCAATTAGTGTCTAAACGGGATTACACTATATGTTGCGTGTGTGAAACACATTATACATGTTTTAGAAGTTAAAAAACCCGCATGAAACACACATTAATTCGAGACAGTTAGCGAGGAATGCTTACATTGGATTTCAACATAAAGTGGTTTCAAATATTTGAAAATCCAAATTGATGGATACAACCTTATGAATCTGAGATCATGCCATTTGTAAACCATATTAATGTATAAATGGTGTTGTGCTTTTGAAAGTATATATGTAAAAAAATGATGTATATAGAATGTAATTCCAATTCAAAATGGATCCCGCCCAAAAAAATAGTAGAATACAAACAGGATGGAAATCACTACTACCTATCCCTGCCGCACAAAGCCTATCTGCTGGATTTCTATAGGTTTCGATAGGGGTAGGTTTGTAATTTCACCCAAACGTGACGTAACCGCCTCTCAACCGGATTCATACACGGTGGGCGCCAAAACACAGTGTGCCCTCGGCCGAAATCGACTCCCTCCCCGATTCATATTCATACACGGTGGGCACCAAAAACAAACTCATGTCGGCAAATATTCAGTGTATGCGAGATTACCGTCCTATCCTCAACCGACTAATGTTGCTGTGACGTAGTAGAAATTTGAAACGGGGGCTAAGTTTTTAAATTTCGCATTTGAGACAAGCGCACCCTCACTACATGGTCCCCCTCCCCCTTCCTCTCTACCTCCCTTTTCCCCATTCATACTCCGTGGGAGCCAAAACACCCTCAACACCCCACCCTCCTCCATCCGTCGCCGTCCGCCACCCCATCCACCGCCGTCCTCCTCCACCATGCCGGAGCTGATACCCCGACGCCGTCGTCCATTACAAGAGATCGACCTCTCTCATCCATGCCTTCGGACCGGGATCCTTGCATCCCGTCCTCTCGCTTCATCCCCGCCATCGTCCACCTTGCCGGTGTCGCTCCTACGACCGTCTCGTCCACCGTGCCCCGCTGCCACCGTCTACCCTCCTAGATCCGCTTCCACGCCGCCGACAGCCATCGCTACCGCAGCAACCGTCAAATTCTCACCAGATGCGTACACAACGCCGCACCAGAGGCGGTACTCTTTCGTATCTGCTCAACTTATTTATCGCAGCAAGAAAATAGATCGCCACTACTTTACTCTGATTTCTTGTCTTGGTTGCTAAGTTGCCTTTGTCCGGTTTGCACCTTCAGATCCGCCATGGCACGCTCAACACTATACTCCCAATGCTTATGGTTTTCCCCTTTTATATTCCACACTAGTTAAATCACAGTAGACTAAATTTCAAAATTGGGTCAGTCGATTTTTCAGAGCTCGCCGGAGTTCGCGGGTGCGATCCAAGGGGCTCGGGTGGTTGTGGGGCCTCGCCGAACGAAGAAAACTCGACACGGGTGGGGGGTGGGGGTGGCGGAGGAACACAGGCTGTGGGGGCCGATGGTCCGGCCACGGCCCGTGCGGTGTTCTGTATGGGAAGAATCACAGACGAGGAAGAAGAAGGGTTAGGAGATGTAGGATCTTCATCCAACCGCCTGAAATGGTCGAGAGACAGCTGGGAGTTGCATTCTTAATGCGCTCTGGTTCATCATGTGTGGGCACTGCGCAACCAACATTTTATTATCCAAAATATGCTTGCTCTTCTTTACCATGTTCGATAGTGCTGGCCTGTACGTGATCGATAGGCTTTCAATTACTAGCGGCAATACAACACCGTATTTTCAAGCCAGCTCCACTTTCCCGATTTATATATCATGGTTATGGTGTACCCCTGTTATGTACACTATGATCTGCCTAGTTGCTGTGTGCTCTTGTTATCATGGTTTGGCAATAAACTATCTATACAGTATATTATGAACCTATCATCTGCCAGCTATCCTTACTTTTGGAGCCTATTTTTTTGTCTACTTGTGCCAGATTATATAAATGCACGCACGATATTACAGCACACATGAGCTCTCTCATCAGAATCTAGTGATAGCACATAAGTGTTTACAGGGGCGCCCCTATATTAGAATATCATCTGCATTACAAAGATAATCTCACAACTATTTATGTTTTCATGGTTCTCAGATATTATACGCAATTACAGTGAATATCAGAATCCGCGCATCAGAAGAATATTGTGGAACACTGCAATGACTTACAAAATTGGCACCAAGGCATTGAGTGCCATTTTGGAAGCAAAGAAACTCGTACACTCCCCACCTGTTGATTCTTGTTCAGAATATCATTCTAATGACTATTCTAACCTCGAGGAGTCAAAGGCAGATGGCTTGTCCTGTTCACCCATCAAGGTGCATGTTCTAATTTGGCATGGTTTTATTGATTGCGCGTATCTTGCATATGTTGTCTTGCATTTCTTCTACTTTGTTGCACCACCATCTGCTTAGTTTACTCATCATATAACTCGAGATGCTATGCCCATCCATTATCAATACATATTCCATCTATCGTCATACCATGTTTTTCCACTCAAATGTTGTTCTTGTGCATAAGACATCAAAAAGGAAGAGGGTGATTGCTGAACCTGAAGGAGCACCAGCAAAGTCCTTGAAAAACATGGTGGTGCCGGAGAAATCAGATAGCGCCCCACTTATATTGGCTGTACAACCAGTGACACAAAACATAGGACCGACTCCAGCAGACTATACCCATACTTCACTGGCCACACCACTAGCCCCACCACACAGGACCTGCACTCCAGCAAAAGGTATACCGATTTCATTTGCCATAGCACCAGCCGTACCACAGAAAAATCCCACTCCAGTAAAAAGTACAGCAAGTCCACCGGTCGAAGACCTATCCCAACTGCAGAGACGGCCAATTCCTGCAGACTGGAACCCCATTCCATTTATTCCTAGTTTAAAAGACAATGCTTTCAATGTTGTTAGGGACTACGTGCATATATTCCCATCATGGGAAGATTATAGTGAAGACAAACACCATTTTCACATCTTCCTGTCCAACTTACGTGTAAGTGCTATTATTCATGGTTATTATTTTCCTGTTTTCTGCTGATCAAACACATCAATGATTTACATTACACTATTGTAACTAGGTGAGGGTCAATCTGGATAGTCATGACGAGCAAAGCTTGCTTGTGCTTTTCAAGGAAGCATTGCAGCAGTATCGGTGTTACCTGAGGAAATCACTCTTTGATGGCAAGTCTATAAACGAATTTCCGGTGAAGTCTCCTGTGCTAAATTTAGAAGACATTGAATGGAAAAACCTTGTTATGCATTGGTATCATTCCCAGGATGAGGTACTGTCTATGAAATCACATGACAATTTGAACTTCTACTTTTCCGCATCTGCCTTACTGATCTTTTTTGCAGGAAATCTGCTCAAAGAAGAATTCCGGTTTGAAAAGAACGACAGGATATCACAAATATGCTGCCCACTGCTTTGCTCTTGTTAGTACCTGTTGTCCTGTATCACTGTACTTGCATACATACCTGGTTCATTATGTGACAGCAATATGCATGATAGCTTGCTTATCAATTGTTCGCTCCAAATTATCTGATCTGTATGAATGGTTACATTAGTGTAGAATATATCCAATGCCAATGAATTTTTTTAGCTCTGCATTGTTCTTGTAAGTACATGTTGTCCTTTATCAGTGTACTTATATTGACAGGTAGTTGTTCATGTACCATCACTCTGCAGCTTATTTTCCTTTGCCCTCCATTTTCTACACATCAGATCTATATTTACTCTTACCATAGGGTTGGTACTGAAGAAGTTTAGCTGTGCATTGCTCTTGGCTGTGCCTTTTGCCTGTATCGCTGCACATACATTTATAGCTACTTGGTTATGTAGCATCACTCTTCATCTTATCTTAAATATTCTCCATTTTTTTATATATTATCACATCTATATTTACTCTTAACAAAATGTAGAATAAAGGTAATGCTTATGAAGAACATTCTGTGCTAAGCTTCTTGAATTGCCCCCCCCCCATCAGCATGGACAAGGGCTTTATAGAGCCTGTCTTCACATGTAATGTAAGTTTGTCCTTCTCAAGCCTTCAAACTTTGTTGTGTATATTTGGTTAGGCATGACTGCAACAGCTGTTTATTTTTGGTGTTTGCATCAAATTGCATGTTTAAAGTTTATTATGTAGTTCATAAACAAAAGTTTGTCCTTCTCAATTTAGTTTTTAGTTGTACAACCAAGTTCCTTCTTCATACCATGTAAATTAAACTATACAGAGCAAGTGATCTTCTTTTGCACTGCATGTATGCTTCTATTCTTCATCCGTAATCCAGTGGTGTGGTGAACCTACCCACTACAGCACAATGTCGTATTCTGCAATGTCTTAACTATGAACAATGTCATATCATTCTACTATTATTTAAACCGCCTCTTTATTTGCCAATCTGAAATGGGATAAATTGACAGCACACTAACCATTGATACTTATGAGTTCTTGATCTGTAATCCAGTGGTGTCGTGAAGCTGCCAACTCCTTCACAATGTCAATTCCTGCCATGTCTTGACCTGAACAATACCATGTTGTGTTAATGCAATTTTAAACTGTGTCACTTTATTCGTCAGTAAGAAATGTGATGAATTGTCAGCACTGATACTTTTATGTGCAAAACATGTCATCTGTCTCCTTGTTTATCTTTCAGAGTGAGGAAGATATAAGTGTTGAACAAGCGCAGTCTCATCATCTTGCTCAGCTGCTTGTGCTGCAGCTCCCCAGCAGGGCTAACCTTTCTTGAACTCTATTAAAGTGTTGTCGGTTTTGTATATTATTTTGTCGGCGTGTTTATTTGCTCTGGTGGCGATCTTTAATGCCCAGTGTTTGTAATCTGTTGTCTTCTTGTGCTTTATTATCATAATGGCTAAATTTGATGCCCAGTGGATGTAATATGTCATAATTTCTTTATTGTATAGTCTAGGTTTTTTCTTATTCACGATGCTGCAGTTATTTTACTGTATATATATCTTGTCTTCGCAGTAAACCGGCCAAACCGTAAAATTATGGTACATAATCGGGTCGTCATGCAATCACGATGTATGATGCGCACCATGGGCCCTGTCAAACTGGCCCACTAGTAGATTCGGGCCTTTAATAGGTCGAGTAACCCCCGGCCCTCTTTTCGCAAGAAAACTCAATGGGCTTTTAGGAGGCTGAGAAGTAGGCTGGGCCTGAAACGTGCCGAATAGCTCACGGGCCGGCGGCAGCCCGAAATGGACTCCGGCCCATGATTGTGCGAATCAATTCACAGGCTTTTAACAGGCCAAAGTTGTCTCGGTCCTTGTTTGGCCCAATCAGATATCCGCTGCGAGCAGGCCGGATGCAAACCGGGCCATAGTTAGCCCAACTATATGACGGGCTTTTAACAGGCCAAAATTAATATAGGGCCGAAATGTTACATGTGCCCTTAACAGGCCGAAACTAATATCAGGCCGAATTACTAAATGGGCCTTTAGCAAGTGGGCCCAAAAGCATAGCGTCCAGTCAACGGGCCGAATCTGATATGGGCCATAATTGAGCCCAAAGCCTCTTAAAGGGCCGGACCTGATCTGGGCCATGATTTGGCCTAGAAAGTGGGAGGCTTTTAACGGGCCGGATCTTATATGGGCCATTACTAGGCCCAGAACGTGGCAGGCCGTTAATGGACCGGATCAATTATGGGTCGGCATTTGGCCCAAAACAAGGCAGACAGTTAATGGGCCGGCCTACTAGGGTCCTCAAAATCTTGTGGGCCTACAGCTGGGCCAGCCCATTAATGTCGGCGAAATCTCGTGGGCCTTTAGCTGGGCCGGCCCATTATGATCCGCAAGAATTTTGTGGGCCTTTACCTGGGTCGGCCCATTATGGCACACAAAAATCTGCTGGGCCTTTACCTGGGCCGGCCTATTATGGCCCGCGAAATCTTGTGGGCCTTTAGCTGGGCCAGCCCATTATAGTCCGCAAAATTTTGTGGGCCTTTAACTGGGCCGGCCCATTATGGGCCACCAAATCTTGTGGGCCTTCAGTTGGGCCGGCCTATTTAAACTTGATTGGTCGTACCACGTGTCGACGTATCATAGGCGTCTTCTGTCCAATGAGTGGATGACATCTGTCCCAACGATAAGCCGACACGTGTTTCCTCCAGCCAATGATGATTTTACACGTGGAAAATCCCCATTGGTCGGGGTTGTTAACGGGTTATCGGATCCAAAACCCGACCCTATAGCTTAACGGCGTTCCGTTACGGTGGATGCCACATGTCGGTCACCCTTGACGAAAGCACTTCTGTGACGCGCGATTTATCGTCATGGAAGTGGACACTTCCGAGATGATAATTTTGGTAATGTCATCGAACACTTCTACGACAGCACATGTATGACTATCTTGATTCTGTCATAAATTTGTCATGGATGTACATGCATGACAAAAAACGCGACCTACTTTGACAAACATGTATCATCACAGAAGTGTATTTTTTTGTAGTGTGGAATCAGCTTTGCGAGTGAAGCTGAATCTGGATTTGGGTCATTTTTAGTGCAATTTCCTGAAGCACCTCAAAGTGTACTTTGGTGGTGAAGCTGATTTGCAGAAACAGCTTCGCCACTGAAGCGAATCCATAGGTGATTAAAATACAAGCAAAGCTAAAACAAACAGGGCATGAATGACTACATGTGGTTGCTGCATCTTGTAGTTAAACACGCATTTCCATTTTTTGTTTAACAATAACCAGTGTACTTAGAATAGCACAATACCAGTTTGAATGACTATGTTTGCTTGTTGTTAAATGTTAGGCCTGTTGCAGTTAACACACATTTTCACTTGTTTTGCTTTACTAGCATGCTTAAACCTGCACACTGAAGCTATCTTTTGGAGATTATTTTGTCTGCCATGGATAATTTTGGTTGATGTTTAGCCTGTTGTGCTTAACATGCTTCTCGATGGCCCAACACAAGACAATTTTGGGAACCACTGCTGTTTTCCATCGAGGTTAGTTTCATCCCATGGCTTATGTATTCTCACTGTTCAGGATATCGGTAGCTGGCACCATATAGGCCGGGGGCTGATAAGGGACTAATCAGTGAATCTGACTTTTAACTGAATATATCTGCAACCCATTTATCGTCAGGTTAACTAGGGCCATATGTAATATATCTGAGGCTACATAGCAACATGCACTGTACTTAATGTCTACATATGCAATCCTAGGCTAGATAGCAACAAGGAAGAGTGTTACCATAATGTTCTGATGATGTCTAGATACACGTAGAAGAGCAGCAGCAACAATAACACAACCCTATTTGGATACTCAACTTAGCTTAGAGGTTAGAGTTAGTTTCTAGCTCATGACTAACCCTGACCTAACTCCATCCAAAGAGGTGTTTAGATGACAGGATTAGATACTTAGATTGACAATAAATGCACTAGGAGAACTAGCTCCAATTAGCACCTCTTGGGTTGGGTAGTTTTTTTGGGTGGGTTATAGATGCAACTAGCTCAAACTAGCCCTCATGTTTAGATATACATTAGAGCTATTTGAGCCCAAACTATCTCAAACTAACTCCAACCCATGGATACAGCAGCAGTTAATCAGCCAATAATTTGTAAGAATGCAATAAACTCCTTCCGGACCATAATACAAGATGTTAAGTCATCTAATATGTGAGTATATTGGATGTTATAAGATATTATATAAGAGTGTTGTACTACATCATTGTGCAATTGGTGTTTATCTTCTAATATTAACTTGGTGCTTTTAGGTACATATGTCATTGGTAAAGATCCACGCATCGACCCTTTCTACATATGGGGAAATGAGATAACGATGAACCAGCATGAAGTGAGGAAGCTAATAAAGATTGTTAGTAAAATGGGTCAAAAGATGGCAATTAAACTATTTGTTTACACTTTATCCAATACAACAGCGAACTACAGGATGGTAAGTAAGAACTCTGCAGCCTTCTTTTTAATGCCCATAATGAGTTCTGTTAGATGGCAATGTCTGAATCTTTTTTCCTTTGTAGTGGTTCCCAAAGTAGTTTATTAATGATTACCTCTCAGACTACATGATTGGTGGGCATGCAAAGGTTAATGTATTTCTACCAGAACACGATGATTATTTAGATGTTTCCATGAAGACCGTGAAGGGTGGGCGGTCGGCCATCACAAGGGGTTGGACTAGAGTCGTGCGTGCCTTCTGCATGGAAGAGGGCACAATATGGGCATTCCGCTTCACCATGTTCAGCAGCCAGAATGTATTTCGCCTCTTTCTTTACTGTCTTTAAAAGTACAAGTATACAACTATGGTTCATCATTCTTTATTTGGTTCTTATGTAATTCTTGATGTGTACTTATGAATCGAATAATTCATTGGTTGTTTGAACCCGATGGATATGAATAAAGCTATAGCATACATTCAATTTCAATTTGAATTTCATTTCAATTTCAATTTCAATTTCAATTTTATATAGCAAAAATTAAATTACGATGAAATTATGCTCTCTAGGTTGCTACGGCACACACTGTTGGTAAAATACAAACATTTGCGATATACACCATAATCCGAGATGGTTCACATAGAGGAAATGTGTGCAAGCATGCACACAATTGCCTTTTGCAAAGCGTGTGTGATGTCAGACAATATCACAAACGGTGCTGGCAAACTAACCGTTTGCGATAGTTGCCTTATCATACACGATTCACCACCATGAACTGTTTCTGATGAAGTATGCATCGTAAATGTCGCACCATAGAATAGCGTGTGCGATAGTTGTCATGTATGACGATGTTACGACGGTCCGATGTTTCGTAATCCTATCAGACACTCGTACGACGATTAGCTAATCTTCTTAATTAGTTATCGCATATGGTTTGTGAAAAGCGAATGTGTGTGATTGTATGCTTATCATACACGTTCTATAATAGTGAACCATTTGTGATGGGTCGGGCAATGTAAACATAGCACCACAGAATACCGACTGCGATGGCAATGCGACCACAAATGAAAAGGAGTACTGTAGGGTCTCTATCCCCGACGATTTCTGGGTCGTATGGGAAGGACCCCCTAATCGCCCACACTCACTAGATGACGGTTTCAAATTCCATCGCGGAAAGGGGTTTTAAACCATTTGTATAGCACCGACGCGTACCAGTGAAGGCAGCGGCTACGGACAAACCCCGGCGCTCAGAGCACGTGCTTGCGGGAACGGTGGCTAGCGCACAGGAACGGCGGAGGGAAGAGGGGGAAATGGCCAGGGGCTCACGGCGATGCCGGTAGGGAGCTCAAGAGAGTTGGGATGGTCGGAGATGAGCAGACCGAGCGGCAAGGTGCGGTGGCTGTTGAGGGAGTCCTGGATTATGGGGTCCTCAAGGAGCCGGCCTATGTGATATGGGCTGGGCTGATGGGCCGTGAAGATACAAGGCAGAAGACCTTCCCCCGTGTCCATATGGGACTCTCCTTTGCGTGGATGAAAAGCTTGGCATATGGATGTGCAGTTTCCTTCATCCGTAAACCGATTTTGTATGACCCTAGTCCCCTCCGGTGTCTATATAAACCGGAGTGTTTAGTCCGTAGAGGCAATGACAATCATACAGGCTAGACATCTAGGGTTTAGCCATTGTGATCTCAAGGTAGATCAACTCTTGTAACCCGTATACTCATCAAAGTCAATCAAGCAGGAAGTAGGGTATTACCTCCATTAAGAGGGCCCGAACCTAGGTAAACATCGTGTCCCTGCCTCTTGTTACCTTTGATCCTTAGACGCACAGTTTGGGACCCCCTACCCGGGATCTGCCGGTTTTGACACCGACATTGGTGCTTTCATTGAGAGTTCCTCTGTGCCATCAACAGAAGGGTTGATGGCTCCCCTTGTCATCAAGGACAGTATCAATTTTGGGGAAGCCCTAGCTTTGGGGCAAACCCTCCAGCTTGGCAGCTTCACCAAGGGCGCTCTTTCGGCCATTAAGCCAAAGGTAGCCCATCCTGTCACCAAAAATCATCTCCCGCGTCGGCCCTGAATACTCAGACTAGATGGATCCGGTAGATATATCGGCCTTAAACGAACTGCTAGATCGCATCGCCGCCCTGGGGATTACAACCGACTATGATCGGATTGGGCTTAAACCTGATCAGAAAGAAATCAAATCTCCGCCGATCACCGATCAGGTGGCAGTTGTGGAGGACAGAGCTGACAATAACTCTCCTCCTACATTTAGAACAAAGTATGTTTGGATTTTCGAGGTCGAAGAGCCGGACACCCATCTTTGGGAGAACACTTCCTGTCCTCCGAACATAGAATCAGGCATAGAGCCCAAAAACTCGCAGGACGCTCTGGAGCCCGGGCTTGTAGCTTTGGAAATTCTTCAGAATCCGGACTTCACGGCAGGTCAGGGTTCGGATTTAATCCCGCCCACCCACCACAAGTAGTATTCCCCAAGAAATTACGGTCCTCCGGATATATGCGACTTAATGTACGTGCGGCAACAGCCTCGGGAAATAGTCCACCACTTTTGGGCCAGATTCATCGTTAAAAACAGGATCAAAGATTACTGCGACGACGAGGCGATCTCAGTATTTTGCAGCAATTGTATGGATGAGGGAATTCTTAATGCCCTCAACCGCCGTCGCGTTCTGCACTTTGCAGATTTGGCACACATAGTATAGAAGTACTGCACAATGGAAAGCGCACAGAAAACCTAGACAGCCCGATGGGAACCACAGGCCTTTAGGCCACCACCCGGATGGGCAAAAGGATGCATCCTCACGGAGCACTTAATCATCATCCCGTGGACAAGAAAATCAAGACCTTTACGGGGCATAGAACAGTCCTCGAGGAATGGTTCGACAAGCCCTTTCAAATTCACATGAAGCCAAACACCGAACCAACGCATAGCCTCCGAGCATGTTGGATACTCCGGCAAGTGGACAAGAGCGGCGAGGGTATCCTCACCAACAACACCCCAGAGAACTACTCTTTGGAGGACAACAATCTCAAAGTATTCATGGTCTTCGACTTTTCATCAAATAATCGGCGCAAAAGGGCGCTCCGCGACCTCGCCGAAGTCTGCCAAGTGGCAGCAGTAAATCCTTGGAATGACACGGCGATCACTTTCAATGCCGATGACGAACCAAGATCCCGCTCAGTCCGGGCACCAGCCGCTTTGGTCCTAAACCCAATTGTAGACGGCTTTTGACTCACTAAAGTGCTAATGGACGATGGCAGCGGACCGAACCTCATCTACGAAGACACGCTCAATTAAATGCAAATGGACAGGAGTTGCATTGAGCAAAGTACCACAACCTTTCGAGGTATTATCCCTAATCCGGAAGCAAGATGCTCAAGAAAAATCAAACTCGATGTGGTATTCGGCACACCAAAAAACTATGGCTCCGAAGATTTACTCTTCCATGTGGCACCTTTCAACAGCGGGTATCACGCCCTGCAGGGGTGAGACACATTCACACGCTTCCAGGCCATACCCCACTACGTGTATATGAAGCTCAAAATGCCCAGGCCCAATGGAGTTATTGTTGGGGAACGTAGTAATTTCAAAAAAAATCCTACGCACACGCAAGATCATGGTGATGGCATAGCAACGAGAGGGTAGAGTGTTGTCCACGTACCCTCGTAGACCGTAAACGGAAGCGTTATGATAACGCAGTTGATGTAGTTGTACGTCTTCACGATCCGACCGATCCAAGCACCGAACGTACGGCACCTCCGAGTTCAGCACACGTTCAGCTCGATGACGATCCCCGGGCTCCGATCCAGCAAAGCTTCGGGGATGAGTTCCGTCAGCACGATGGCGTGGTGACGATGATGATGTTCTACCGGCACAGGGCTTCACCTAAACTCCGCGACGATATGACCGAGGTGGAATATGGTGGAAGGGGGGCACCGCACACGGCTAAGGAACGATCCGTAGATCAACTTGTGTTACTGTTCCTAGAGGTGCCCCCCTGCCCCCGTATATAAAGGAGCAAGGGGGGAGGGGGCGGCCGGCCTAGGAGGGGCGCGCCAAGGGGAGTCCTACTCCCACCGGGAGTAGGACTCCCTCCTTCCTTGTTGGAGTAGGAGAAAGGGGGAAAGAGGGGGAGAGGAGGAAGGAAAGGGGGGCCGCACCCCTTGTCCAATTCGGACCAGAGGGGGGCTGCGCGCCTCCTTCCTTTCGGCCTCTCTTCTCTATTCCCGTATAGCCCAATAAGGCCCATATACTCCCCGGCGAATTCCCGTAACTCTCCGGTACTCCGAAAAATACCCGAATCACTCGGAACCTTTCCGAACTCCGAATATAGTCGTCCAATATATCGATCTTTACGTCTCGACCATTTCGAGACTCCTCGTCATGTACCCGATCTCATCCGGGACTCCGAACTCCTTCGGTACATCAAAACTCATAAACTCATAATATAACTGTCATCGAAACCTTAAGCGTGCGGACCCTACGGGTTCGAGAACTATGTAGACATGACCTAGAACTATTCTCGGTCAATAACCAATAGCGGAACCTGGATTCTCATATTGGCTCCTACATATTTTACGAAGATCTTTATCGGTCAAACCGCCTAACAACATACGTTGTTCCTTTTGTCATTGGTATGTTACTTGCCCAAGATTCGATCGTCGGTATCCAATACCTAGTTCAATCTCGTTACTGGCAAGTCTCTTTACTCGTTACGTAATGCATCATTCCGTAACTAACTCATTAGCTACATTGCTTGCAAGGCTTATAGTGATGTGCATTACCGAGAGGGCCCAGAGATACCTCTCCGACAATCGGAGTGACAAAACCTAATCTCGAAATACGCCAACCCAACATGTACCTTTGGAGACACTTGTAGTACTCCCTTATAATCACCCAGTTAGTTGTGACGTTTGGTAGCACCCAAAGTGTTCCTCCGGTAAACAGGAGTTGCATAATCTCATAGTTACAGGAACATGTATAAGTCATGAAGAAAGCAATAGCAACATACCAGACGATCAAGTGCTAGGCTAACGGAATGGGTCATGTCAATCACATCATTCTCCTAATGATGTGACCTCATTAATCAAATGACAACACATGTCTATGGTTAGGAAACATAACCATCTTTGATTAATGAGCTAGTCAAGTAGAGGCATACTAGTGACTATATGTTTGTCTATGTATTCACACATGTATCATGTTTCCGGTTAATACAATTCTAGCATGAATAATAAACATTTATCATGAAATAAGGAAATAAATAATAACTTTATTATTGCCTCTAGGGCATATTTCCTTCAGTCTCCCACTTGCACTAGAGTCAATAATCTAGTTCACATCGCTATGTGATTTAACACCAATATTCACATCTGCATGTGATTAATACCCATAGTTCACATCATCATGTGATCAACACCCAAAGGGTTTACTAGAGTCAATAATCTAGTTCACATCGCTATGTGATTAACACCCAAAAGAGTACTAAGGTATGATCATGTTTTGCTCGTGAGAGAAGCTTAGTCAACGGGTCTGTCATATTCAGAGCCGTATGTATTTTGCAAATATTCTATGTCTACAATGCTCTGCACGGAGCTACTCTAGCTGATTGCTCCCACTTTCAATATGTATCCAGATTAAGACTTAGAGTCATCTGGATCAGTGCCAAAACTTGTATCGACGTAACCCTTTACGATGAACCTTTTTGTCACCTCCATAATCGAGAAACATATCCTTATTCCACTAAGGATAATTTTGACCAATGTCCAGTGATCTACTCCTAGATCACTATTGTACTCCCTTGCCAAAACAGGGCAGAGTATACAATAGGCCTGGTCCATAGCATAGCATACTTTTATAGAACCTATGACTGATGCATAGGGAGTGACTTTCATTCTCTTTCTATTTTCTGCTGTGGTCGGGATTTGAGTCTTACTCAATTTCATACCTTTGCAACACAGGCAAGAACTCTTTCTTTGACTGCTCCATTTTGAACTACTTCAAAATCTTGTCAAGGTATGTACTCATTAAAAATCTTATCAAGCATCTTGATGTATCTCAATAGATCTTGATGCTCAATATGTAAGTAGCTTTGCCGAGGTCTTTCTTTGAAAAAACTCCTTTTAAACACTTCTTTATGCTTTGCAAAATAATTCTACATTATTTCTGATTAACAATATGTCATTCACATATACTTATCAGAAATGTTGTAGTGCTCCCACTCACTTTCTTGTAAATACAGGCTTCACCGCAAGTCTGTATAAAACTATATGATTTGATCAACTTATCAAAGCGTATATTCCAACTCTGAGATGCTTGCACCAGTCCATAGATGGATCGCTGGAGCTTGCACATTTTGTTAGCACCTTTAGGATTGACAAAACCTTCTGGTTGTATCATATACAACTCTTCTTTAATAAATCCATTAAGGAATGTAGTTTTGACATCCATTTGCCAAATTTCATAAAATGTGGCAATTGCTAACATGATTCGGACAGACTTTTAAGCATTGATACGAGTGAGAAAATCTCATTGTATTCAACACCTTGAACTTTGTCAAAAACCTTTTTCGACAAGTCTAGCTTTGTAGATAGTAACACTACTATCAGGGTCCGTCTTCCTCTTGAAAATCCATTTATTTTCTATGTCTCGCCGATCATTGGGCAAGTCAATCAAAGTCCATACTTTGTTCTCATACATGGATCATATCTCAGATTTCATGGCCTCCAGCCATTTTGCGGAATCTGGGCTCATCATCGCTTCCTCATAGTTCGTAGGTTTATCATGGTCTAGTAACATGACTTTCAGAACAGGATTACCGTACCACTCTGGTGCGGACCGTACTTTGGAAGGCCTACGAGGTTCTGTAGTAACTTGATCTGAAGTTTCATGATCATCATCATTAGCTTCCTCACTAATTGGTGTAGGAATCACTGGAACTGATTTCAGTGATGAACTATTTTCCAATTCAGGAGAAGGTACAGTTACCTCATCAAGTTCTACTTTCCTCCCACTCACTTCTTTCGAGAGAAACTCCTTCTCTAGAAAGGATCCATTTTTAGCAACGAATATCTTGCCTTTGGATCTGTGATAGAAGGTGTACCCAACAGTTTCCTTTGGGTATTCTATGAAGACGCACTTCTCCGATTTAGGTTTGAGCTTATCAGGATGAAACTTTTCTGCATAAGCATCGTAGCCCCAAACTTTAAGAAACGACAACTTGGGTTTCTTGCTAAACCACAGTTCATATGTTGTCGTCTCAACGGATTTAGATGGTGCCCTTTTAACGTGAATGCAGCTGTCTCTAATGCATAACCCCAAAACAATAGTGGTAAATCAGTAAGAGACATCATAGATCGCACCATATCCAATAAAGTGTGGTTACGACGTTCAGACACACCATAATGTTGTGGTGTTCCAGGTGGCGTGAGCTGTGAAACTATTCCACATTGTTTTAATTGAAGACCAAACTCGTAACTCAAATATTCGTCTCCGCGATCAGATCACAGAAACTTTATTTTCTTGTTACGATGATTTTTCCACTTCACTCTGAAATTCTTTGAACCTTTCAACTATTTCAGACTTATGTTTCATCAAGTAGATATACCCATATCTGCTCAAATCATCTTGTGAAGGTCAGAAAATAACGATACTTGCCACGAGCATCAACACTCATTGGATCGCATACATCGGTATGTATTATTTCCAATAAGTCAGTAGCTTGTTCCATTGTTCCGGAGAACGGAGTTTTAGTCATCTTGCCCAAAAGGCACGGTTCGCAAGCATCAAATGATTCATAACCAAGTGATTCCAAAAATCCATCTTTATGGAGTTTCTTCATGCGCTTTATACCGATATGACCCAAACGGTAGTGCCACAAATAAGTTGCACTATCATTATTAACTTTGCATCTTTTGGCATCAATATTATGAATATGTGTATCACTACGATCGAGATCCAACAAACTATTTTCATTGGGTGTATTACCATTGAAGGTTTTATTCATGTAAACAGAACAACAATTATTCTCTAAATATAAATGAATAACCGTATTGCAATAAACATGATCAAATCATATTCATGCTCAACGCAAACGCCAAATAACATTTATTTAGGTTTAGCACTAATCTCGAAAGTATAGGGAGTGTGCGATGATGATCATATCGATCTTGGAACTACTTCCAACACTCATCGTCACTTCCCCTTCAACTAGTCTCTGTTTATTCTGTAACTCCTGTTTCGAGTTACTAATCTTAGCAACCGAACAAATATCAAATACTCAGGGCCTACTATAAACACTAGCAAGGCACACATTAATAACCTGTATATCAAATATACCCTTGTTCACTTTGCCATCCTTCTTATCCACCAAATATTTAGGGCATTTCCGCTTCCAGTGACCATTTCCTTTGTAGTGTAAGCACTCAGTTTCAGGCTTTGGTCCAGCTTTGGTCTTCTTCATGGGACTGACAACTTGTTTGCCATTCTACTTTGAAGTTTCCCTTTCTTTCCCTTTGCCATTTTCTTGAAACTAGTGGTCTTGTCAATCATCAACACTTGATGCTCTTTCTTGATTTCTACCTTCGTTGATTTCAACATCACGAAGAGCTTGGGAATCGTTTTCGTCATCCCTTGCATTATAGTTTATCACGAAGTTCCACTAACTTGGTGATGGTGACTAGAGAACTCTGTCAATCACTATCTTATCTAGAAGATTAACTCCCACTTGATTCAAGCGATTGTAGTACCCAGACAATCTGAGCACATGCTCACTAGTTGAGCGATTCTCCTCCATCTTTTAGCAATAGAACTTGTTGGAGACTTCATATCTCTCAACTCGGGTATTTGCTTGAAATATTAACTTCAATTCCTGGAACATCTCATATGGTCCATGACGTTCAAAACGTCTTTGAAGTCCCGATTCTAAGCCGTTAAGCATGGTGCACTAAACTATCAAGTAGTCATCATATTGAGCTAGCCAAACGTTCATAACGTCTGCATCTGCTCCTGCAATAGGTTTGTCACCTAGCGGTGCATCAAGGACATAATTCTTCTGCGCAGCAATGAGGATAAACCTCAGATCACGGATCCAATCCGCATCATTGCTACTAACATTTTTCAACACAATTTTCTCTAGGAACATATCAAAATAAACATATGAAAGCAACAACGCAAGCTATTGATCTACAACATAATTTGCAAAATACTATCAGGACTAAGTTCATGATAAATTTAAGTTCAATTAATCATATTACTTAAGAACTCCCACTTAGAAAGACATCCCTCTAATCCTCTAAGTGATCACGTGATCCAAATCAACTAAACCATAACCGGTCATCACGTGAGATGGAGTAGTTTTCAATGGTGAACATCACTATGTTGATCATATCTACTATATGATTCACGCTCGATCTTTCGGTCTCCGTGTTCCGAGGCCATATCTGCATATGCTAGGCTCGTCAAGTTTAACCTGAGTATTCTGCGTGTGCAAAACTGGCTTGCACCCGTTGTAGATGGACGTAGAGCTTATCACACCCGATCATCACGTGGTGTCTGGGCACGACGAACTTTGGCAATGTTGCATACTCAGGGAGAACACTTCTTGATAATTAGTGAGAGATCATCTTATAATGCTATCATCAAACAAAATAGAATAAGATGTATAACAGATAAACATCATATGCAATCAAAATATGTGACATGATATGGCCATGATCATCTTGCGCCTTTGATCTCCATCTCCAAAGTACTGTCATGATCTCTATCGTTACCGGTACGACACCATGATCTTCATCATCTTGATCTATATCAATGTGTCGTCACATGGTCGTCTCGCCAACTATTGCTCTTGCAACTATTGCTATCGCATAGCGATAAAGTAAAGCAATTATTTGGCACTTGCATCTTATGCAACAAAGAGACAACCATAGAGCTTCTACCAGTTGCCGATAACTTCAACAAAACATGATCATCTCATACAACAACTTATATCTCATCACGTCTTGACCATATCACATCACAACATGCCCTGCAAAAACAAGTTAGACGTCCTCTACTTTGTTGTTTGCAAGTTTTACGTGGCTGCTACGGGCTGAGCAAGAACCATTCTTACCTACGCATCAAAAGCACAATGATACTTCGTCAAGTTGGTGCTATTTTAACCTTCTCAAGGATAGGGCGTAGCCACACTCGGTTCAACTAAAGTTGGAGAAACTGACACCCGCTAGTCACCTGTGTGCAAAGCACGGCGGTAAAACCAGTCTCGCGTAAGCATACGCGTAATGTCGGTCCGGGCCGCTTCATCCAACAATACCGTTGAACCAAAGTATGACATGCTGGTAAGAAGTATGACTTGTATCGCCCACAACTCACTTGTGTTCTACTCGTGCATATAACATCAACGCATAAAACCTAGGCTCTGATACCTGTTGGGGAACGTAGTAATTTCAAAAAAAAATCCTACGCACACGCAAGATCATGGTGATGGCATAGCAACGAGAGGGAAGAGTGTTGTCCATGTACCCTCATAGACCGTAAGCGGAAGCGTTATGACAACGCGGTTGATGTAGTCGTACGTCTTCATGATCCGACCGATCCAAGCACCAAACGTACGGCACCTCCGAGTTCAGCACACGTTCAGCTCGATGACGATCCCCGGGCTCCGATCCAGCAAAGCTTCGGGGATGAGTTCCATCAGCACGGCGGCATGGTGACGATGATGATGTTCTACCGGCGCAGGGCTTCACCTAAACTCCGTGATGATATGACCGAGGTGGAATATGGTGGAAGGGGGGCACCGCACACGGCTAAGGAACAATCCGTAGATCAACTTGTGTTGTTGTTCCTAGAGGTGCCCCCTGCCCCCGTATATAAAGGAGCAAGGGGGGAGGGGGCAGCCGGCCTAGGAGGGGCGCGCCAAGGGAAGTCCTACTCCCACCGGGAGTAGGACTCCCTCCTTCCTTGTTGGAGTAGGAAAAAGGGGGAAAGAGGGGGAGAGGAGGAAGGAAAGGGGGGCCACACCCCTTGTCCAATTCGGACCAGAGGGGGGCTGCGCGCCTCCTTCCTTTCAGCCTCTCTTCTCTATTCCCGTATGGCCCAATAAGGCCCATATACTCCCCGGCGAATTCCCGTAACTCTCCGGTACTCCGATAATACCCGAATCACTCGGAACCTTTTCGAACTCCGAATATAGTCGTACAATATATCGATCTTTACGTATCGACCATTTCGAGACTCCTCGGCATGTCACCGATCTCATCCGGGACTCCGAACTCCTTCGGTACATCAAAACTCATAAACTCATAATATAACTGTCATCGAAACCTTAAGCGTGCGGACCCTACGGGTTCGAGAACTATGTAGACATGACCTAGAACTATTCTCGGTCAATAACCAATAGCGGAACCTGGATGCTCATATTGGCTCCTACATATTCTACGAAGATCTTTATCGGTCAAACCGCATAACAACATACGTTGTTCCCTTTGTCATCGGTATGTTACTTGCCCGAGATTCGATCGTCGGTATCCAATACCTAGTTCAATCTCGTTACTGGAAAGTCTCTTTACTCGTGACGTAATGCATCATTCCGTAACTAACTCATTAGCTACATTGCTTGCAAGGCTTATAGTGATGTGCATTATCGAGAGGGCCCAGAGATACCTCTCCGACAATCGGAGTGACAAAACCTAATCTCGAAATACGCCAACCCAACATGTACCTTTGGAGACACTTGTAGTACTCCTTTATAATCACCCAGTTACGTTGTGACGTTTGGTAGCACCCAAAGTGTTCCTCCGGTAAACGGGAGTTGCATAATCTCATAGTTATAGGAACATGTATAAGTCATGAAGAAAGCAATAGCAACATACTAAACGATCAAGTGCTAGGCTAACGGAATGGGTCATGTCAATCACATCATTCTCCTAATGATGTGACCTCATTAATCAAATGACAACACATGTCTATGGTTAGGAAACATAACCATCTTTGATTAATGAGCTAGTCAAGTAGAGGCATACTAGTGACTATATATTTGTCTATGTATTCACACATGTATCATGTTTCCGGTTAATACAATTCTAGCATGAATAATAAACATTTATCATGAAATAAGGAAATAAATAATAACTTTATTATTGCCTCTAGGGCATATTTCCTTCAGTTATCACTATCACCAGTGATCCAGACATAACACTCCGCGCCAAAAACAAAACCACCTCTCTAGCCCTCGAGGCCGAAGAACTAACCACCCTGCATTCCACAATGGATAGGGATGACGTTGTTGGAAATATGCCCTAGAGGCAATAATAAATTGGTTATTATTATATTTCCTTGTTCATGATAATCGTTTATTATCCATGCTATAATTGTATTGATAGGAAACTCAGATACATGTGTGGGTACATAGACAACACCATGTCCCTAGTAAGCCTCTAGTTGACTAGCTCGTTGGTCAACAGATGGTTACGGTTTCCTGACTATGGACATTGGATGTCGTTGATAACGGGATCACATCATTAGGAGAATGATGTGATGGACAAGACCCAATCCTAAGCCTAGCACAAAGATCGTAGTTCGTATGCTAAAGGTTTTCTAATGTCAAGTATCTTTTCCTTAGACCATGAGATTGTGCAACTCCCGGATACCATAGGAATGCTTTGGGTGTACCAAACGTCACAACGTAACTGGGTGGCTATAAAGGTGCACTACAGGTATCTCCGAAAGTCTCTGTTGGGTTGGCACGAATCGAGACTGGGATTTGTCACTCCGTGTAAACGGAGAGGTATCTCTGGGCCCACTCGGTGGGACATCATCATAATGTGCACAATGTGACCAAGGGGTTGATCACGGGATGATGTGTTACGGAACGAGTAAAGAGAGTTGCCGGTAACGAGATTGAACAAGGTATCGGCATACCGACGATCGAATCTCGGGCAAGTACAATATCGCTAGACAAAGGGAATTGTATACGGGATTGATTGAATCCTTGACATCGTGGTTCATCCGATGAGATCATCGTGGAACATGTGGGAGCCAACATGCGTATCCAGATCCCGCTGTTGGTTATTGACCGGAGAACATCTCGGTCATGTCTGCATGATTCCCGAACCCGTAGGGTCTACACACTTAAGCTTCGATGACGCTAGGGTTATAAAGGAAGTTTGTATGTGGTTACCGAATGTTGTTCTGAGTCCCGGATGAGATCCCGGACATCACGAGGAGTTCCGGAATGGTCCGGAGGTAAAGAATTATATATGGGAAGTCCTGTTTTGATCACCGGAAAAGTTTCAGGTTTTATCGGTAATGTATCAGAACCACCGGGAGGGTGCCGGGGGTCCATCAAGTGGGGCTACCATCCTCGGAGGGCTGCATGGGCCAAGTGTGGGAGGGGACCAGCCCCAGGTGGGCTGGTGCTCCCGCCCCCCCAAGAGGCCCATGCGCCAAGAAATAAGGGAAAGGGAGAGTCCTAAAGGGGGAAGGCACCTCCTAGGTGCCTTAGGGAGGATGGACTCCTCCCTGGCCGCACCCTTCCTTGGAGGAAGGGCCAAGGCTGCGCCCCCCCCCCCTCTCCCTTGCCCCTATATATAGTGGAGGGGAGGGAGGGCAGCCGCACCTAAAGCCCTGGCGCCTCCCTCCCTCCCGTGACACCTCCTCCTCTCCCGCGGGTGCTTGGCGAAGCCCTGCAGGATTGCCACGCTCCTCCACCACCACCACGCCGTTGTGCTGCTGCTGGATGGAGTCTTCCTCAACCTCTCCCTCTCTATTTGCTGGATCAAGGCATGGGAGACGTCACTGGGCTGTACGTGTGTTGAACGCGGAGGTGCCGTCCGTTCGGCACTAGGATCTCCGGTGATTTGGATCACGACGAGTACGACTCCTTCAACCCCGTTCTCTTGAACGCTTCCGCTTAGCGATCTACAAGGGTATGTAGATGCACTCTCCTTCCCCTTGTTGCTGGTTTCTCCATAGATAGATCTTGGTGACACATAGGAAAATTTTGAATTTCTGCTACGTTCCCCAACAGTGGTATCAGAGCCAGGTTTATTGCGTAGATTCTTTGCATGAGTAGAACACAAAGTAGTTGTGGGTGTTGATTTTGTTCAATATGCTTACCGTTACTAGTCCAATCTTGATTCGACGGTATTGTGGGATGAAGCGGCCCGGACCGACCTTACACGTACACTTACGTGAGACAGGTTCCACCGACTGACATGCACTTGGTGCATAAGGTGGCTAGCGGGTGCCAGTCTCTCCCAGTTTAGTCGGAACGGATTCGATGAAAAGGGTCCTTATGAAGGGTAAATAGCAATTGGCATATCACGTTGTGGTTTTGCGTAGGTAAGAAACGTTCTTGCTAGAAACCCATAGCAGCCACGTAAAACATGCAAACAACAATTAGAGGACGTCTAACTTGTTTTTGCAGGGTATGCTATGTGATGTGATATGGCCAAGAAGAATGTGATGAATGATATGTGATGTATGAGATTGATCATGTTCTTGTAATAGGAATCACGACTTGCATGTCGATGAGTATGACAACCGGCAGGAGCCACAGGAGTTGTCTTTATTTATTGTATGACCTGCGTGTCATTGAACAACGCCATGTAATTACTTTACTTTATTGCTAACCGGTAGCCATAGTAGTAGAAGTAATAAGTTGGCGACGCAACTTCATGGAGACACGATTATGGAGATCATGATGATGGAGATCATGGTGTCATGCCGGTGACGATGATGATCATGGAGCCCCGAAGATGGAGATCAAAAGGAGCAAAATGATATTGGCCATATCATGTCACTTTTTGATTGCATGTGATGTTTATCATGTTTATGCATCTTATTTTAGAACGACGGTAGTAAATAAGATGATCCCTCATTAAAATTTCAAGAAAGTGTTCCCCCTAACTGTGCACCATTGCAAAAGTTCGTCGTTTCGAAGCACCACGTGATGATCGGGTGTGATAGATTCTTACATTCACATACAACGGGTGTAAGCCAGATTTGCACACGCGAAACACTTAGGTTAACTTGACGAGCCTAGCATGTACAGACATGGCCTCGGAACACAAGAGACTGAAAGGTCGAGCATGAGTCGTATGGAGGATACGATCAACATGAAGATGTTCACCGATGATGACTAGTCCGTCTCACGTGATGATCGGACACGGCCTAGTTGACTCGGATCATGTAATCACTTAGATGACTAGACGGATGTCTATCTGAGTGGGAGTTCATGAGATGAACTATATTATCCTGAACATAGTCAAAAGATCTTTGCAAATTATGTCGTAAGCTCGCGCTTTAGTTCCACTGTTTAGATATGTTCCTAGAGAAAATATAGTTGAAAGTTGACAGTAGCGATTATGCGATCAGTAGAAAGCTTATGTCCTTAATGCACCGCTCAGTGTGCTGAACCCCAAACGTCGTCTATGGATGTTGCGAACATCGGACATACACGTTTTGATAACTACGTGATAGTTCAGTTAAATGGTTTAGAATAGAGACACCAAAGACGTTTTCGAAACGTCGCGGAACATATGAGATGTTTCGAGGGCTGAAATTGGGATTTCAGGCTCGTGCCCACGTCAAGAGGTATGAGACCTCCGACGATTTTCTTAGCCTGCAAACTAAGGGAGAAAAGCTCAATCGTTGAGCCTGCGCTCAGATTGTCTGAGTGCAACAATCACTTGAATCGAGTGGGAGTTGATCTTCCAGATGAGATAGTGATGTTTCTCCAAAGTCATTGCCACCAAGCTGCTAGAGCTTCGTGATGAACTATAACTAATCAGGGATAGATATGATGATCCTTGAGATATTCACGATGTTTGACACCGCGAAAGTAGAAATCAAGAAGGAGCATCAATTGTTGATGGTTAGTGAAACCACTAGTTTCAAGAAGGGCAAGGGCAAGAAGGGGAACTTCATGAAACGGCAAATCAGTTGCTGCTCTAGTGAAGAAACCCAAGGTTGAACCCAAACCCGAGACTAAGTGCTTCTGTAATAAGGGGAACAGCCACTGGAGCAGAATTACCCTAGATACTTGGTAGATAAGAAGGCTGGCAAGGTCGATAGAAGTATATTGGATATACATTATGTTAATGTGTACTTTACTAGTACTCCTAGTAGCACCAGGGTATTAGATACCGGTTCGGTTGCTAAGTGTTAGTAACTCGAAATAAAAGCTACGAATAAACGGAGACTAGCTAAAGATGAGCTGACGATATGTGTTGGAAGTGTTCCAAGGTTGATGTGATCAAGCATCGCACGCTCCCTCTACCATCGAGATTGGTGTTAAACCTAAATAATTGTTATTTGGTGTTTGCGTTGAGCATAGACATGATTGGATTATGTCTATCGCAATACGGTTATTCATTTAAGAAGAATAATGGTTACTCTATTTATTTGAATATACCTTCAATGGTCTTGCACCTAAAATGAATGGTTTATTGAATCTCGATTGTAGTGATACACATGTTCATGCCAAAAGATATAAGATAGTAATGATAGTACCACTTGTGGCACTGCCATGTAAGTCATATTGGTATAAAATGCATGAAGAAGCTCCATGTTGATGGATCTTTGGACTCACTCGTTTTGAAAAGTTTGAGACATGTGAACCATGTCTATTGATGTATACGCATGAAGAAACTCCATGCAGATGGATCGTTTGGACTCACTTGATTTTGAATCACTTGAGATATGCAAATCATACCACATGGGCAAGATGACTGAAAAGCCTCGGTTTCAGTAAGATGGAACAAGGTAGCAACCTGTTGGAAGTAACACATTTTGATGTGTGCAGTCCAATGAGTGCTGAGGCATGCAGTGAATATCGTTATGTTCTGACTTCACAGATGATTCGAGTAGATGTTGAGTATAATTACTTAATGAAACACAAGTCTGAATTATTGAATGGTTCAAGTAATTTCAGAGTGAAGTTAAAGATCATTGTGACAAGAGGATAAAATGTCTATGATATGATCATAGAAATGAGTATCTGAGTTACGAGCTTTGGCACGCAATTAAGACATTGTGGAAATTGGTTCACAATTAATACCGCCTGGAACACCATAGTGTGATGGTGTGTTCGAACATCATAGTTGCACCCTGTTGGATATGGTGCATACCATGATGTCTCTTATCGAATTACCACTATCATTCATGGGTTAGGCATTAGAGACAACCGCACTTAATTTAATAGGGTACCACGTAATTCTGTTGAGACGACACCGTTTGGAGAAACCTAAGTTGTCGTTTCAAGTTTGGGGCTGTGACGCTTATGTGAAAAAGTTTCAGGTTGATGAGCTCGAACCCAAAGCGGATAAAAATGCATCTTCATAGGAAACCCAAAATAGTTGGGTATACCTCCTATCTCAGATCCGGAAGCAAAAGTAATTGTTTCTAGAAACGGGTCCTTTCTCAAGGAAAAGTTTCTCTTAAAGAATTGAGTGGGAGGATGGTGGAGACTTGATGAGGTTATTGAACCGCCACTTCAACTAGTGTGTAGCAGGGCACAGGAAGTTGTTCCTGTGGCGTCTACACCAATTGAAGTAGAAGCTTATGATAGTGATCATGAAGTTTTGGATCAAGTCACTCCCGTACCTCGTAGGGTGAGAAGGATGCGTACTACTTCAGAGTGGTACAGTAATCCTGTCTTGAAGGTCATGTTGCTAGACAACAATGAACCTACGAGCTATGGAGAAGCGATGGTGGGCCCAAATTCCGACAAATGGTTAGAAGCCATGAAATCCGAGATAGGATCCATGTATCAGAACAAAGCATGGACTTTGGTGGACTTGCCTGATGATCGGCAAGCCATTGAGATAAATGGATCTTTAAGAAGAAGACGGGCGTGGACGGTAATGTCACCGTCTATGAAGCTCGACTTGTGGCGAAGAGTTTTTTTTTCACAAGTTCAAGGAGTTGACTACGATGAGATTTTCTCATCCGTAGCGATGCTTAAGTCCGTCGGAATCATGTTAGCATTAGCTGCATTTATGAAATCTGGCAGATGGATGTCAAAACGAGTTTCCTTACCAGTTTTCGTAAGGAAAGGTTGTATGTGATACAATCAGAAAGGTTTTGTCGATCCTAAGGATGCTAAAAGGTATGCTAGCTCCAGCGATCCTTCCATGGACTGGAGTAAGCATCTCGGAGTTGGAATATGCACTTTGATAAGATGATCAAAGATTTTGGGTTTATGCAAAGTTTATGAGAAACTTGTATTTCCAAAGAAGTGAGTGGGAGCACTATAGCATTTCTGATGAGTATATGTTGTTGACATATTGTTGATCAGAAATGATGTAGAATTTCTGGAAAGCATATAGGGTTATTTGAAAGGTGTTTTTCAATAGAAAACCTGGATTAAGCTACTTGAACATTGAGCATCAAGATCTATGAGGATAGATCAAAAACGCTAAATGGTACTTTCAAATGAGCACATACCTTGACATGATCTTCAAGACGGATCAGTCAAAGGAGTTCTTGCTGAGTTGTAAGGTATGAAGTTAAGAGTTAAAGCTCGACCACGGCAGAAGAGAGACAAAGGACGAAGGTCATCCCCTATGCTTCAGACGTAGGGTCTATAGTATGCTATGCTGTGTACCGCACCGAAGTGTGCCTTGCCATGAGTCAGTCACGGGGTACAAGAATGATCCAGAAATGGGGATCATTGGACGGCGGTCAAAAAAAATTGTCCTTGGAGTAAATAAGGACATGTTTCTCGATTATGGAGGTGATAAAGAGTTCGGCGTAAAGGGTTACGTCAATGCAAGCTTTAACACCTATCCGAATGACTCTGAGTAGCAAACCGGATACGTATAGTGGAGCAACCATTTGGAATAGCTCCAAGTGGAGCGTGGAAGCAGCATTTACAATACGAGATAGAGAATTGCGAAGTACATACAGATCTGAATGTTGCAGACCCGTTGACTAAAACCTCTCTCATAAGCAAAACATGGTCAAACCCTAGAACTCATTGAGTCTTAATCACATGATGATGTGAACTAGTTTAGCGACACTAGTAAACTCATTGGATGTTGGTCACATGACGATGTGACCTGTGAGTGTTAATCACATGGCGATGTGAACTAGATTATTGACTCTAGTGCAAGTGGGAGACTGTTGGAAATATGCCCTAGAGGCAATAATAAATTGGTTATTATTATATTTCCTTGTTCATGATAATCGTTTATTATCCATGCTATAATTGTATTGATAGGAAACTCAGATACATGTGTGGGTACATAGACAACACCATGTCCCTAGTAAGCCTCTAGTTGACTAGCTCGTTGATCAACAGATGGTTACGGTTTCCTGACCATGGACATTGGATGTCGTTGATAACGGGATCACATCATTAGGAGAATGATGTGATGGACAAGACCCAATCCTAAGCCTAGCACAAAGATCGTAGTTCGTATGCTAAAGCTTTTCTAATGTCAAGTATCTTTTCCTTAGACCATGAGATTGTGCAACTCCCGGATACCGTAGGAATGCTTTGGGTGTACCAAATGTCACAACGTAACTGGGTGGCTATAAAGGTGCACTACAGGTATCTCCGAAAGTGTCTGTTGGGATGGCACGAATCGAGGCTGGGATTTGTCACTCCGTGTAAACGGAGAGGTATCTCTGGGCCCACTCGGTAGGACATCATCATAATGTGCACAATGTGACCAAGGGGTTGATCATGGGATGATGTGTTACGGAACGAGTAAAGAGACTTGCCGGTAACGAGATTGAACAAGGTATCGGCATACCGACGATCGAATCTCGGGCAAGTACAATACCGCTAGACAAAGGGAATGGTATACGGGATTGATTGAATCCTTGACATCGTGGTTCATCCGATGAGATCATCGTGGAACATGTGGGAGCCAACATGGGTATCCAGATCCTGCTGTTGGTTATTGACCGGAGAATGTCTCGGTCATGTCTGCATGATTCCCGAACCCGTAGGGTCTACACACTTAAGGTTCGATGACGCTAGGGTTATAAAGGAAGTTTGTATGTGGTTACCGAATGTTGTTCGGATTCCCGGATGAGATCCCGGACGTCATGAGGAGTTTCGGAATGGTCCGGAGGTAAATAATTATATATGGGAAGTCCTGTTTTGATCACCGGAAAAGTTTCGGGTTTTATCGGTAATGTACCGGGACCACCGGGAGGGTGCCGGGGGTCCACCAAGTGGGGCCACCATCCTCGGAGGGCTGCATGGGCAAGTGTGGGAGGGGACCAGCCCCAGGTGGGCTGGTGCGCCCCCCCAAGAGGCCCATGCGCCAAGAGATAAGGGAAAGGGAGAGTCCTAAAGGGGGAAGGCACCTCCTAGGTGCCTTAGGGAGGATGGACTCCTCCCTGGCCGCACCCTTCCTTGGAGGAAGGGCCAAGGATGCACCCCCCCCTCTCCCTTGCCCCTATATATAGTGGAGGGGAGGGAGGGCAGCCGCACCTGAAGCCCTGGCGCCTCCCTCCCTCCCGTGACACCTCCTCCTCTCCCACGGGTGCTTGGCGAAGCCCTGCAGGATTGCCACGCTCCTCCACCACCACCACGTCGTTGTGCTGCTGCTGGATGGAGTCTTCCTCAACCTCTCCCTCTCTCCTTGCTAGATCAAGGCATGGGAGATGTCACCGGGCTGTACGTGTGTTGAACGCGGAGGTGTCGTCCGTTCGGCACTAGGATCTCCGATGATTTGGATCACGACGAGTACGACTCCTTCAACCCCGTTCTCTTGAACGCTTCCGCTTAGCGATCTACAAGGGTATGTAGATGCACTCTCCTTCCCCTCGTTGCTGGTTTCTCCATAGATAGATCTTGGTGACACGTAGGAAAATTTTGAATTTTTGCTACGTTCCCCAACAGACGTAATCCTCGATAAGAGACCCAAATCCACTTCCTTCAAGCCAACAGACAATATAGTCAAATTTCAAGTCCACTAGACGGACCCCAAGAAGACAGCTTCCAATGGGGCACAGCTGGATCCGACGGTCGACGCCGCATTACACGCATTCCTGCGCGAGAACTGGGACATTTTTGCCTGGCACCCTTCTAATATGCAAGGTATCCCACGAAGACTGGCCGAGCATAGTCTCAATATAGTGAAAGGATACAAACCAGTCAAGCAAACTCTACGCTGATATTCCGAACCCAAACGATAGGCTACGGGGGAGGAGATAGCCAAGCTAGTTGGGTTTATCAGAGAGATCAAACATCCGGACTGGATAGCAAACCTGGTCATGGTACCGAAGAAGGATAAATCCCGGTGCCTGTGAGTCGATTTCAAAGACCTCAATAAGGCTTGCCCTAAGGACCCCTTCCCACTACCTCACATTGACCAGATTATTGACGCGACCGCATCACATGATTCTCCGTGCTTCCTCGACGCATACTCCGGATACAATCAAATTAAAATGAAAGAATCCGACCAAGCCGCAACGACATTCATCACTCCGTATGGGCCCTTCTGCTTCAACACCATGCCTTTCGGGCTCAAGAACGCCGGCACAACCTACCAACGCATCATTCAAACATTTGTGGAAAAGCAAATCAACAAAACTATGGAGGCATATGTAGATGACATAGTCATCAAAACCAAGCATGTCGAATCATTAGTGGATGACTTACGCCTTACATTCGACACCTCCGAGCATATGACGTACGGCTCAATCCGGAAATATGCGTCTTCGGCGTTCCAGCCAGAACACTGCTTGGTTTCATTGTCTCAAATAGAGGAATCGAAGCAAACCCAACCAAAATCCAAGCCCTAGCACAGTTGGCAACACCAATAGACCTCAAACAGGTCCAAAAACTAGCGGGATGTGTGGCAGCTTTGAGCCATTTTATCTCCAGACTAGGGGAGAAGGCATCACCATTGTATCACCTGCTTCGCCGCACCGACCACTTCGTGTGGATGGACTCCACCACAGCCGGACTGGAAGAAATAAAAACTTTGCTAGCAAGCAACCCAATCCTGGCCGCACCAAACGTCGGATAACCGATGTTACTCTACATATCGGCAACTCACCAGGTGGTGAGTGTGATGCTCGTCGTAGAATGAGATGAAGAGGGACATAAACTCCCACTTCAAAAACCAGTATATTACGTATCGACGGTCCTTACACCAGGCAAATTCGGATACCCGCATTATCAAAAGATAGCATATGCGGTCTTTATGGCATCCCGCAAGCTGCGACACTACTTTCAGGAGTGCTCGATCACGATGGCATCCAAAGTACCACTTAATGGTATTATAAACAACCGGGACACCACCGGCCGGATTGCCAAATGGGCCATTGAGCTCTTACCATTTGAAATAATTTACAAGCCACGCCGAGCTATTAAATCTCAGGTGTTGGCTGACTACGTCGCCGAATGGACAGAGGCCGAACTCCCTAAAGAGTACGACACATATTCCAACTGGGTGATGCACTTTGACGGCTCTAAAATGCTAGCCGGACTGGGGGCTGGTGTCGTCTTGACATCCCCCATAGGAGACATAGTCCATTATGTGTTCTAATGACTGTATACAAACTCTAACAATGCAGCTGAATACGCGGCCCTATTGCATGGTCTCCGGATGGCCGTCTCCATGGGCATACAACGCTTTGAAGTGCCCGGGGATTCAAATCTTGCAATATCTCAGATAAACGGAAACTTCGACGCAAAAGATTCGAAGATGGCGGCTTACCGCAACACCGTACTCAAAATATCAGCTCGGTTTGAGGGGCTCGAGTTTCATCATGTGGCTCGAGAGAGTAATCAAGCCGCGGACATTCTCGCCTGCATGGGCGCCAAACGCGACCCCGTCCCACCTAACACCTTTGTGGAGAGGCTCTTCAAGCCATCCATAGTGTGGCAGGACGATAGCGGCAACACCATTCCGGGGCCGATCATACCCCCAGATTCAGAACACAGTTCTGATATCATCGGGGGTTCGGGCATCGAAATAACACTATCGGCCCACGAAATCATGGCTGTAATTGCCCCATGGACTGGACCTTTCCTCGCCTATCTTACTAGGAACGAGCTCCCTACTGATCAGACCGAGGCCCGTCGTCTTGTTCGACGCTCGAAGGCTTACAAAATTCATGAAGGGGAACTATACAAGAAAAGTACCACCAGAGTACTTCAAAGATGTATCTCCGAAGAAGAGGGACGACAGATCTTGGCCGAAATACACGCCGGTCTTGGTGGCCATCACGTCGCAGACCGGGCCCTTGTAAGTATGGCCTTCTATACGGGTTTCTTTTGGCCCACAGCCCGAGAAGACGCATAGGATCTCGTACAGCGCTGTGTTGGATGCCAGCTTTTCGCCAATCAAAGCCATATGCCGCCCAGTGCCTTACGCATAATTCCCATTACTTGGCCTTTTGCGGTCCGGGGGCTAGACATGGTCGGACCCTTTAAAGGGGGAAGCCATAAGAAGAAATATTTACTAGTTATGGCCGACAAGTTCACTAAGTGGATAGAAGTCAAACCAGTCAAAACGGCCGAAGCCAGACTGGTTATAGACTTCATATCTGGTGTCGTACACCGGTATGGTGTCCCACACAGTATCATTACTGACAGCAGTTCTAATTTTACGGCCGATGAGGTGAAAACCTGGTGCGCTAATTTGGAAATCAAGCTCGATTACGCCTCCGTATATCACCCTCAGACAAACGGTCAGGTCAAACGGGCCAACGGCTTGATAATGAGCGGCATCAAACCCAGACTAGTGCCATCTCTGTGAGAATCAGACAAGCACTGGGTTGAAGAGCTCGATTATGTACTCTAGGGGCTCCGGACCACGCCCAATCACAGATATACACCTTTTTTTTCATGGTGTATGACGCGGAGGCAGTTTTACCTTGTGACATTATTCATGACTCACCTTGAGTGTGCATGTATGAAGAGAGAGAGGCCGAGATCGATTGGCGGGACGATCTGAATGGCTTGGAGGAGGAGCGCGATGTCGTGAAGGCTCATTCCGCATTTTACCAACAACAAGCTCGGCGATATCAATAGCAGGGAAGTACAGGCAAAGACTTATAATGTCGGTGAACTCGTTCTATGCCTACCAGAGAAGAAAAAGGAAAAGCTCAAGCCCAAATGGGAGGGTCCCTTCATTATAGATGAAGTTCTCACTAGAGGAGCCTATCGCCTTCGCAACGCTTTGGATAATCGTCTGGAACCAAACCCATGGAACGATGCTCGGCTCCGAAGATTCTACGCCTAAGTTCACACTTATACCTTTTGTTTCTCGTTTTCATTTTCGTACGACTTCTAGCCAGTATTCGGATGAACCGCACACTTGAGGGGCATACATCATTAAATGTACATACCCCATAATACCTGGGAGCTTCTTTTCACAGATGCTTATTATGATTATTATTTTTCGAGCGTCAAGCTCACCGTATATATGTGTTGTCTACTCATATGTGTCTTCTCTTTGCCATTATATGCACCTTTATGAATTAAGTTTTTGCCAAGCTGGGTTGCCTGGCTCCTGTGCTTATGCCCTATGTTCCCGCTTGTTCGGCTAGGGCATAAAGGGAGCACCTTTGCGATTGTTACAGCCGGGTTATCCGGACCTGTACCTCGGACGGGTGAAGCCGAAAGCTAGCGTTCTTAAGGGAATAATTGGTCGGCAGACAAAAGATGAACTACCCTCGCTACAATATACGCCCCCAGATTATAATGTGTACTGTGATTTTTAGCATCACAGCTTATGCATGCACAAAAACACATGCTGGCCCAGGGAGAGGAACCCTTAACGGAACTATTCTCTCTAGAAGATGTTTCTTACGATCAAATGTAATATAACATAACTCCCCGAATACAACTTGTCTGTTTAAGCAACTATGACCGGACTGCCTGTTTTTCAAACATACCTTTGTGTTTACCGATGGTATAATATCCGGAAACACTCCAAACCACGGGTTCTAGAGGTCGAAGCAGAAATTCTGCCATGTCAATCATTTTACAATTCATCTGGAGGAAAGTTTGTTGATAAAAGTACATTGCTACTTGGACTCAAAAACTTCTTCCTCCTCTAGACCCTCTAGCAGGTTGTCTAGTTTACAATCCTGTTGAGAAAACTTAGCGGCTATTTTTACTTGGTCGTACACTAAGCTAACAGGAATTTCTTGTCTATCTGGTCCCCAAGGTCCAACCCGTGCCATATGATTCGGATCAAGTATAGTGTACCACGTTTTCACCATGGCCTAGGCCTCTCATGCGCCTTCCCGACATGTTGATATCTTCCATAGCTCAAAACGGCGACGAGCTCCCTTGAATAAATTCACGAGCTCCTCCATACTTCCTGAAGGTGGATCAGATGGCCATAAAGCCTTAGCCATATTCCTCAATGCTTTTCGAGCTCGCTCATGCACTTTGGATAGCTCTTGTAGCAGGTCGCCTTGGAATCCAGACACTTCTCCCTCGGGATGTCAGGTCAGCACACCTACAGAAACAAACTTATAAAATTTTCAAACAGGAGACCGTGTGAATGTCAGGTTAAAGAGCATACTGAATATGCTGCATTTCAGCTTCATGTTCTCCTTCAAAGCATCCGATAGTTTGGCTCTTAAATCCTTCAGTTCTTCGGCTTGCTTGATATTTGCATCCTATAGTTTGTTCTTCTCATTGATGGTCTGTGTCAATACAGGTTGAACAGCGGCTTCTTGCCCTTCAGCATGTTGTTTTCCCACTTGAGCAACCCTTAGCCTCTCCTCCAGTTGATCTGTTGACCCTACCAACGAAAAGATGCATAGTTAAGCAACATTATTGTAGGCACGGAATCTTATTTCCGGGCTACTGTTGTACTTACCATCAGGTGCCTTCTTGGATTTCTTTAAATTTTCCAGTTCGGTTGTGGCAATAGTTAGCTTAGTTCGGCATTCTTCTAGATCCTTGGATAATGTGTTATTTCTCTCCGTTAGTACCTGAGAATGTAACGACTCTTAAATCAGTTGGGCCAACTGCTTCAAGACTCGGGGGCTACTGGTATATGCTTATTAAATTCGCACAAAAAGTACTTACCCGCATATCCTTTGAAAGATGGTGAGTGGCTGCAGCAAGTCCATTCCGGGCAGATTGGATATAAGCATCTGTTGAGCTAAAAGCGTTGAATGCCTCTTCGGTGAAATTTGGGTCATGCATAGCCGCTCTCCGCCGCCGGTGATTCATCGCACTCTCAACTTCAGAGTTTATGGCGGATACATTATCCGAATCCTATGGGAGATGACAATCCAACATCGCTCCCGCACCCCCTTCAGTCCTTGTGGCAGGGTCCGGGGCCGGATTAGTCTGCGCATGGCCAGCTAGGTGTCCGGATACAGTCCAGCGAACGCTCCTCCTGCGATATAGCACAGCAGAAAACATCACCGTCCGATCTATCCATTGAGTGCGTGTTAAAGAATTATACGTCTTTGCCGAAGGAGAGGGCCTGGTAGTATCATCGTTTGCCTTTATTTTCAAAGACGCGCCCTGTGCGAGTGTCGTCTTCCCAGAAGACGCCTTTGCCGCAGTACGATGGGATGAGCGTCGCCCCTTGGGAGCACGATACAGTGCGGCAGGTGAGTCGCAAGAGGAAAACTCTCTTTGAGAGGGTGTCTCTTGGGTACTTACATGGGAGGAGGGGAGAAGGCCGGGGTAATCGGCTATAATGGCCACTTCTGTGCCGTCGTAGCTTGTCTGATGAAAGACTCCTTCCTTCAATTCTATAAATATATACGGATCCTCTTCAAATCTGGGATCTAGGTCTCGATTATGGTTCTCTGGTTGTGTAGCGGAGCTGTAGATCCCCGCGACGACCTTTCGCCATTCCTGTTAAGGGTAGCCGTATTAAAATTCGACTAAGCTTAATTAAAGAAAAAAATATTGAGTGAGGCCTATGATTGAAAACTTACCCAATCAATAGGGTTATACATGGAGAAACCTTCTCGGCATTTATGGCGAGTGAAGTCTTCCTTCTCCCCTTTGAAAAGATCAGCCAACATGGTGCCCAAAGCGGTAAAACTGTCCGGACCCTTGTGCCCACAACGTGATGTGTCGTCCTCCCCGTTGTAATTCCACATGGGAAGCCTTCTGAATTGAAGTGGTTGGACGCAACGCATTATTGAAATCGCCATTACCTCAACTATGGACAATCCGGAGTGGGCGAGTATCCTGATCTTGCTCACTAGCCTCTTAATCTATGCACGGTCTTCTTCTTCATAGCTTTGGAGACGCCAGATGGCGCGCTTCTTTAAAGGAGCAGTGGAAAATTCGGGAAGACCTTGCCGGATTGGGTACGGGAGAACAACGTCTTCAATGTAGAACCACTCCGAGGGCCACTCTTCGTATGCCTTCTTCAGAGTGTCGGACTAGTATCCGGTTTCGGCTATGCTCCATACTTCGGCGCCGCCCACCTCGAATATGGATCCCTCTTGGGAGCGGGGGACGAGGTAGAAATATTTCCGCAACAAATCGAAATGGACCTTGCAGCCTAGGAACAGCTAGCAAAAAGCAACGAAGCCCTGCAATGTGCAGGATGGAGCCCAGCGTGAGATTGTGCAGTTGGAGGCCATAATACTCCAGAAGACCTCTGCGGAAAGGATGAATCGGAAGTCCCACGCCCCTCAGCAGGAAAGAAACAAAGCACACCCGTTCCCCTTTAGTGGGATTGGGGAAGTTCTCCGTCAGGGTTTCACCGTTGATGGAAGTTAATCCCTCCCGAACGGGGACTAGATCCGAGGGTGGGAGATATCCCTGCATCTGAAGCTTGGTCAATTGGGCATGGGATATTGAGCAGCTCTCCCAATTGCCTTTTTGAGGTCCGAGAGGGCGAGCAAGAACTAGGAGCCCCAGCCATGTTTGGATGAATTCCTATGGCAAGCTCTAACGATTTTTCGCTTGGTGAGGAATGGTATCTGAGATCAATCTCTTTAAATAGACACCTTCCCCATACGGATAAGGGGTTACTTGCACAAATTCCTAGGCCCTTCGTATTCGTTGGACACGTGGAGGTCGAGGCGACGGCGACACAGAAGCGGAAGGGTGTGGTATTTAATGTAAAAGCCGAGCTATACGAAGTACAATGGAGAACCCGCCTTGCAAAGCCGAAGACATGAAGCCGGATATAACTTCGTCATTGAAGGCAAGTTCGGGGGCTACAGAGGGAGTCCTGGATTCTGGGGTCCTCAAGGAGCTGGACTATGTGATATGGGCCGGGCTGATGGGCCATGAAGATACAAGGCAGAAGACCTTCCCCCATATCCGGATGGGACTCTCCTTTGCGTGGATGAAAAGCTTGGCGTCCGGATGTGCAGTTTCCTTCATCTGTAAACTGACTTTGTACGACCCTAGTCCCCTATGGTGTCCATATAAACCGGAGGGTTTAGTCCGTAGAGGCAATCACAGTCATACAGGCTAGACATCTAGGGTTTAGCTATTACGATCTCGAGGTAGATCAACTCTTGTAACCCCTATACTCATCAAAGTCAATCAAGCAGGAAGTAGGGTATTACCTCCATTAAGAGGGCCCAAACTTGGGTAAACATCGTGTCCCCTGCCTCCTATTACCTTTGATCCTTAGATGCACAGTTTGGGACCCCCTACCCGAGATCTTTTGGTTTTGACACCGACAGCTGTGGCGGAGGAAGAAGAGGTTGATTGTTAGCTTGGTGATAGCCTGGCGACGAGCTCGAGGGCGGAGACGAAGGAGACGACATCAGCGGGGCGCCTGGATGTCCTGGCACAGCTCGGGGTGGCCGGTGGCCACGTGATTGGCAGCGGCAAGGTCACTTCCCGCCCGACTGTCAGGACGGAGTAGGAGAGGGTGGGGGCTAGTGTTCACTAGGAAGAGAGAGAGCATCGTGGGGGGTCCTTATCTGCTCGGGGTGGCCGGGGATGGCCGCCACGGTGATGGTTTGGCTGGTGGATTGCTGCCACCTCCCTTGCCTCTCTATAGAGAGGTGGGGGCGGTGGGGCATGGGTTGGATGGGCCCGCCTGGCATTGTTGCCACGGCTGGGTCGTGGCACAGTGCTAGTTTGCTTTTTTCATGTTTCTTTTTTTCAGGCACTGTTTTGTATTTTATTTTGCTATCATTTCATTTTAGTTTTAGGTCAACTTTTGTACATAAATACTTTGTTACATACCAGAGTTGCACGATTTTTTAAGACATTTGGAAATATTTAAATATTTGTTTATTTTGAAAAGGCTATTTTATTATTTGTTGGACCACTTTATAAATTCCTAGGGATTATTTGGTGCGTCAAATATTGTTGGGTTCAACATGACAGTGATCACGGGAATTTATGGAATAATGTGAACATTTTAAGTTTACAGTTTGAAGAAATAATTTATTTGATTTTATTTTAGATTTGAAAATGGCTTTGATTTTTATCAAGTGGCAATTTGGCTTTGTTAAACTTGATGACATGGCACCGTTAGTGTGAGGTCACTGTAGCATGACACTGGGGGTGTTACAAATCTCCTCCACTATAATAAATCTCTTCCCGAGATTTAAGAGGTGGAGTAAGGGGGAAAGTTCAAGTCACAAAATCTTCTTGTCCTTGGTTTCTATTCTCGAAGAAGTTGATCCCTCTCGTTGATGTCTTCATTTCTCTGCTTCAATGCATCATGAAGAAGTTGTCGTCCTTCCTTCAGGATCTTCATCGTACTTACGAAAGAATAAGCGGGGAAAACTCTATAAGGACGGGTTTTAACAAGATTGAGCATCAGACGGTTAACTCAGGGGAAGAAGCATAAAGTATCTCTCGAGGTTATTTCATGAAACACATCGATATCATTATAAAAGGGTACGAAAGTTTCAAATGGTTAAGCAATCATTCGATGCCTGAAGTAGAGTGTGAAGGGGGTTCAGAGCAACGGAATAAGTATGGCGGCTGAAACCAGAATAGATCATCTCTAGGAAGGTGGCTCATGATCTACATACGAAGCCAAGCATGAGGAATAACTTTAGAAATAGGGGTGTACATGTGACGCCCCCGATTCAATCATACACTAATCATACACGCAAATACGATCAAGATCAGGGACTCACGGGAAGATATCACAACACAACTCTAGACACAAATCAAAATAATACAAGCTTTATATTACAAGCCAGGGGCCTCAAGGGCTTGAATACAAGCTCGATGCACAAGAGTCAGCAGAAGCAACAATATCTGATTACAGACATAAGTTAAACAAGGATGCCTTAAGAAGGCTAGCACAAAAGCAACAACGATCGAAGAGGCAAGGCCTCCTGCCTGGGACCTCCTAACTACTCCTGGTCGTCGGCGGTCTCCATGTAATAGCATCCATCAGCGGTGGCATCTGGCTCCAAGGATCAACCATCTGGTTGCATCAACCAAAAAGAAGAAGGAAGGGGGAAAAGGGGTAGCAAAGCAACCGTGAGTACTCATCCAAAGTACTCGCAAGCATCAGATCTATACTAAGTATGCACTGGTATCAAATGGAAGGTTTATATCTGTGGACTGAACTGCAGAATGCCAGAATAGAGGTGAAGGCCTAGCCTATCGAAGACTAGCATCTTCAAGCAGCTCCAAGCATCTTGCAGCATGTAGAAGAGTAAAGAATAGCAGTTTATAATATTTAACAAGCATGTTGTAACATCAATGCCCAGAGATCCTTCCCTGACTCCCTGCGGGAAAGTAATCTCGGAGACACATATCCATCACATATCTCAAGTATCCATTTCTAGTTATATAAGATCCGGATACAAGTCTGAACGTCCATTGCCATTGACACGGTATCTGAATATATATCTTCCCTGCAGGGGTGCACCACGTTACCCAACACGCTCGATCACTCTGGTCGGACACACCTTTCTAGGGTCAATGCCCGCCCTTGGAAGATCAACACGTCGCAGCCCTACCTATGCTCAGCAGAGAGGTCCCCGCCAGTCTACATCCTAAGCACTCCGGGGTCTTGGGCCCATCGCCCGCAGCACTCCGGGTCGTTGCGAGCAGGGTGGATACCAGCACCGCCTTGGATGGCCAGCATGATCCAACCGTGCCGCACTGCTGAACTGGACGTCTGACAAAGCTTCGGCTGATACCACGACGTCGAGGCCCATATCTATTCTCGCGTGGTGGTTAGTGCGTAAAGGCCAGAGGACAACTCATAACAACTACCCAAACCTGTTAGTGCATTGGGGGCTCGCGGAAATGAGCAGAGACTAAGGTGACCCCATCGCCCCGTCTCATGGACTTACGGCAAGGGCCCAAATTGCCCGGCCGTGCCATGTGAAAACTCGTGGGTGCTCTACGGGCTCGCCCGACTTTCACATCAACTCGCGGGTACCCCTCAGGGCCGACCCGACTTCAACAATGGTCTCAAGTAAAGTCAAGGTAACCGTGTGTCCAAACATCAAGGGGAAAACCCGAGGAATCACCCCCGGTGGATTCCACTCAATGTAATCATCAAGGTGAACATAAGAGGGACCACCATCGAGGTTCACACTTGAGGTGTTGAACGACAGAGGGGTATCGGGAATGGTGAAAGAGGAAATCACCCTCGATGACCATGACCGAATAGCTACACTATAGAATTATCATCAGGAGTGCATTATGAGGGATCACCCTCGGCACTCGATAGTAGCTCTGCAGAGTCGATCAACAAAAGGGGCGTGATGTGATGTGAGGTGTCGGGCTTTGGTCGTCGATCACGCTGATTGAGTCGTCGATGATGAAGCAGGGGCAACAAGGACAAGTACTGGGGGTCACTGATGGATCACTAACCAACCTATACTAAGCAGTTCAGGATAAGCAGGTAAGGTACAATGAGCAGGTTACAAAAGCAGGCTATGCATCAGAATAGGAGAAAACAATAACAATAGCAAAATCTAACGCAAGCATGAGAGAATGGAATGGGCGATATCGCGATGATCAAAGGGGGGGCTTGCCTGGTTGCTCAGACAAGGAGGGTCGTCGTTGATGTAGTCGATCACAGGGACATCAACATCGGTCTCCGGGTCTATCGGAGAGAAGAGGGGGAAGAAACAGTAAATACACGCAAACATATGCATAACAAGACAATAAGCGGGGCTAGAGGTGTTCTAACGCAGCGCTAGGCGATACTGGCGAAAGGGGAAAACATCCGGGAAAGATTTCCCGGTTCCGAACGTCTGTCAAACAGATGAACCGGAGGGAAAAGGTTGCGTGTTTGCTATGCTAGGGATTTGTGGCGGACAAACGGACCGCTTGTTCGGATTCGTCTCGTCGTTCTGAGCAACTTTCATGTACAAAGTTTTTTCATCCGAGTTACAGATTATTTTATATTATTTTCAAATTTTTAAATGATTTTATGAATTTCCGGATTTATTAATATTACGAAAATAAAACAGTAAAATTATACTTGTCACCTAGTGTTTGCCAGCCACAGTCAATGACATGTGGGGCCAGGTCAAAGTCGACAGTACAGTCAGTTGTTGACTGGGTCAACCAATGAATAGTTCCTATGGGTCCCATGTGTCATTGTGTATGGTTAACTAGACTTTAATTAAATTAGATTAGCTAATAGTGGGGGCCACTATCACTGGCTAGTAGTAAAACTAACTAGTAATTAGTCCCTAAGATAATCTGCACGGTCGGCCGATGGTGGATGTGCATACACACGCACACCACACGTGCTTGGACATGGCCACGGCCATGGCCATTAGCAGTGTAAGACAATAAGTTTTGGGGAACCAGCACAACCCTCTAGGGGTGGCTTATCTCATTATATATAATGGTTGTGTTACAATATGTACCATATACGTACATAGGTACAGAAGCTATACATAGTCTAACACCCTCCCTCAATCTTAGCCACTTTCTAAAGAACTGAGAAGGGTAAGATTGCGCCTACAAGCCTCAAACTGTGGCAGTGGTAAAGGCTTAGTGAAGATGTCTGCAAGTTGATCCTTAGATGAGATAAACTTGATCTGGAGTTGCTTCTGTGATACACATTCCCGTACAAAGTGATAGTCAACTTCAATGTGTTTCATTCGGGCATGAAATACTGGATTTGCAGAAAGGTATGTAGCACCGATGTTATCACACCAAAGAATAGGAGGCTGTGGTTGAGACAAACCCAACTCCTGAAGCAAAGACTGCACCCAAATAATCTCTGCAGTAGCATTAGCCACAGCCTTGTACTCAGCTTCAGTACTGCTACGTGACACAGTAGCCTGTTTCCGAGCACTCCAGGCGATCAAATTAGAGCCAAAGAATACTGCATAACCCCCCGTGGATCGCCTGTCATCTGGGCTACCAGCCCAATCTGCATCAGAGAAGGCCGAAAGGACCCGAGAGGAAGTCGGCCGAATATGCATACCAAATGTCAGGGTGAACTGAACATAACGAAGAATGCGTTTAACAGCAGCCCAATGAGTATCTCTGGGAGCCTGAAGATACTGACAAACCCTGTTAACAGCATAAGAGATATATGGTCTCATGATCGTCAAGTACTGAAGTCCACCAACAATGCTCCTGTACTCTGTGGCATCCGCAGGAGACAAAAGCTCACCATCAACAGCTGTTATCTTGTCGGTAGACGACATGGGTGTGGTGGTCGGTTTGCACTTCAGCATGCCAGCTCTCTGTAACAACTCCAAGGAGTACTTCTTTTGCGTAAGGACAAGACCAGTAGCACGAGAAGTGACCTCAACTCCAAGAAAGTAGTGAAGCTTCCCAAGATCTTTGACCGCAAAATCAGCACCAAGAGAGCAGACAAGAGCATCAGCAGCATACTGAGAAGAGCTGACAAGGATAATATCATCGACATATACCAAAAGATACATAGTGACTTCTGGCTTCTGTAGAAGAAATAACGAAGTGTCAGCAGTAGACGGCACAAACCCATGAGCACGAAGGGCAGAGGCAAGGCGGGCATGCCAGGCACAAGGAGCTTGCTTCAAACCATATAGTGCTTTGGAAAGACGACAGATATAGTCAGGACGATCAGGATCAGAGAAACCAGGAGGCTGTTTCATATAAACCTCTTCCTCCAAAAATCCATGTAGAAAAGCATTCTACACATCAAGTTGACGAAGTGACCAACCACGAGAAACAGCAATGGAGAGAAGAAGCCGAATAGTGGTAGGCTTGACGACAGGACTGAAGGTGTCCTCATAGTCAAGACCATGACGCTGCCGAAAACCGCGAGCAACAAGTCGCGCTTTGTAACGCTCAATAGATCCATCCGAATGCTTCTTCACTTTGAATACCCATTTTGAGTCAATAACATTTACCCGTGGTGGTGGAGGAACGAGAGTCCATGTCTTGTTACGAAGAAGAGCATGAAACTCCTGCTCCATAGCCTCTCGCCAATGTGGAATGCGCAGGGCAGCCTGATATGAGCGAGGCTCAGAAGATGGATCCGCAACAGCAGCAGCCAAACAAGCAGCCAACCAAGCAACCGTACCATCCTTACGTTCCTTAGGTTTGAAAATGCCACTGCGACTGCGTGTATGTGGTCGGGACACAGGAACCACCGAGGTCGACGGAGCAGCCTGCAACGGGCTGGAGGACGGCGACGTTGACGAGTCAGTCGGTGACGAGGAGCCAGTCACGGTAGCCTCGGACTCGGTTGGCGAAGAAGGCCGACCCACCGGCGAAACCGGCAAAGCAGACGAAGCAGCTGGCGACTCCGGCATCACAGACCGGGCCGATGGCGAGCTCGGCATAGTGGGCCGTGGCGCGGCCGGTGTCGCGGGCCGATCTGCTGATGAAGGCGACGTGAGGACCCGAGCCGCGGGCGAAGACGGCGTGACGGGCCGAGCCGCAGGCGAAGACGGCATGACGGGCCGAGCCGCGGGCGACTCGGCGGCCGCTGGCGAAACGGACCGAGCAGTGGAGATGCTCGGCGCGACGGGCTCGTCGGGTGACCATGCATGGGCACGCGAATCGATGCCATGCAACATAGGGCGATCGATGTGCCCACCAGAAGACGACGATGATGATGGTGAATCCTCCAACAGCTCCAAACAAGCTCCACGTCTGGTTCCTGCACCATGGTTAGGTAACAGCAAAGGAGAGTATGCAACATCATCAAATTGGTCAGAAGCAACAGAGGATGAATGCAGGGATGGTGGTTCGACAGTGGACACAGGAAGGTTGGCAAAGGGAAAAACATGCTCATCAAACACGACGTCCCGAGATATATAGACACGATTAGTGGGAACATGAAGACATTTGTAACCTTTATGAAGAGAGCTATAGCCAAGAAAAACACACTTCTTAGAACGAAACTCAAGCTTGCGCTTGTTATATGGACGAAGATGCGGCCAGCAAGCACACCCAAATACCTTGAGAAAGGTATAATCAGGTTGTTCATTAAGGAGAACCTCAATGGGAGTCTTCATGTTTAAAACACGAGTAGGAGTACGGTTGATGAGAAAGCATGCAGTGGTGAAAGCATCACTCCAAAACCGAAACGGAACAGATGCATGGGCCAAAAGAGTAAGACCAGCTTCAACAATATGACGATGCTTACGTTCGACTGAACCATTCTGCTGATGTGTATGTGGACATGCTAAATGATGAGCTATCCCAAGCGACTGAAAGAAAGAGTTGAGGTTGCGATACTCGCCCCCCTAGTCTGACTGGACATGAACAATTTTGTGCTTGAGAAGACGTTCAACATGTTTTTGAAACTGAACAAAAATATCAAACACATCAGATTTGCGTTTAATAAGGTAAAGCCAGGTAAAGCGACTATAAGCATCAACGAAACTGATATAGTAATTATGACCACTGACAGAAGTCTGAGCAGGACCCCATACATCTGAAAACACAAGTTCTAAAGGATGTTTCACCTCATGACTGGACTCCGAAAAAGGAAGTTGATGACTCTTCCCCTGCTGACAAGCATCACACACTGCTACATCTTTATGACTAGACAAACTAGGAAGCTCATGACGACGCAAAATATGACGGACAATAGGTGTGGCCGGGTGACCAAGACGAGCATGTCACTGTGACGGAGAGACCCGAACTCCACTGAAAACACGAGCGACACCAGGATGCTCCAGACGGTAGAGGCCCTGGCACAACCGCCCACTAAGAAGAATGTCCCTCGTGCCCTGATCCTTAATAAAAAGATCAAAAGGGTGAAATTCACAAAGCACATTATTATCACGTGTGAGTTTAGGAACTGAAAGAAGATTACGGGTCACAGATGGAACTCGAAGAACATTGCGAAGCTGAAGACTCCTATTGGCATGTCTAGTGAGAAGAGATGCTTGACCAATATGAGAGATGTGCATACCTGCTCCATTGGCGGTGTGGATCTTGTCGGAGCCATGATAGGGTTCACGAGTGTGAAGCTTCCCCATCTCGCTGGTTAGATGCTCTGTCGCCCCAGAGTCCATGTACCAGTGTGGATCGATGGAGTAGGACTGAGTGTGTCCCTGTTGCTTCTGCGGCGCGGGACGATCAGCCATGGCGACCTGACGGGCATTGTTGCGTGTATCTTTGCCGTCATTGCCAAGACCAAGGAAGCTTCGCTGGAAGCGCTTATGACACTTGGAGGCCCAGTGCCCATCGCGGCCACAAAGCTGACACACACGTGGACCGCCAGCCCCCGGTAAGGTCGCAGTAGGTGGGGGGGCCGAGGCGGGCGACGGTGGCAGCCCCAAGGGAGACCGGGGTGATGAAGAAGAGCGGCCACCCTTGGCGGCGGCGTTGGCCGAGAGGGAGCCAGTGCCCCTGGTGCGGCGAGTCTCGACCCGTTGCTCAGTGAGAAGGAGCCGAGAGAAAACCTCGTGTGCCAGCATGGGTGTCGAGTTGCCCCGCTCGTTGATGATCTCGACTAAGGCATCATACTCCTCATCAAGACCATTGACAATAAACGAGTTGAACTCGGAGCCGGTGAGGGGCTGTCCAATGGAGGCCAATGTGTCGGCAAGGCCCTTCACCTTGTTGTAGAACTCAGTGGCAGTGGAGTCAAGCTTCTGACACTCTCTAAGCTGACGACGGAGTGCAGAGACACGAGCCTGGGACTGCGCTGCAAAGGTGCGCTCAAGGATGGTCCAGGCCTCATGAGACGTCTTCGCGAAGACAACAAGGCCGGCAACTGCCGGCGAGAGCGACCCCTGGATGGAGGAGAGGTTCGCCTGGTCCTGCCCCGTCCAGACGCGATGGGCCGGATTGTAGACCGGACCGTGCACGCTGTCTACCAGCGCGGGTGGGCAGGGAAGCGATCCGTCGACGTAGCCTAGCAGGTAGTGACTCCCCAAGAACGGGAGAACCTGCGCACGCCAGAAGATGTAGTTGTCGGCGGAGAGCTTGATGGTGATGAGATGACCGAAGTGAAACGGCGGCGGCGAAGACAATCCCATCGAGGAGGCTGCCTGGGGTGCAAACACCATGGAGGCAGCCGGAGGCACCGAAGCCGATGCGGGAGGAGGCGGGACCGCAGCCAGGGCGGGCGCCGCAAAGCTCGCGGCCGGTGCGGACGCCGCAAGGCCCGCGGCCGGGGCGGACGCCGCCAACCCCGCCAGCGGGGCAGTGTGATCCGCTTGCGGCAGGAGCGGCGGGACGACGCCTGCGGAGTCCGCAGCGGACGGCGGCGCCGCGGTGTGGACCACGAGGTCACGCCCAAGTGAGGGCGCCGGCGGCGTGGAGAAGACGGAGCCGATGCTCCTTGTCCCGATCGGAGCCGGAACAGAGACGGCATCGAGCGGGAGGTTGAGCAGAGCCGCAAGAGAGGCCGAGAGGAAGCCCGCAGCAGTGGAACCGGTGGTGGCGGCGCTCGACATGGCGGCGGCACGATCGGTGGCGCGGCGGCGGCGGTGAAGGTGGCGGCGGCTGCGGCGGCGCTGCGGGTATTAGGGTTTAGAAGCGGGAGCGATCATAACCTAGCGTGATACCATGTAAGACAATAAGTTTTGGGGAACCAGCACAACCCTCTAGGGGTGGCTTATCTCATTATATATAATGGTTGTGTTACAATATGTACCATATACGTACATAGGTACAGAAGCTATACATAGTCTAACAAGCAGCAACTAGCAGCGGCAGTAGTAGGAATCAGCAGCGGCAAGTAGCAGTATCCAGGAGTAGGAGTGACTAGCACTCATGAGCAACGCTTAGGAGCATCAGCAAAAATAAACGAGCGGCGACAGTAGCAAGCAAAACAGCGGCATATCAGAAGCAAGCAACAGGAGTGGGGGTGCGGCCACACGCGCGGGGAGCGGCGGAGCCGGGGCAGCGGTGTGCGGACGCAGGCGGCAGTGTCGGGGGAACAACAGCAGCCGCAGCGCAGCAAGCCACAGCGGGCGGCAGCAACAGTGCAGGAGCAGCAGCCGCACGCATGTACGTATGTGTACGCGTGGGGGTTCGGGCTTGGCGGTGATGGCGGCCTACGACGTCCAAATCAAATGGGAGAAAAGGGGATCCGAGGGAGGAGTCACTGTGGTGTCGTCGGTGAGCTCGGGGAGGCCGGAGACTGGACGGAGCTAGGCGAATCAACAGCGAGATGGTGACGTCCGTGGCGGAGAAGAGCTTGATGGCGAGGCTTGGAGCGGTCCTAGATCGAACCGGTACACGTGGCGAAGGAGACGACGCTGGAGGTCCTCCTAGACATGAGCTCCGGCCGGGGAAGGCCAGTGGCCGCGACGACGGCGATGGCCAAGGCGGCAGGTCGGGCGATTTCATCGAGGGAGAGGAGATGGGGGCGCGAGGGAGGGAGAGGGGATTAGGGTTCGGCGACGGGAGGGGGGCGCCAGGGTTTTGTTGAGGGCGACGGCCGGGCGATGGCCGGCGCGTGGCCGCCGACGGGGCGATGGCCGCCACGATCCCCCCTCGTGAACAGGAGGAGGAAGGAGGGGGTATGTGGGCTGGCCAGTTTTTTGCTTAATGGGCCAAAGGTCCAGTAGTTTAGGTATTTTGTTTTTCATTTACTCTACCTCTGTTTATTATCTATCCACAGTTTTATTTAATTTCCATAATATTTTAGCTTAGTTAAAATACAAAAGTACTTTATAAATTAGTATTACTATCTATACCTCTACTACAAAAAGTTCTGCTCTCAAATAAAATAGTTTAACATTTTCGACATTATAAAAGGCATTTAATTAATTGCTTTAGCTACTGTTTTAATTATTTTGGGACATTTAAACACTTTATAAAAGTGTGATTTATATATGATAAATATCCAATAATTATTTGCCACACTTCGCACATTTTAGTTTCGATATTTGAAGAACTTTTATTTTTGACTTAAGTTTTAAATTTGAATTTGAATTGTGATTTGGATCAACCGAGGATTAGCAACAGTAATGTGATGACAAAGCACCATTAGCAGAGGATTACTGTAACTTAATTATCCGGGCGTCACAATTCTCCTCCGCTACATGAAATCTCGTCCCGAGATTTAAGGGGTGGAGTAAGGGGGAAAGACTTGGGAAGGATGGAGCTCAACACAAGATAGGTACCTGGGGGATGTTTCAATGAACGTGGCATAGAGAAATCTCTCGAGTTGAAATTCAAGAAAGTCATCGAGAGCAAGGTAAGAAGGAGCAACAAGAAGCTTCAACCGGGTAGGCAATCGTTCGTTGCCTGAAACAGAGGGTGTAAAGGGTTCAGAGCAATGAGAATAAGTATTGCGTCTGGTACCAGAACAGATCACAAGGAAGGCGGCTCGTGAATTACATATGAAGCCAAGCGCGAGGGATAACTTTGAAAACATGGATGTATAGGAGAGTCAGGTTTCGATCATGTGGAACTATGGGTTATGAGCCCACCATGTGGGTGAAAAGCAGGAAGGGTGATAACATTTGCACGGTCATGATAGCAAGGCGGGTCAAAGGACAGCCTGTCAGTTATGTCAACAACAACGCTGGTACCAAAGGCGAGGGACGAAGAGAACCATTTTCCTGCTCGTTAAGACGAGGCGGACCAATAGGCAAAGTTCTCGTCCATCGGTGGCTACCGCAATGTCATCAGCAATAGTAACAAGGCCTTACGGACAGAGTTGTACACCGAGGTGTTTACATAAGCAGGGAATTATCACTGCGCAGATAAGATAGGTTACAAGAAAGATTAAACAAAACAATGGAAAGGAAAGCGTAGACTGTTATCTGTATTCTCGAGTGTCTAACAACTCTGAACCAGTGAAAATTTTGAATCAGCAAGAAATAATAGTTGATCAAGAACTCATAAGAAGTTATGTAGTTCCGTGATATTCTCGAGATACCAGAGGATAATACCCGAAGGTATATCAGCGTAGAGGTTGAACAAGTGAAACGATCTGAAGAAGACAAGTACTTTAACTTGTCCGAGAAATGGGATCAAAGAAGAACAATATGGTCGGAACCATGGTTGCAAAGGACCAAATATAGGTGCCAAAAGAACTTGTCACAAGGGATTATTATTTTCACAAGAAGCTTCCATGATAAGTTCCACATCGGGTCCATGGGCATGAACACAAAGGTTCAAGGTCGACTCCCACTTCTCTAATGCACAACCTTCCATTCACTTCTTGTCTTCGACGAAGTTGTAGAATTGAAATTTATCCAAGAAACACCAGTAGATATAACCCACATAATCTTCGGGTTCACACCGATTATTGAAGGCGTAGGTTCAACCCACCGGCGCCTCTTAGGAACATATACCACAAACTTCACGAGTAATTAACTAAGCCCGGAAGCAATGTATGGTTGACAAGAGCGGGGGATACAATTTACCAAAGGCATTATGTATCCGAGGGAAGGCTCACAAGGTTATTGAATATGAAGGACACTGTCGGGTAGAACCCAACAAAGAATCTGGTGGTCCACGAGGGATCTGATGTGAGCAACGGTACTCAACTAGAAGAGGAAAGGATGTAAGGAGATCAGGTTATAGAAACAACTGACTAATTTAAGGCTCAAATGCAACGGAATTATGATTTCCAAAATCAAGGGATCAGAAGCAAATGCTCTGATCAAGGATGGATAAGTTGAATAGACTTAGGGCACAAACGATGGCAATCTGATTGGCCGAGAACCGGCTCATGTTCGGGAAGATGTCTGAGCCGGAAAGATAATCTACAAGGATCAACTGATGATTGCGACATAGACATATCAAATCGAAAGACTCAAGATGGTAATGACAAAGGACGTCAATGGATACTGCTAGGCATATGGACTTAACCGAAGTGTAGGCAGGTAAGACATTCTAGAGCAATAGGCGACAGAGGTCATCGAAAGCTCAGATTGTATCACAAAGTATCTTACGAAGCATAAGAATAACGGGGGATGAATGGGTACTCGACGAGAGTGAGTAATTATCCGTAGGGATATTCATGCGGCAAGGAACTGCAGGGCAGTAAGCATAAAGAATTCTTAAAACATCGAAGAATATTTCAGGACATCTTGTAATAACAAGAGCAACTAGGGATGAAGGTATGAACGACAACATAGGTAGTTACGCATAAGGATTTATCGGTGGTAGGGATTGTAACGGCGAAGGGCAGAAGGGTCTCGGTAAAACATCGGAGAGTATCTTCAGAATCTTTTGGTGCACCAAGCAATCATCTGGAGTGAGGGGCTCTCCGGAAGAAAGTATTTACGAGAACCTAGAGTTAGAGTTAACAGAACCATTTAACCTGAATAGAAGAGAGATCAGAGTCCCAGAGTATAGTCGAAAGTATTTACGAGAACCTAGAGTTAGAGTTAACAGAACCATTTAACCTGAATAGAAGAGAGATCAGAGTCCCAGAGTATAGTCCAGGAGTAAAAAATCCTAATACCACCCAATGGCGACGTGGGCCCGTAAGCCGCACAGACATATTAGTAAATCAGTTTTTTCAAAGACTACACTCAACTTCGGCCAAGGAGTTAGAAAGGGGGATCCTACAGGCAGTCGGCTTTGATACCAACTTGTGACGCCCCCGATTCAATCGTATATTAATCATACACGCAAATGTGTACGATCAAGATCAGGGACTCATGAGAAGGTATCACAACACAACTCTAGACACAAATCAAAATAATACAAGCTTTATATTACAAGTCAGGGGCCTCGAGGGCTCGAATACAAGCTCGATGCACAAGAGTCAGCAGAAGCAACAATATCTGATTACAGACATAAGTTAAACAAACATGCCTTAAGAAGGCTTGCACAAAAGCAACAACGATCGAAGAGGCAAGGCATCCTGCCTGGGACCTCCTAACTACTCCTGGTCGTCGGCGGTCTCCATGTAGTAGCATCCATCAGCAGTGGCATCTGGCTCCAGGGATCGACCATCTGGTTGCATCAACCGGAAAGAAGAAGGAAGGGGGAAAAGGGGTAGCAAAGCAACCGTGAGTACTCATCCAAAGTACTCGCAAGCATCGGATCTATACTCAGTATGCACTAGTATCAAATGGAAGGTTTGTATCTGTGGACAGAACTGCAGAATGCCAGAATAGAGGGGAAGGCCTAGCCTATCGAAGACTAGCATCTTCAAGCAGCTCCAAGCATCTTGCAGCACGTAGAAGAGTAAAGAATAGCAGTTTATAATATTTAACAAGCATGTTGTAACATCAACACCCAGAGATCCTTCCCCGAATCCATGCAGGAAAGTAATCTCGGAGACACGTATCCATCACATATCTCAAGTATCCATTTCTAGTTATATAAGATCCGGATACAAGTCTGAACGTCCATTACTGTGGACACGGTATTCGAATATATATCTTTCCTACAGGGGTGCACCACGTTACCCAACACGCTCGATCACTCTGGCCGGACACACCTTTCTGGGGTCAATGCCCGCCCTCGGAAGATTAACACGTCGCAGCCCTACCTAGGCTCAGCAGAGAGGTCCCCGCCGGTTTACATCCTAAGCACTCCGGGGTCTTGGGCCCATTGCCCGCAACACTCCGGGTCATTGCGAGCAGGGTGGATACCAGCACCGCCTCGGATGGCCAGCACGATCCGATCGTGCCGCACTACTGAACTGGACGTCTGACAAAGCTTCGGCTGATACCACGACGTCTAGGCCCATATCTTTTCTCGCGTGGTGTTTAGTGCGTAAAGGCCAGAGGCCAACTCAGAACAAATACCCAAACCTGTTAGTGCATTGGGGGCTCGCGGAAACAAGCAGAGACTCACGATAAGGTGACTTCGTCGCCCCGTCTCATGGACTTACGACAAGGGCCCAGATTGCCAGGCCGTGCCATGTGGAAAACTCGCGGGTGCTCTACGGCCCCGCCCGACTTTCACATCAACTCGCCGGTACCCCTCAGGGCCGACCCGACGTCAACAATGGTCTCAAGTAAAGTCAAGGTAACCGTGTGTCCAAACATCAAGGGGAAAACCCGAGGAATCACCCCCGGTGGATTCCACTCAATGTAATCATCAAGGTGAACGTAAGAGGGACCACCCTCGAGGTTCACACTTGAGGTGTTGAACGACAGAGCCGTATCGGGAATGGTGAAAGAGGAAATCACCCTCGATGACCACGACCGAATAGCTACACTACAGAATTATCATTAGGAGTGCGTTATGAGGGATCACCCTCGGCACTCGATAGTAGCTCTGCAGAGTCGATCAACAAAAGGGGCGTGATGTGATGTGAGGTGTCGGGCTCTGGTCGTCGATCACGCTGATCGAGTCGTCGATGATGAAGTAGGGGCAACAAGGACAAGTACTGGGGGTCACTGATGGATCAGTAACTAACCTATACTAAGCAGTTTAGGATAAGCAGGTAAGGTACAATGAGCAGGTTACAAAAGCAGGCTATGCATCAGAACAGGAGCAAACAATAGCAATAGCAAAATCTAATTCAAGCATGAGAGAATGGAATGGGCAATATCGCGATGATCAAAGGGGGGGCTTGCCTGGTTGCTCAGACAAGAAGGAGGGTCGTCGTTAACGTAGTCGATCACAGGGACATCAACATCGGTCTCGGGGTCTATCGAAGAGAAGAGGAGGAAGAAACAGTAAATACACGCAAACATATGCATAACAATACAATAAACGGGGCTAGAGGTGTTCTAACACAGCGCTAGGCGATACTGGCGAAAGGGGAAACATCCAGGAAAGTTTTCCCGGTTCTGAACGTTTATCAAACAGATGAACCGGAGGGGAAAGGTTGCATGTTTGCGATGCTAGGGATGTGTGGCGGACGAACGGACTGCGTTTTCGGATTTGTCTCGTCCTTCTGAGCAACTTTCATGTACAAAGTTTTTTCATCCGAGTTACGGATTATTTTATATTATTTTCAAAGTTTTAAATGATTTTATGAATTTCTGGATTTATTACTATTTCGAAAATAAAATAGTAAAATTATACTTGTCACCTAGTGTTTGCCAGCCACAGTCAATGACATGTGGGGCCAGGTCAAAGTCAACAGAACAATCAGTTGTTGACTAGGTCAACCAATGAATAGTTCCTATGGGTCCCATGTGCCATTGTCTATGGTTAACTAGACTTTAATTAAATTAGATTAGCTAATAGTGGGGGCCACTGTCATTGGCTAGTAGTAAAACTAACTAGTAATTAGTCCCTAAGATAATCTGCACGGCCGGCCGGTGGTGGATGTGCATACACACGCACACCACACGTGCTTGGACATGGCCATGGCGATGGCCATTAGCAGCAACTAGCAGCGGCAGTAGTAGGAATCAGCAGCGGCAAGTAGCAGTATCCAGGAGCAGCAGTGACTAGCACTCAGGAGCAACGCTTAGGAGCATCAGCAAAAACAACGAGCGGCGACAGCAGCAAGCAAAACAGCGGCATAGCAGAAGCAAGCAACAGGAGTGGGGGTGCGGCCACACGCGCGCGGGGAGCGGCGGAGCCGAGGCAGCGGCACGCGGACGCAGGCGGCAGTGGCGGGGGAACAACAGCAGCCGCAGCGCAGCAAGCCACAGCGGGCGGCAGCAATAGTGCAGGAGCAGCAGCCGCACGCATGTACGTATGTGTACGCGCGGGGGTTCGGGCATGGCGATGATGGCGGCCTACGACGTCCAAATCAAAGGGGAGAAAAGGGGATCCGAGGATGGAGCTCACTGTGGTGTCGTCGGTGAGCTCGGGGAGGCCGGAGACTAGACGGAGCTAGGCGAATCGACGGCGAGATGGTGACGTCCGCGGCGGAGAAGAGCTTGATGGCGAGGCTTGGAGCGGTCCTAGCTCGAACCGGTGCACATGGAGAAGAGACGACGCCGGAGGTCCTCCTAGACATGAGCTCCGGCCAGGGGAGGCCGTCCTCCTAGACATGAGCTCCGGCCAGGGGAGGCCAGTGGCCGCGACGACGGCGATGGCCAAGGCGGCAGGTTGGGCGATTTCATCGAGGGAGAGGAGATGGGGGCGCGAGGGAGGGAGAGGGCATTAGGGTTCGGCGACGGGAGGGTGCCGCCAGGGTTTTGTAGAGGGCGACGGCCGGGCGATGGCCGGCGCGTGGCCGCCG
>NC_041391.1:409900380-409915694 GCF_002162155.2 Triticum dicoccoides | reverse complement strand
GGGCTGGGCCGGTTTTTTGCTTAATGGGCCAAAGGTCCAGTAGTTTAGGTATTTTGTTTTTCATTTACTCTACCTCTGTTTATTATCTATCCAGAGTTTTATTTAATTTCCATAATATTTTAGCTTAGTTAAAATACAGAAGTACTTTATAAATTAGTATTACTATCTATACCTCTACTACAAAAAGTTACGCTCTCAAATAAAATAGTTTAACATTTTCGACATTATAAAAGGCATTTAATTAATTGTTTTAGCTACTGTTTTAATTATTTTGGGACATTTAAACACTTTATAAAAGTGTGGTTTCTATATGATAAATATCCAATAATTATTTGCCACACTTCGCACATTTTAGTTTCGACATTTGAAAAACTTTTATTTTTGACTTAAGTTTTAAATTTGAATTTGAATTGTGATTTGGATCAATCGAGGATTAGCAACAGTAATGTGATGACAAAGCACCATTAGCAGAGGATTACTGTTGCTTAATTATCCGGGCGTCACAGTACAGGAGAGTCAGGTTTCGATCCTGTGGAATAGTTGGTTATGGGCCCACCATGTGGGTTAAAAGTAGAAAGGGCGCTGACATCTTGCACGGTCATGATAGCAAGGCATGTCAGAGGATAGCCTGTTAGTTATGTTGGCAAAAACATTGGCACTAAGGGCGAGGGACAAATAGAACCATTTTTCGGGTCGCAGGAACGAGGCGGACAAATAGGCAAAGTTCTCGTCCATCGATGGTTACCGGAATATCATCAACAGTAGTAACAGGGTCTTATTGATAGAGTTGTACACCGAGGTGCTTACTTAAACATGGATTTATTACTGCTTATATCATATATACCACAAGAAGGGTTAAACAAACCAATGGAAAGGCAAAAGTGATTATCAGATTTAAACAGAACAATGGAAAAGAAAATGTGTATACATGAGTATAAGGTGTATCTCCTTCCCAAGAGCAAGCAGAGTGGGATAATCATGACAAGACTGCTAATAGATAAATATCTAGGGAAAGGGGCGAGGAAACTCATGATGTTACCCATACAATGGTGTTTGGATAATTGATCAAGAAACATTTAGCATTATGCTTCCAATGTTCTTGTTGATGTTTGAGTACCACAGTCATGCTTCGGGATAGCATTGACATGGTCATCAGGTAAAGGTGACACTTTGGATACACAAAGGATCGATCGGAAACAACTTATAAAGTAAGTCAGACAATTTCAGCAAGAAAAAGATTAGGGTGTGGCCAACGGGCTCAGCAATAATTCATCGAGATTTCCATAAACATGGATTTCCGCAATTAAGTGAAGAAGGTGACAGCATTGGACACACCAAAGTATATAAGGAAGGATGTTCGAGGAGAAAATCCACAATTAAACATTGAACAAAAGTGCACCTGGAAATATGGACCAAGTAGCACAATCAATTTTAGAATGGTGATTCAACAACCAAAAGAATGGGAATGAAACTATCGACCATTCACTTCAAATCATTAGGGTTGCTAGGAGTTTTGAATTCACACATCATAGTTCAATTGTCTATATTCCGGTTAGAAACAACATGAGGACCAAGATATGAACAGAGATGGCGAGAAGTATTACTATATCAAGAATTCTTAAGAGGTGGTGAAATTCTCACAACATTCTTGACATAAAGGATGGTAATACTCCAATGTAGAACATATCATAAGTTAGATAGCAAGGAACTCAAGGTACAACATAAAACAGGAACAAGTTTTGTGCTGGAGGGAAAGCAAGAATGTTTTCGATGTTAACAGAAATCATCGAGGGGGCAAGAATGGTATTTCTCATCATAATTTCGATTGATATCCTGGATGAGCTCACAATTTTGATGATGATTATGACACATTTGTCGAGAGGTTTCATAAAGATGTGATCGATCATCGACGACATCAAGCAAAAGGAATGATGAAGCGAAAGGTTATCGGAACCACAAATAAGATTGCAAGACCGGAATCAAAATTTCCTTTCAAGACAACCAACACGGTGTTGAAAGCTCGATGTAAGCTTAGCGCACTGTCGGGATTGTGCCCCGGGGATGAAGGACACCGATAGCATGGTCAAGCTTTAGCATGACAATGATGATATGAACAATTGACTAGGAATGACATGATCGAGTTCAAACTCGTAAGTAGTGAAAATTACTAATAGTGGTTGAATCATAGTGAGGTCTTGATTCGCTTAAGTGTCCTCGAGTGGATAATAACTCAAAACCCAAGAAAATTTGAATCGGTGACAAATAATACTTGATGAAGACTCGTAATAAGCAACATGGTTCTGTGATATTATTGAGATACCAGAGCATAATACTCAAAGGTGGAGCAGGATTGAGGTTGGACAAATGTATTGATCTGTAGAAGACAAGTACTCTAACTTGTCCGAGAAATGGGATCAAAGAAGAACAATATGGTCGGAACCACGATTGCAAATGACCAAACCACAGATACAAGATGGGCTTAGAACAAGGGGGTAACTATTTTTCCACGAGAAGCTTCCATGATAAGATCTGCATTGTGTCTATGGGCATGAACGTAAATTTCAAGATCGACTCCCACTTCTCCAAAACATAACTTCTCATTTATTGCTCTCTGTTAAAAAGGTTTAGAGCTTGAAAGTTTAACTAGTGGAATACAAAAAGGGTATGTCCCTTTAAGACTTTGGGTTCTCACAGATAGCGAAGGCATAGACACAACACATAGGGGCATCTTAGGAACATATAGCATAAACTTGAAGAGTAAATGACACAAGGTTGAAGGTAGAGCATGCTTGATAAAGCAGAGGATACAAATTGTTAAAGGCATCATGTATCAGGGGAACTCACAAGAATTTTGAATGTGAAGGACACTATCGGATAATAACCCAGCAATGGGTTTGGTGTTCCACAACGGAGCTGATGTGAGTATTCGTACTGAATCAGATGAAGAAAGAATGCAAAGGTATCGATTTATAGAACATGTGAATAATTTGATGCTTAAATAACAAAGGAATTATGATTTCCAAAACTAAGGATCAGAAGCAGACACTCTGATCAAGGATGGATAAATTTAATAGACATAGATCGACAATCAATCAAGGTTTTACTTCCTGAGAACTAGATCATGTCCGGAGTGACGTCCGAGCCGAAGGGATGAATTCTAATTATGATTGATGATTGGGAGAATTCACAAATATGTCGAATCAATTGCTCAAAAGGATGATGACAAAGGATGATAATGAATATTGCTAGGCATATGGAAGTAACTATAATGCAGGAAGGCAAGACTTTCCAGAGCAATAGGTTGCAGAGGATTCTCGGAAGATTGGATAGTATTCCAAAGTATCTCATGAAACATATGAACAACTGGGGATGAATGGATACTCGATAAGAGTGAGGAATTTTTCGTAGATGTATTCATGCAGGAAGAAGATGCAAGGGATTAGGCATAATGGATTCTCGGGATATCAAAGAGTATCTTGGGGTATCTTGTAATAATAAGAGCAACTGGAAATGAATGTATGAATGGAAAATGTAATTCATTATCCATAAGGATATATTGATGGTAGGGAATTGCAACAGCGATGGGCACAAGTTCCCAAGAGAACATCAGAGAGTATCTTCGGAGTATTTTGGTGAATCAAGCGATCATTTGGAATAAGAGGCTCTTTAGAAAGAAGTCTTCTGATACGTCTTCTGATTCGTCTTTGGTAAATCAGAGAGCTCCGTTGAAGGATATAATTAATGAAGTATTCATGCCATGTTTACAAAAATTCTATATGATTTTGGTATTATTTGATTAGAACTAACCTGGGCTGACGCTGTTTTCAGCAGAACTACCGTGGTGTCATTTTTTGTGCAGAAATAAAAGTTCTCGGAATGGGCTAAAAATTTACGGTGATTTTTTAGGGACCAAAAGAGACCCCCGAAGCACCGGAGTTGGGCCAGAAGAGTCCTGAGGTGACGGCAAGGGTGGAGGGCCTGCCCACCACCCTAGGGCGCGCCCCCTGTCTTGCCACTACCTCGTGAACCCCCCCTAAAGTGAAACTAACGCCAAAAATTCCTAGAAATCCAGAAACCCCCAGAAAGAAACCTAAATCGGGAGTTCTGCCGCCGCAAGCCTCTAAGTTCACAAAAAACCCACCTAAGCCCGTTTTGGCACCCTGCTGGAGGGGGGAATCATCACCGGTGTCCATCTTCATCATCCCGAAGGTCTCCATGACAAGGAGGGAGTAGTTCACCCTCGGGGCTAAGGGTATGTACGACTAGCTACGTGTTTGATCTCTCTCTCTCTCTCTCTCTCGTGTTCTTGATTTGGCACGATCTGGATTTACCGCGAGCTTTGTTATTATAGTTGGATCTTATGGTGTTCTTCCCTCTCTACCTTGTGATGAATTGAATCTTTTCCTTTGAGGTTTTGTTATGTTGGATTGAATCTTTGGATGTGAGAGCACTTGATGTATGTCTTGCGATGGGATATCCATGGTTACAATGGGATGTTCTATTGATCCACTTGATGTATGTTTTGGTTATCAACTTGCGGATTCCCGTGGTGACATTGGGGTAATCTATGCATAGGGGTTGGTACACATTGTCATATTCCTTTCTCTGATAGAATTCTTGGGGTACTCTTGAAGTTCTTTGTGTTAGATTGAATATTATAAATCTGAAATTGTGTGATACGTATCGTATATTTGACCCACAGATACTTGTGGTGACATTGAGTATCTACGTGACATTAGGGTTTGATTTATATGTGTCATATGGTGTTATTTTACTACGAACTCTAGGGTTGTTTGTGACACTTATAGGTATAGCTCAATGGATTGATCAAAAAGAATAACTTTGAGGTGGTTTCGTACCCTACAAGCAATTTCATCTTATGTTCTCCATGATAGGAACTTTGGAGTGACATTTGTCGCACGTTGAGGGATTGCCATATGATCTAATTATGTTATCATTGTTGAGAGAACTTGCACTAGTGAAAGTATGAACTCTAGGCCTTGTTTCCAAGCATTGCAATACCGTTTTTGCTCACTTCTATTACTTGCTACCTTGCTGTTTTTATATTTTCAGATTACAAAAACCTATATCTACTATCCATATTACATTTTTATCACCATCTCTTCGCCGAACTAGTGCACCTATATAATTTGCCATTGTATTGGGTGTGTTGGGGACACAAGAGACTCTTTGTTATTTGGTTGCAGAGTTGTTTGAGAGAGACCATCTTCATTCTACGCCTCCCATGGATTGATAAACCTTAGGTCATCCACTTGAGGGAAATTTGCTACTATCCTAAAAAACTCCATGCTTGGAGGCCCAACACGAGCCTACAAGAAGAAGGTTGTATAGTAGACATCAAGATCTTTTCTGGCGCTGTTGCCGAGGAGGTTAGTGCTTGAAGGTATATCTTTAGATCTTGCAATTGAGTCTTTTAGTTTCTTGTTTTATCACTAGTTTTGTTTATAAAAAAACTAAAAAAATGGAATTGAGGTTGCCACATATAAGTCATCTTTATCATGTTTTTCTTGAAAATGATGGATCAGAAAATTGTGCCAAAGTGTTAGAAGAAGAATGTAATAAAATATTTGGCATACAATCTTTGAATGATGAGCATGATTGCAATGTTGTTAGTGTGAATTATTTGAATATCCATGAAGCTAAGGATGTGCAAAGCTACAAGCTTGGGAATGCTATGTTTGATGCAAGGTTGTCAGAATCGTGATTTTGAATCGGATTGGAGCTTCGATGGTAGGATCGCAAATCGTAGAATCTTCACTATCAGGATCGTAGAAACATAGATTCTAAGAACTAAAATCGTAGAATCATAGGGGTTAGTTTGGATCGTAAAGTCGTAGAATCGTATAACAGAATCGCGATTTTGACAACCTTGGTTTGATGAATATGATATTTTTAGTTCCCCAAGTTTTGATGAGAATATTTATTATGAGGAAAGCATGCCTCCTATTTATGATGATTATATTGATGAAAGTGGATTTGGAAGAGTGTCAAATTTAGGAAGTAATGGTCGCACTATTTTGGAGGGTGTTGAATATTATTGTGATAATTATGAAAGTGGATTTGGAGAGGTCATGACTTTATTTAGTGATGAATCCACTATTTCGGAATAGGTTCCAATTGATTATGAGAACAATGTTGCTATCTATGGTGATTATTGTCATCTTAATTTTAATTTTCAATTGGATTATGCCTCACATGATAGTTATTTTGTTGATTTTGCTCCCACTATTAGGAATGAGAAGAAATTTTCTTATGTGGAGAGTAATAAAATTTCTATGCTAGTGGATCATGAAAAGAATGCTTTATGTGATAGTTATATTCTTGAATTCATTCATGATGCTACTGAAAATTACTATGAGAGGGGAGCATATGCTTTTACATATTTCAATTATAACAAGTTTCATCTCTATGTGTTGAAAATCTTGAAGTTTTGCTTGCTTTACCTTCCTATGCTAGTTGATTCTTGTTCCCATAAGTTGTTTTCTCACAAAACCCCTATGCATAGGAAGTGGCTTAGAATTAAATGTGCTAGTCATATGCTTCATGATGCTCTCTTTGTACTTCAATTCTTATCTTTCATGTGAGCATCATTAAAATTAGCAATGCCTAGCTAAAAGTTTTTAAAGAAAAGCGCTTGTTCGGAGACAACCCAATATTTTTTCTTTTTTGTTTTTGGATAATTTTATCATCTAGACTCTGGTTAGATGTGTTTTCATGTTTTAATTTAGTGTTTGTGCCAAGTAATACCTTTGGGACAGTTTGGAATATTGTTGATTTGATCATGCTGAAAAACAGAAACTTTTGCACCCAGTAAAACAATTTTCAGAAGTCACAGAAGCGTGCTTTTGATCTGCATTTTATACACAAGATTGATATACAAATTACCAAGTTGTCATTAATTTTCAGAATTTTTGGAGTTACAGAAGTATACGAAATTTCCAGATTACTACAAATTGTTCTGTTTTTGACAGATTTTGTTCTCATTGTGTTGTTTGCTTATTTGGATGAATCTATGGGTAGTATAGGGGGGTATGAACCATGGAGAAGTTGGAATACGGTAGATATAACACCAATATAGATCTATAATGAGTACGCAATAGTACCTAAGTGGTGGTTTGCTTTATTATACTAACTGAGCTTACGAGTTTTTTGTTGTGTTTTGTGTTGTGAAGTTTTCAAGTTTTGGCTAAAGTTTAAATGGACAACGGAATAAGGAGTGGTAAGATCCTAAGCTTGGGGATGCCCAAGGCACCCCAAGGTAATATTCAAGGACAACCAAGAATCTAAGCTTGGGGATGCCCCGAATGGCATCCCCTCTTTTTTCTTCAATCCATCAGTAAATTTACTTGAGGCCATATTTTTATTCACCGCATGATATGTGTTTTGCTTGGAGCGTCATTTATTCTATTAGTATTTGCTGTCTGTCATTTATAATAAGGTTTTTTGTCTTTTATTTCAATAAAAGTGTCAAGGATAGCCTTCACCATGCTCAATTTGCAAATATACGAGTTGTTGTTTCAAAACAGAAAGTTTTCTATGTTTGTCTTAATATTTGTGAATAGTAAGAACATGATAAAATCTTGAAATTTGTACACAATGAGTAACAACAATTTTCTACAGAGTGGTAATGTTTCAGAATTTTTGGAGTTAGGGAAGTATGATTGCTCTTGCATTCATTACAGACTATTCTGTTTAGACAGATTGCTATCATGTTTGCATTGTTTGCATATGTTTGCTTGTTTAATGATTCTATTTGAGGATAGGAGTATTAAATATGCAGAGGCAATTAGTATGCAATGTCAAATTATAATTTCAATGATTTTCTATAGTAGAGAATTATAAGGTTTTGCATTGATTTATAGTAACTTATGACACAAGTTCTTGTTGAGTTTTGTGTGGATGAAGTTTTAAGAATTAGGGAAACTATGATATGAGAGGAATGAGGGAAACACAAAATCTCAAGATTGGGGATGCCCATGGCATCCCTAATTAATATTTCAAGAAGTCTCAAGCATCTAAGCTTGGGGATGCCCTGGTTGGCATCCCACCTTTCTTCATCAACAATTATCGGTTAGCCTCGGTAGAGCCTGAGTTTTTGCTTCTTCACATTGGTTGTGCTATACTTGGAATGTCATTTTATTTTGTTTTGCTTGATGTTTGAATAAAATATTAAGATCAAAATTTTATTTATGAGAGAGAGTTCTCACATAGCTAAATAATTATTTGACTACTTATTGATCTTCACGTATATCTTTTTGGAGTAGTTTGTCATTTACTCACGTGCTTCACTTATCTCCTATGAGTAAATGGTTGAATGAGTTGAATATCATAAATCTCAAATTATATATGTTTCATATGCTTATACCATGTGGAGTAATGACTTCACATATAAGAAGTAGAGGTGGTAAATTTTATTGGAAGTTAGCAAACATAGTATTGGTCACTTGAACAAATCATGAAAGAATATTGAAGGAAGAGAGATTTTTTCACATATAAATATACTATCTTGGACATCTTCTATGATTGTGAGCCACGATAATTATTTTGAAACCAAAGAAAATTAGTTGAAGTTGGACAAGGAAGACAACATAATGAGTTATTCTTGGGTATATTTGTATAGAAGTTATATTGTTATGGATCCTCCAACATGTGGTGCTTGCAATTTAGAATCTTTTGCTAGCCAAAATTTCCATACTAAGCGGGGATACTGCTTGTGCATCCAAAATCCTTGAACCATGTTTCTTCCATGAGTGTCCACCATATCTACCTATATGCGGTATTTACCTGTCGTTCCAAGTAAATTTGCATGTGCCAAACTCTAAACCTTCAAATAATAATATGTTTTGTATGCCCAAATCACTCATGTAGCGACTAGGGGCTATCAGTATCTTCCATGCTAGGTGTGTTATTCTCACGATGTGTGTTTATTCACTTATCATTCACAATCGAGTGGTTGGTAATTGGGATGCCCAGTCCTATGATAAAATATCAAAAACAAAAATGCAAATAAATTAAACAAAACTCCCCCAGGACTGTTGTTGGTATGGACGGTACCCGTTGTTTCGGATCAGCCGTGGAGTGTGATTGTGGGTGGAGGGGGAGTAAAAACTTTACCATTCTATTTGGGAACCGCTTATAATGTGTCTAGCATGGAAGATAGTGATAAATTTTGGTCTTTACGTTGACAATGAAAGCATACTTGTCAAAATTATATTCATCTCTGTTTTAAAAGCTTAGAGCTCTGGCATCTCTGCAAATCCCTGCTTCCCTCTGCGAAGGGCCTATCTTTTACTTTTGTGCAAGAGTTAGTAGTATTCCTTCTCAATCCAACCTACTATTTAGTTGGCAAGCATCATGTGATGGGGAAATATCTTAGCATATATGGCCATTCAAATATATCCGATCATGAATTACTACTGTTGACAATTATCTATATGATAAATAAGTTGGGCGGCGAAACATTAAGCCCCTATTTCTCTGTGTTCAATGGATGCTATTTGTTCTAAATATGTGCTTTGAGTGGTAGCAATCATGGAAGAGTATATGATAGTTGAGTATGTGGGATTTGCTAAATCAAAGCTCTTACATAGACCCTTCCTGAAAAGAAGATGAACTGTAATTTTTTGATGACTGAGAACCTAGTTTGTTAGTTTTCAAGAAAGTTTATGATCTATGCTTCAACATGTGAATAGCTTGTTACTCGATCATGAGAAGTTCTATGAGATGAGCTATTGTTTATGATATATAATGATGCTAGAAAAAGTGTTTGGAACTATCATTGATCAAATTTATGCACTATGCTAGCATTCACACTTCATAAATTATTTCTTTTATCATTTACCTACTCGGGGACGAGCAAAGCTTGGGGATGCTGATACGTCTCCGACGTACCTATAATTTATCAAGTATTCATGCCATATTTACAACAATTATATATGATTTTGGTATGATTTGATTAGAACTAACCCGAACTAATGCTGTTTTCAGCAGAACTACCATGGTGTCGTTTTTTGTGCAGAAATAAAAGTTCTCGGAATGGGCTGAAAATTTACAGTGATTTTTTATGGACCAAAAGAGACCCCTAAAGCACCAGAGTTGGGCCAGAAGAGCCCTGATGTGACGGCAAGGGTGGAGGGTGCACCCACCGCCCTAGAGCGCGCCCCCCTATCTTGTCGCTGCCTCCTGGACCCCCTGACGTGAAACCGATGCCAAAAATTCCTATAAATCCATAAACCACCAGAAAGAAACCTAGATCAGGAGTTCCGCCACCGCAGGCCTCTAAGTTCACGAAAAACTAATCTAAGCCCGTCCCTGCACCCCGCCGAAGGGAGGAATCATCACTGGTGGTCATCTTCATCATCCCGACGGTCTCCAGGACGAGGAGAGATTAGTTCACCCTCGGGGCTGAGAGTATGTACCAGTAGCTATGTGTTTGATCTCTCTCTCTCTCTCTCTCTCTCTCTCTCGTGTTCTTGATTTGGCATTATATTGATGTACCACGAGCTTTGTTTTTATAGTTGGATCTTATGGTGTTCTTCCCTCTCTACCTTGTGATGAATTGAATCTTTTCCTTTGAGGTTTTGTTATGTCAGATTGAATCTTTGGATGTGAGAGCACTTGATGTATGTATTGTGACGGGATACCCGTGGTGACAACGGGATGTTTGATTGATCCACTTGATGTATGTTTTGGTTATCAACTTGCGGATTCCCGTGGTGACATTGGGGTAATCTATGGATAGGGGTTGGTACGCATTTTCATATTCCTTTCTCCGATAGAAATCTTGGGGTACTCTTGAAGTTCTTTGTGTTGGATTGAATATTATGAATCTGAGATTGTGTGATGCATATCGTATAATTGACCCATGGATACTTGTGGTGACATTGGAGTATCTATGTGACATTAGGGATTGATTGATGTGTGTCATATGGTGTTATTTTACTACAAACTCTAGGGTCGTTTGTGACACTTATAGGAATAGCTCAATGGATTGATCACAAAGAATAACTTTGAGGTGGTTTCGTACCCTACAAGCAATTTCATCTTCTATTCTCCATGATAGGAACTTTGGAGTGACTTTTCTCGCACGTTGAGGGATTGCCATATGATCTAATTATGTTATCATTGTTGAGAAAACTTGCACTAGAGAAAGTATGAACTCTAGGCCTTGTTTGCAAGCATTGAAATACCGTTTTTGCTCACTTTTGTTACTTGCTACTGAAAGCACAAGTGCTCCCTGGGTGATTTTGATAATCAATGACAACATATCTCTTGTTGCACTAATATTTTTTTCGAGTGCATTTCAGACGAGTTCAACAATGGCATGGCAAGGAAAAGAGGATGTGGAACCCCTTCAAAATAGTAAGGTCAAAGAATGGCAAAGGTTCAAGATTCTTCATTTTCATTTTAGTGATCCAAGATCATATTGAGTCCATAAGAAAGCCAATACCATTAAAAGGAGATGAGGTGTTTCTTAATGGTCTACTTGCTCAAAGTTCTTAGTGATATTGCTCCAAAACCCTCATCCACTATCTCATTTCCTCACATGTCCAAAACCTAAAGTCAAACTCGGCCCCACCGATTTGATCTATCTGGCGCCACCGAGTTTTGTTGACATTTCCACTGCCAGAAACCCTAGACAATTCGGTCATACTGATATGGATCTCGGTCTCACCGAAATGGCCTTGCAAACTCTTTGTTGAAAGTTGCTATTATTTCGGTCTCATCGAAATGTGCAATCGGTCTCGCCGAGTTTGCCTGACTAAATCTCTGTTTGATCATTGCTGAAATCGGTCTCACCGAGTTCATGCGACCGGTCTCACCGAGATGAGGTTTTGCCCTAGCCCTAGCACATCGGTCCCACCAAGAATCCTAACATTCACATTTTGAACTAAATCGCTCCCACCGAGTTCTTCTATTTGGTCTGACCGAGTTGGGTCAAACGTGTGTAATGGTTGGATTTTGTGTGGAGGCTATATATACCCGTCTACCCCTTCTCCATTTGTGAGAGAGCCATCAGAATGTTCCTACACTTCCACTACTCATTTTCTGAGAGATAACCACCTACTCATGTGTTGAGACCAAGACATTCCAATCCAACCACAAGAATCTTGATCTCTATCCTTCCCCAAGTTTCTTTCCACTCAAATCTTCTTTCTACCATAGCCAAATCCGTGAGAGAGAGAGAGTTGACTGTTGGGGAGACTATCATTTGAAGCACAAGAGCAAGGAGTTCATCATCAAAACACCATCTATTACCTTTTAGAGAGTGGTGTGATGTCTACTACACAATCTTCTTCTTGTAGATGTTGTTGGGCCTCCAAGTTCAGAGGTTTGTAGGACAGTAGCAAATTTCCCTCAAGTGGATGACCTAAGGTTTATCAATACGTGGGAGGCATAGGATGAAGATGGTCTCTCTCAAAAAACCCTACAACCAAATAACAAGGAGTCTCTTGTGTCCCCAACACACCCAATATAATGGTAAATTGTATAGGTGCACTCACTACAAGAAATATGTCAACTTGTGACCAGCACTATTGGTCACTAAATGGTCACTGTTTTCAATTTATGACCTTTTTGTGACCATAAACATAAGGTCAAAAGCTGGCAGTCGTAAACTGACTATAGCAACCTTTCTTCTGGAATGGTCGTAGACGTTTACGACCAAAATACGTCTACTATGGCATTTTGGTCACTAGCAACCTCCCCAGGCCACGTAGGCATCCAGCGTGGCAAGCTAATGTGGCACAAGATTCAGCCCGGTCCAATTCTGTCTTTTATATGGGCCGAGCCCACTAATTCCAACAGATTTATGTTTTTTATGGTCAACAAGATGGGCCAAGCCCAATTTTTGCAATCCTTTTCTTTTCTGGGCCCTTTACTTTTTCTTGTAAATTTCTTTTTTGGGCCTTTTCATTTTGTTTTTTGCTAGCCTTTTCATTTTGGTTTTTATAACTTTTTGGCAGAATCATTATTTTTACTATTTAAAATAAAATAAACAATTCCACAACAACATCATCAGTTGGCTGTAGCCTTTTCAGGTGCAGTACATAGGAATACATTTTTGCCCATAAATTTTCATAATTTTGCTGTCAAAGCAGCATGTACACAAGAATACAATTTTGCTATCAAAGCAACATTTCAAACGTACATCTTCATGACATCATACATAAAAACCAGAAATAAAAAGATTACAATATGCCATTTGGCTCAGATCTTGCATGTGCAGCATCTCACATTCATGTACAGGAGAGGAGGAGGGGCTTGAGTTGTCCTGAAGGATACGCATTCCTGAAGGACACAAAAAGTAGAGGTATTATTTTGGACAATAAGCTCCAAGACAACATTGTAGGCTATTAACGTAAAATAAGTTATTATCAGGTTAAGCCTCTTTAGTTTAGTGATCATTTTCTCATTCAATTTTATTTCAACTTAATAGTATCCAGAATCAAGCAAGGAACTAAACATCAGCAGCAAAAAGGTGAGAAACTGCATCAATCAACAAGATAAACCGCATCGAGCTTTGAATAAAAACGAACTATGATGACATCATGCTAGGGAATCATATGCACAAATGAGCAAAAAAATGATAAGAAACTGGCAAACTGGCACTCTCGAATAACTATGTTGACAGCAACAACCAAACAATAGAATTGATCCAAGCAACCCAACAAAAGCAGGAACTCAACAAAGATGGACGCGTTCCGTGTATATCCCTTTGATGAATGTCAGTACCCATTCTAGTTTATTTACAGAACAAGCATCGGCAAATGGATCAACATCCTGTCATAATGATTAACTGTATGAGCAACATACATGTTGTGAATGTGCAGCGATGAAATCGACACACTTGTGTACATATAAAATGACTACTACTTCAGTTCTAGCTGAGGGTAAAGTTTTTTTGCAGGACAGGAAAGACTATTTCTTATCCTAAAAAAACTACTTATCAACCAAATAAATAATCTAGAAACAGGACTAGTGAATTTTCATAGGATAAGATTATTTCTTAGTTAACCAGATAAATATCCCTAAGATTATTTTCTTATCCCTAAGATTATTTCTTAGTTAACCACTGCTAACAGCCAATATCCATCTTAAGTACAGACCAATACTCAACCCAGAATGCTGCCATGATAGAGCATTGCCAAAATTAAACAAAGTTCCTACAGTTTCAGAATGGCATAGAGCATGCTGGTCTCAGAACGTCAAATCTTATTCGCACCATCATTGCCCCCAGACGGACCCCAGCGCTCAGAAAATTACATTAAATGGGTGCACAATTTTGTCCCTGGTATAAGCCTAAAACCACGCCCAGCAAGTTTCTCCAAATAGGAATAGCGACGCTGCTACTTGGAAAGGGGAATACGCTACTCCATAATTAGAGTACTACTAATAAATACGAAATTTCCTACTAAATCCTTCGCGTTGCCCCACCCAATCTCCAGCGTAATGTGCACGCGAAGGGCGTGAGGCGTCAACCAGTTCGCGCATTGCAAGCGCGGAACCACAATCGATCGAGTATACTGTATGTAATTTCTCGAATCGTAGAGTAGAACAGGAAACATGGAACGCGACGGAGGGAGGGAGGGAAGGGAAGGATGAATGGGCGGGGAGGCAGACGTACGGGAGGGCGGGTAGCTGGGGGCGGTGGCGAACCAGAGCTCGGCGGCGGCGGCCTCGGCGGGCGCCTCGTCCTGCGCGAGGTCGAACCAGCGCGGCGCGTCGTACTCGTAGTCGAGGTCGAACAGCTCCGTCCGGAGGATGCCGTTCTCGTCGGCGAACACCACGACGTCATCCATCTTCTCCTTCCATATCTCCCTGAAATCGGTCAACAGATCCAAATCGTGAGCGGGAAGTGGATGCGGGGATCAATTCCCTTGGCCAGGGGCGCTCAGTGAGATCTAGTGCGGCGAGCAGAGCACGGTGATAGTACCTGAGGGCGTGCATTCGAAGGCGCGCGGTGGAGGCGCCGTCGGAGGCGACGAGGTGGATGAAGTCGAGGCCGGAGCGGGCGAGCACGGCGGCGACGGCGTCGGTGCGGTGGCCAGGCTCGACGACGATCCAGCGCAGCGGGGCGTCGACGAGGCGGAGGGTGTGCGCCAGGGACGTGAGCGACGGGCGGGACGGGGGTAGGAGGCCAGCACCACCGCCGCGCTCCAGGAGGGCGCCAGCGCGGAGAGGGGTGGCGAGGCGGCGAGGGGAGGCGAGGTGGCGAGGGGAGAGGAAGGCGGAGGTCGCCGGCGGGGCGGGGCGATTTGGGGGAGTGGAGATCGGCGGCGGCGGTTGCAGGA
>NC_041391.1:409777033-409899848 GCF_002162155.2 Triticum dicoccoides | reverse complement strand
TGGATCTGGGGGAGTGGCTGAGTGGGGGTGGCGGAGGGTGGGGATCTGGGGGGTCGAGGGGAGGGTGGGTGGGTGGGTTAGGGTTTTTGATTCTCGGGAGAAGCTCCATCGTTGGATGGATACGTGATGGATGTCTCAGATTGCGTTCAATTTGGTGATCCGCGTGAAAGTGGTCCCTCGCATCTCATTGGCCGGCTAAAACGCACTTGAATCTCAAAATTTTGGACCCAAAACTTTGAATCTTTTAAACATAACAATGGCATAGTTTGTCAAAATGATCTTGTTTTTTTCATAAATGTGCATCTTAGAATGGCAAACGATGCCATAGTTCGACGGCTTTCATTTTCTTTGCACAAAAATACGATTTTCCATTTTTCGAGTGCATCAAAAAGTTTTTTTAAGAAGCTACCAAATATTGTGCCAAAATAGAGCAACTCCATTTTTCAAAAATATTAGACCACATTTCATGTAAAATTGACCAAATAGTTACATGTCAAAAGCTTTTGATCCACCTCTTATAAAAAACAAATTTCACCCATTCAGTAGGAAGCGGGGAAAATTTGAACGAAAATTTGTTCAAATGATTTCATATTGTGCACAAGGGTGCATATTTGAATGGCAAACAATGTTGCCTACAGAAGTTTTCATTTTTTTTGAACGAAAAAATCATTTTCCATTTTTAGAGTGCAAACAATGAGTTTTTTTGTGAAGAATCTATCAAATAATTGTTGCAAATTTGGACCAAATCAATTTTATAAAATACTAGGCCATATTTAATGCACAATTGACCAAATAGTTGGGTGTCACAAGTTTTGATCCACCTCTGGTGAAAAAGATAAATTTCTACCGATTCAGCTGGAAGTGGGTCAAATTTAAACTGCAGCTGCCTCATAGTTTGCTCTATATTTTTTCCAAAAATCATTTCTAGGTACATAAGTATCTATTAAATCAGAGAAACACCAAAAAAATTCCAAGATTCAACCACTAGATAGGAACGGTCAAGCCCGCCGTTTTGACCGCATTTTGAAACGGGCATAAAAAATTAAAAAAAATCAAAAAATTAGAAAACCTTCGCATTGTGACATTATATGTGACCAAGTTTTCAGGAAAAATAATAAACTTATAATATGGTAATTATTTTAAAAAAGTGTTCTCAGAAATGAGCTATCAAGTGTGAAGATTCATGGCGTTCAAGCCAAATGATCAATCTTATGGCCACATTCATGGCATAGTTTGTTCAAATGATCTAATATTGTGCACAAGGGTGCATCTTGGAATTACAAACAATGTTGCTTAAGGGAGTTTTCATTTTCTTTGCACGGAAAATTCATTTTCCATTTTCCGAGTGCCCGAAATGAATTTTTTTTGTGAAGGACCTACCATATATTTGTTGCAAAATTGGACCTAATCAATTTTATAAAATACTAGGCCATATTTAATGCACAATTGACAAAATGATTGGGTGTCAAAAGTTTTGATCCACCTTTGGTGAAAAAGACAAATTCTTGTCGATTCAGCTGGAAGCGGGTCAAATTTGAATTGCAGCTGCCTCGTAGTTTGCTCTTCATTTTTCCCAAAAATCATTTCTAGGTACATAAGTATCTATTTAATCAGAGAAACACCAAAAAAATTCCAAGATTCAACCACTAGATAGGAACGGTCAAGCCCGCCGTTTTGACCGCATTTTGAAACGGGCATAAAAAATTAACAAAAAAATCAAAAAATTGGAAAACCTTCGCATTGTGTCATTATATGTGACCAAGTTTCCAGGAAAAATAATAAACTTGTAATAGGGTAATTATTCTAAAAAAGTGTTCTCAAAAATGAGCTATCAAGTGTGAAGATTCATGGCGTTCAAGCCAAATGATCAATCTTATGGCCACATTCATGGCATAGTTTGTTCAAATTATCTAATATTGTGCACAAGGGTGCATCTTGGAATTCCAAACAATGTTGCCTAAGGGAGTTTTCATTTTCTTTGCACAGAAAATTCATTTTCCATTTTCTGAGTGACCGAAATGAATTTTTTTTGTGAAGGACCTACCATATATTTGTTGCAAAATTGGACCTAATCAATTTTATAAAATACTAGGCCATATTTAATGCACAATTGACAAAATGGTTGGGTGTCAAATTTTTTGATCCACCTCTGGTGAAAAAGACAAATTCCCGTCGATTCAGCTGGAAGCGGGTCAAATTTTAACTGCAGCTGCCTCGTAGTTTGCTCTTTATTTTTCCCAAAAACATTTTTAGGTACATAAGTATCTATTTAATAAGAGAAACACCAAAAAAATTCCAAGATTCAACCACTAGATAGGAATGGTCAAGCCCGCCGTTTTGACCTCATTTTGAAACGGGCATAAAAAATTCAAAAAAATCAAAAAATTGGAAAACCTTCGCATTGTGTCATTATATGTGACCAAGTTTCCAGGAAAAATAATAAACTTGTAATACGGTAATTATTTTAAAAAAGTGTTCTTAGAAATGAGCTATCAAGTGTGAAGATTCATGGCGTTCAAGCCAAATGATCAATCTTATGGCCACATTCATGGCATAGTTTGTTCAAATGATCTAATATTGTGCACAAGGGTGCATCTTGGAATTCCAAACAATGTGGCCTAAGGGAGTTTTCATTATCTTTGCACGGAAAATTCATTTTCCATTTTCCGAGTGCCCGAAATGAGTTTTTTTGTGAAGGGCCTACCATATGTTTGTTGCAAAATTGGACCTAATCAATTTTATAAAATACTAGGCCATATTTAATGCACAATTGACAAAATGGTTGGGTGTCAAAAATTTTGATCCACCTATGGTGAAAAAGACAAATTCTCGTCGATTCAGTTGGAAGCGGGTCAAATTTGAACTACAGCCGCCTCATAGTTTCCTCTTTATTTTTTCCAAAAATCATTTCTAGGTAAATAAGTATCTATTTAATCAGAAATACATGGTTTGATGGCGAGACATCGAGGTTTGGACGGTGGCCGAGGGCCCCAACTCTAGAGCGCGTAAGCTCGCATGCCCGCCGCGTGGTCACCGCATGACCGTGGCATTGCCATGTGTTCTGGGCGGCCTAGGCATGTCTAGTGGGTTGGGCACTCCCCAGGTAGGTGCTAGGAAGAAAATCACAACATAAGATTCTCACGAGGAGACCGATCGATGCTCAAACATGAATAAGCAGCCAAGTGTTTGATTTGCGGTACGGGAAATGCACATGGCTAATGAGCGTGAGTTTTGGCTGAGGATGATCAGTTACTAAGAAGACCGTCTTCACAAATTTTCACCTCAAAAGAAGGAGCCTAGGTGGTACTTGCTTTGCAAAGTACCACACTGGACATAAATACGAATGTTGAAGCTAGGCTCAAAATAACGAATGGATTGAGTTGGCATTCGATGGAGGATGGTTATTTGGGCATAGGAAAGCACTGTAGAAAATGGATACCATTTGGACATGCCAAAGTGGTACTTCCTTCACAAAGTGCTGCTTTGAATAGGATAGGAAAATGAATATTGTTGAGTTATTTTTGAACTAGGCAAGGAAGGTTTTTGACATATTTGATGAAGATATGATCCAAACAATTTATGAGAATTTTTTGGGAATTTTTCGAATAACAGAAATATAGGTTGCTTCACAACCTAGGGCAAAAATTGACACATGGACATGACACATAGGCAAAACTGATGAGATGGCGCCTAGTCATCACAACCCACCACAATCTACAAGGCTATGACCATCTATATTGGTCGTTAACAACTAGAAATAAGGCAGCGGACCTGCACTGTTTGCTTTGGGACCATTTCGTGTAAGGAAATTACGACCTTTTTGATCAAAATGGTCGCAATGGTTTAGGGTTTGGAGCCCCCGAACAGCTTTTGACCACTTGGTCTCAAATGGTCATAGATCTATGACCAATTCTTCCAGGGTCACTGACAGAAGGTCACTAGTTGACATATTTCTTGTAGTGACTAGTTCGGCGAAGAGATGCTGATACAAGTGCAATATGGATGGTAGATATAGGTTTTTGTAATCTGAAATTATAAAAACAGCAAGGTAACTAATGATAAAAGTGAGCGTAAACGGTATTGCAATGGTAGGAAACAAGGCCTAGGGTTCATACTTTCACTAGTGCAAGTTCTCTCAACATTAATAACATAATTGGATCATATAAAAATCCCTCAACTTGCAACAAAGAGTCACTCCAAAGTCACTAATAGCGGAGTACAAACGAAGAGATTACTGTAGGGTATGAAACCACCTCAAAGTTATTCTTTCCGATCAATCCATTGGGCTACTCCTATAAGTGTCACAAACAACCCTGGAGTTCATAGTAAAATAACACCTTAAGACACACATCAACCAAAACCCTAATGTCACCTAGATACTCCAATGTCACCACAAGTATCCGTGTGTATGATTGCACGATATGCATCACACAATCTCAGATTCATCTATTCAACCAACACAAAGAACTTCAAAGAGTGCCCCAAAGTTTCTACCGGAGAGTCAAGACGAAAACGTGTGCCAACCCCTATGCATAAGTTCATAAGGTCACTCAACCCACAAGTTGATCACCAAAACATACATCAAGTGAATCAATAGAATACCCCATTTTCACCACGGGTATCCCACGCAAGACATACATCAAGTGTTCTCAAATCCTTAAAGACTCAATCCGATAAGATAACTTCAAAGGGAAAACTCAATCCATTACAAGAAGTAGAGGCGGAGAAACATCATAAGATCCAACTATAATAGCAAAGCTCGCGGTACATCAAGATCGTGCAACATAAAGAACACGAGAGATAGAGAGAGAGAGAGAGAGAGAGAGAGAGAGAGAGAGAGAGAGAGAGAGAGAGATCAAACACATAACTACTGGTACATACCCTCAGCCCCGAGGGTGAACTACTCCCTTCTCGTCATGGAGAGCGCCGGGATGATGAAGATGTCCACCGGTGATGGATCCCCCTCCAGCAGGGTGCCAGAACAGGGTCCCGATTGGTTTTTGGTGGCTGCAAAGGCTTGTGGCGGCGGAACTCCCGATCTAGGTTATTTCCTGGAGGTTTCTATATTTAGGAGAGGTTGGCATCGAGAACAAGTCAGGGGCCCTCACGGAGAGTCCATGAGGCACAGGGGCGCGCCCCAGGGGGGTGGGGGCGCCTCCACCCTCGTGGGCCCCACGGGACTCCCCTCTGATAACTTTTCGTTCCACTATTTTTTATATTTTCCAAAAAAATCTCCGTTAATTTTCAGCGCATTCCAAGAACTTTTATTTCTGCACGAAAACAACACCATGGTAGTTCTGCTGAAAACAGCGTCAGTCCGGTTAGTTCTAATCAAATCATACCAAAATCATGTAAAAATATTATAAACATGGCATGAATACATCAAAAAGTATATATACTTTGGAGACGTATCATGGTGTCTCCTAGATTGGTTAGGTGTCACTTGGGAGCCTCCGTCAAGATTGTGGAGTTGAACCAAGGAGATTGTAAGGGCAAGGAGATCGCCTACTTCATGAAGATCTACCCAAGTGAGGCAAGTCCTTCATGGGCGATGGCCATGGTGGGATATACAAGGTTGCTGCTTCATGGACCCTTTGTGGGTGGTGCCCTCCATGAACTCGCACAACCGTTACCCTTCGTGGGTTGAAGTCTCCACTAACGTGGATGTACGATAGTACCACCTATCGGAACCACGCCAAAAATCTCCGTGTCTTCAATGCATTTGCACACTCCAATCCCATCCCTTTACTTTCTTGCAACTAGCATGCTTTACCCTTTCCGCTGCCTATACTCTTGCCATGCTTGCTTGAAGTGTGTTGGGAATGCTTAAAATTGTGTTAATCTTCAACCTCAACTTCAAAAACATAAAAACTGCTACTTTTGCTTGTTGAGGGTCTAATCACCCCTCTCTGACACCTCTTCTTGATCCTTTCAATTGGTATCAGAGCATTGGTCTCCATTGCTTTGGTTTAATCACCGTTGGAGGAAGATGGATGAGTCTACAATTGGGAGTATTAGATCTAGGGTGCCTATGCTTGACAGAGAGTTCTATCGTGCTTGAAAAAATGAGATGCTTGAGATTTTCAATGAATATAATTTGAACAACCACATTACTAGCCCTCCTCCTATTGATCCTTGCATCCTACCCCTAATGAGTATCTTGACGTGACCCGTAATCTTAGAGCTATTAATCTTAGCATATGAGGATTGCCTAGAAATTTTCTTGAATGCTTGCCTACATTTGAATGTGCTTACACTATATGGAGATATCTTGAGGAACGCTTTCCAAAATACTCTTTGAAAAATCTAGAGAGATTCTTCAAAAGTCCATAGCTTTTCATAAGATGAAACCTAGTGATCCTAAATTTGATGATCATCTATTTGAGCTTTGTGATCTCATGCGTGCCAAAGGAGATGTTGGAGCCATTAGTAGCATCATTTCTCAAGTCATTAGAATTCATAAAGATGCACATTGTCATGATTATAAATCTAATGAATCACTTTCTCTAGGTGATGATCAATCACAAGACGATGTTGAACATGGATATTATGATGAGGATGACGATAGTGAATGTGATCTTGATGAGTCAATCAGACACTTTGGTCTTATAGCTAACTTTCGTGGTTACATGGCCGGAGGAAAGGAATGGGTTCTTGATAGTGGATGTACTGATCACATGATGAGAGACAAGAATATGTTTCGAGAGCTTGCTGAAAACAATGGTCCCCGAAAGTATGTAACTTTTGGTGATAACTAAAAGGGTAAGGTGGTTGGCCTTGGTAAGGTGGCCATCTCACATGACATCTCCATCTAAAATGTTATGCTCATTGAATCTCTTGGCTAAAATTTACTTTCTGTATCTAGACTAGCCTATATTGGTTTCAATGTCCTATTTACTTAAGTAGATTGCCAAGTGTTTCGAGGAGATAATCACAATATGGTCTTTACCAGTATACGTAGAGGTGATCTATACATTGTTGACTTCACTAAAAAGGCTCAACCTAGAACTTGCTTAATTGCTAAATCTTCTAAAGTTTGGTTGTGGCATAGAAGGTTAGGTCACGTGGGCATGCGAAATCTTGATAAGCTTATTAAAGGTGATCATATCCTTGGTGTTAAAGATGTTGTATTTGACAAGGATAGACTTTCATTACTGCAGGATGCTGCTAATGCGACACTACGATCAGAGACCCTTCGATGAAATTGTGTGCGATGCAATAATCACAAATGGTGGTGTAAAAGAACCATCAAAAAAGGTGCAAAACATTTGGGATGATGGATGCATCAAACACGGTTTAGATTTTACTTGAGTGTGCGATGCTGGGCATACGGTTGATCTAGCAGAAAATTGTTTGCGATGAGGAAGAACAACAAAAACGGGCAACCATATCAATGTGTGTGCGATATACGGCATATAGTTCGCTCCGATGAATTGTGTGCTATTAGGGAATGCAACAGAAATAGTCAGCCATATCAAGGTGTGTGTGTGATATACAACATATGGTTCACTTGGACAAACTGTTTTCGATTAGGTAAGAGAACGGAAACGGTTCGTCTTAACAAGATGTGTGTGATATGAGGCATTTGCGATTAGCCACAAGAACACAAATGATTCGTATAAACCAAATGTGTGTGATATGCAGCAAACAGCCCACTCGGATGAACTGTTTGCGATGAGAAATTATAACACAGACGGTTACTATAGTAAGTTCGTGTGCGATTCTGTTCGTACAAAAAACTTTGAAAAATGCAAACTAGTTGCTTGCGGTGGCTAGGAGTATCGCACATGATGCGTCTGCGAGTACTCGTGTGCGATGATTACATATGTTTCCTTATGTTAACATGTGTGTGAATTTGCAATATGGATAGTTAATATGCAAATGCCTTCTGGACATCGGGCACACGCTTAAACTCAAAGAACTGTGTACGATACTAATACTTTCCATGAAAATTTAAGAACTTGGCTAATAGCATTTGAGTAACATATATATATAGTGGTTACACTATTTGACAAAAGGAGGATCTTCGTAACACGGTTTTGACAACCATATGGTCCATATCTAGATACTTAACATGTAAGAACTATCACATTTTAAGAGGCTAACGACCAACAACCATATGGTCCATATCTACATACTTAACATAGTAACAGCTAGCACGTTTTAAGAGGCTGAGGGCCAACAACCACAACTATCCGCTGGAAGGAGCTTGATCACGGCGACTCGGCATCTCGTCAATGAAAAGGAAGAGCCCTCTTGTGCCTTGATAGAGCATGAGTAGAACAGTGTCTCCAATTTTCCAATATGGATGCATTGCCACGACAAGCGAGAACTTGTTAATTTGACTGGTTCCATTTCTGCGGGAAATGCAATACCTTGCAATCACTTTGGCATTATTAGCAGGCACAAGTGTAATTCGACCACGCCAGGGAGTCGAACTAGGAAATGCTACAGCAGGGAATTTCTGTTGAAATGTAGAATAAAAATCAACTGTAACATATCATTGAAGATATATATATAGTTTATGAGCATCAACATTAAAATAAGACTTTTTACCAGCATTTTGTGCACACAATTAGTCTTGTTCAACATGTGCACCATAGGTATAATTAATCCCATCCAAAATCCTGCGTTCATACACTGTGCTATCTCTGTCAGATTATCAACAAAGTTTATGACTTGCTTCAAGTCCTTCCAGTGAAATTTGGTACGCTTAGTAACATACAGATCACTCACTATGCATCCAACATATCCTGCTTAAAAGGTGGAAATGTATTATTTATTTCAAACATGGCAGAAGAATATATAATGCACATAATTTGGTAAATAGAATTTGTTATTGCCTAGGAACGGAGTTAGAAAATGAAATCACAATTGGTTTCTTAAATAGTGATCAATTAGTCAGAACGAATACCCCAGTTTTGCTAAGTAATATGACAGCATGGAGAAAGTTGAAAGGACACTAACCTCGATCAGACTTTGATCGGCTGATGACGTTGGGGAAGTAAACATCCATGTTAGTTAGACCAGGCTGTGGTGGACGCACTAGAAATTTATTGCCAGCTTTCAATTCATAACACTTCGACATTTTTCTCCAAAGGTCCGCATTAAAATAGGAGTGACCATCTTTATCAAGTTTTACGCTAACCGTCATTGTATGTCCATGCTGCATTGTCAATATGACATCCTGGAAGTCATCAACAAAGTAAAGCCCAAGATTTCCTTCCACTCCTGTTCTTGCAAAGCAAGGGATGTACTGCTTGAAATGAAAATTAAGACCGTAAATTAGATATATTGAAATAACAATAGCAAGATGCAAATGTGGGAGTAACTGATAGAACAGATCAATATATAATGAAAGCAAAGTACAAAAATATATAATTAAAAATAGATAATGTAACAAAGATTTGATGCAAATATATAGATAATGTAGCAACAGACAGTATATGTTCACATATGTAGGCCATGCCGACCATGGTAGGTTGAGATTGAACATACCGAGCGCTCCCTGAAGTCATCCGAAATGGTGAGATAGAACTTCATTTCTGACTGGCCGCGACCACACTTGCCCGATTTGTGCTCGCACTCTGGACACATGAATGAACACCCACGAATCAGCTAGAACAAAAATGATTCCATGGCGATTTCCGTCGGTTGATTAACGGCGACGGACGGACTGTGATAAGATATGAGTGAATGTTTTGCTAAGTTGGTTAACTTCTCCATGAGAAAAATCCCCGGGCCAATCCCACAGAAAACCCCAGTCGACCAGAGTCTAGAATGTCGATGCAGATAGGCGGCGGAAACTGGTAGGGGCGAAATCCCATGCCGTTTGGAGCGCGACCTCTGCCCGCTGACAACAGCGTCGTCAAGCTTAGGGTGGCCGCCGCGATAGAAGTTGATGAGGTGCAGAGTTGCTGAAGAGTCCGCGGCGAGTGGGCAGGGACGAAGGGGGCGAGGGTTTTCTTTTTTCCTTTTGATGTGTGAGTGAACACACACGGTTCGCAGAGGCGATGGAGATGTATCGTGTGCGATAGTAAATCACCGAGATTGAATGGGAATCCAAATTTCCTTTGTCCTTTGTCCATGAGTTTTTTCTAGTTCAAATTTGGCACTTTTCCGGGTTCATTTACAATATTTAGGGGATTATGTGCATTTTCAAGGCATTAATGCACATAATTCAAATTCAAACAATCGGAAAAGATGCATGAGAATGGTCTAGAAAACCATGGTCGTGCTATTTAGTATTTTCTCATTCCTTTTACAAGGAATGGGCAGATATTTCAAGGAAATGTGTGGCCTCACCATGCCCTGGTAAAAAATTGAGAATGTTTGTCTTATGTCGTCATGCACGCCATTCATAAATCGAACCATCACCTAGGAAATTTCATGGTTTCGAGGGGAATTAGCAAGATTCAAGGGATCGGGAATCCAAATTTCCTTCCTATCTTGCCATTCAGTTTTTTTCTACAATCAACATACCCCCTCAAATGCAACATGCTCAAATTGGCATTTTCCGGGATCATTTACCATATTAGGGGATTATATTTATTTTCTAGGCATTAATCCACATAATTCAAATTCAAACAATCGGTGCATGAAAAGGTGCACATGAACGGTCTGAAAAAACCATACTCATGGTATTTAGTAAATTCTCAATCCTTTTACACGCAACGGGCAGAGATTTCAAGGGAATGTGTGGCAATAGTCAACCAAAACGCATCATTTACTGGGTTAGCAACTATAGAAAAATGAAATACGTGCTTGAAAAACATGACGCCTGGCATGGTGCCATCATGGTATTGCCTCACCGTGCCCTGGTTAAAAGCTGAGAAGGTTTGATTAATGTTGTCATGCACGCCCTTCACAAATCGAACCATCACCGAGGAAGTTCTATGCTTTCAAGAGGGAAATCATCAGGATTGAAGGGGAATCCAAATTTCCGTCCTAGTTTGTCATTCAATTTATTCCAACGATCAACATACTGCCTCAGATGCAACGTGTTCAAATTTGACATTTTTCCGGGCTCATTTCCCATATTTAGGGGATTATTTGCATTTTCTAGGCATTAATGCACATAATTCAAATTCGAACAATCGGTGCATGAAAAGGTGCACAAGAACTGTCTGGAAACCATCCTCGTGCTATTAGTACATTTTCATGCCTTTTACAAGGAATGGGCAGATATTTCAAGGAAATGTGTGGCAATAGTCAACCATAAATGCGTCGTTTACTGGGTTAACAACTATACAAAAATGAAATACATGCTTGTAAAACATGATGCCTGGCGTGGTGCCATGGTATGGCCTCACCGTGCCCTGGTAAAAATTTGAGAATGTTTTCCTTATGTCGTCATGCATGCCTTTCATAAATCGAACCATCACCGAGGAAGTTCCATGGTTTCAAGTGGGAAATCACCAAGATTGAAGGGGGATCCAGATTTCCTTTGTCCTTTGTCCATGAGTTTTTTTCTACGATGAACATACACCCTGCAAATCACCACGTTTAAATTTGACACTTTTCCGTGTTCATTTACCATATTTAGGGGATTATTTGCATTCTCTAGGCATTAATGGACATAATTGAAATTCGAACAATCGGTGCATGAAAAGGTGCACAAGAATGGTCTGGAAAACCATCCTCGTGCCATATAGTAAATTCTCATGCCTTTTACTAGGAATGGACATATATTTCGAGGAAATGTGTGGCAATAGTCAACCATAAACGCGTCGTTTACTGGGTAACAACTATACAAAAAATGAAGTAAATGCTTGAAAAACATGACGCCTGGTGTGGTGCCAAGGTATGGCCTCAGCATGCCCTGGTAAAAATTTGAGAATGTTATCCTTATGTCGTCATGCACGCCTTTCATAAACCGAACCATCATCGAGAAAGTTACATGGTTTCAAGAGGGAAATCACCAAGATTGAAGGGGGATCCAAATTTCCTTTGTCCTTTGTCCATTAGTTTTTTTCTAAGATGAACATACACCCTGCAAATCATCACGTTCAAATTTGACACTTTTCCGGGTTCATTTACCATATTTAGGGGATTATGTGCATTTTCTAGGCATTAATGCACATAATTCAAGTTCAAACAATCGGTGCATGAAAGGGTGTACAAGAACGGTCTGGAAAACGATGCTCGTGCCATTTAGTAAATTCTCTTGCCTTTTACAGGGAATGGACAAATATTTTGATGAAATGTGCAGCAATAGTCAACCACAAACTTTTGTTTATTGGGTTTTTGAATATTGAAAAAATGAAATAAATGATTGAAAAACATGACGCCTGGCATGGTGCCATTGTATGACTATGACCTCACCATGCCCTGGTGAAAATTTGAGAAGGTTTGGATTATGTCGTCATGCACGCCCTTCATAAATGGAACCATCATCGGGGAAGTTCCATGCTTTTGAGAGGGAAATCACCAAAATTGAAGGGGAATCCAAATTTTCTTTGTTCTTTGCCCTGGAGTTTTTTTCTACGAAGAACACCCTGCAAACAAGGCGGAGCAGATCAACTGTCCGGCTCTGCTTCCCGAGGACCAGGCCACTCCCCTGCTGGCCAAGATGCTGGTTCCAGTGCCGTATCAGGCGCCGGAGAAGAAGGCCAGGAAGAAGGGCAAGGAGACCAGAGGTGGTCTCCGTCGTAAGGGTACTTCGGACCCTATGTCCGAAGACTCCGAAGCCTCCTCCTCCCATGACGAAGATGTAGAGGAGGAAGAGAGTAACTCTCCCCCAAGCGGGGGGGAGGGGAGAAAAGGGTGCTCCCACAGATCTGGAGGCGGAAGCGGCCAAGAAGGGAAAACCCTCATTTTTTGATGATTCTGAAGCAGATGCCGATGGCACCCCAAAGTGGCGCCCCAGGTCGAAGCCCTCAGCTAAATCGTAAGTATCCGAAGACACCATATACATATATGATTTTATACCTTACTATTTTATCATACCGAAGTGCGCATTATAGCCCGGCTTGCGATCTCCCCCAACGGTCATCGTCATCCGGGAACTCGCTAGGGACGAATGTGATGGAGAACGAGTCACCTCCGCAGATCTCTCCACCCACTGCCTAGGATATCATCGTAGATGTATCTCGGGAGACCATGAAGGTGGCAGCAGAGGGTAATACCTCTGTTGCCGAAGAGAGGGGGAAATCCACCCCTAGGGAGGCCGGTGATGGGGGCAATGCTCAATTCGGCCCCCAACCGAATATTATTCCGGAGACCAATACGACTCCGGAATCAGAACAACCACCCTCTTCAAGGGAGGGGGTGTGTGTGGTCTCCACCGGTGTGCTCTATTAATCCAGAGGTGCCGGACACTCTGATGGAAGTACTTCGAGGTGCTTCCATTATGGAGGAGCACCGTACCCTGATGGTTACGGTGGTTGAAAGGGTTCGGTGTGCCAAAAGCGGATTGAACCAAGCCTACACCAGCCTTCTGACAGGCTTTGAGGTATGTGAAGTAATGTATTTTTGGTTATTTACAGAAGGAATAACTGTGTATCGATAGTAGCCCCTGAGACTCTATTCAGCGTTTCCTAAAGAAGGGCCGAACAGAGGGCCGAAGAAGTGCCGAACAAAGGAATAACTGTGTATAGATAGTATCATAGGAGCTAACATACATATCTACGTTGATGAGCAGGCTGCGAAGTTGGCGGCAGCCTCGCATGCAGCCGAAGTCTCTGAACTAAAGCGGAGGCTGGAGGCAAAACAAGGTATGTTATACCGAACCATACCTGAACTTGTATGAGCTCCAATTTATTATCTGACTGAGCTTTATATTTATGCTCATAGATGACTCGTCTGAGGTCGAAGCCCTCAAGAGTGTGTTAGCTGCAGCCAAGAAGGAGGCGGAGGAAGAACGCATCGCTCGTCAAAAGCATGAGGCGAGGTTGGATGAAGTCCAACAAGAGCTCACAGACGCCATAAAGAAATGTGAGTCGTTGGAGCGCAAGGTGTCGGATCAAGAATCCGATCGTACTACGGGGCTCCAAAGTGCAAAGGAGGCCCAGGTTGAAGCCCAAGGTGCCTATTAGGAGATGCGCGAGGCCAAGAAGATCGCGGATGGTAAGACTTTTAATATGCAGAGCAAATATGTAAGGAGAAAGTATACCTTCTTGACATGCATTTGGAGTTCTCCAGGAGCGTTTGCGGATTTGCCCCGAAGTGTTGTAGATGCGGCGAATTTCTTTCAAGCCGAGGAGGGGAGCTCAACAAAGAAACTGTTCTGGTCACAATACCGTGAACCAGACCAGCCCTTGCCCCTTAGCGATCAGCTGAAACAGCTGACCGAGCTGCATAGGATGGCCGAGCTGGCCATGAAGGATGTCATAATCCATTTTTGGCCAGCCGAACCAATACCTAATAGCTACTTCAGGCTTGTGAAGCGGCTGGTCGATGCCTGCCCAAGGCTAGATGCTATTAAGTGGTTGGTCTGCATCGAAGGTGCCCGGGTGGCCTTCGCCCGTGTCAAGGTATAATGCGCGAAGATGAATGCCACTAGTCTTGCAACCGAAGGACCGCCCGCAGGCAAGGAGCATTGTACGCTGGAGAAGTACTTCTACGATGTCCTTGAAGGATCCTGTATTATAGAGGGTCTGTGCTTGAAGGACGTGATATTTGAATGATTGTATCCGCAATGCCCAAACTATGTAATGAAAACAAAGCATTCGTATAATGTTAGTCTTGTTTTATCTGGATTTATTTATCCTCCATTGCGGTCGTTTATTGAATCTGAGAGTTGGCTAGTCGTCGGCTTCAGCCCCTCACGTAGATATTACGGGGGTGCTCGGTACAGCACAGAAAACACACTTAACCCAATGATGTGGTCCTTGAAGGAGGTGCTAGTGCGACGAACCAGGCAATCAGACTATGCGGCTTTATCACTCTCACTTAGCCATATGAGTTTGACAATAGAATTATAGGCGCAGCCCCTGGTATTGATCGGCGATCCGAACTCGGGCGCTGTAAACACCTGACCAGGTTAAACTAGTCCTTTGTGTGACATGGAAAAAATTGCAAGAGATTTATACTGAGTCACCGAATAGCTGACCAGCTCTCGCCGCATCATGACAGTCAGTTTTCGGCTTTCTCTACTAAGCTATTTGTCCGGCCAACCAGAAACACACATGCAGTACTTCTCCCTTTACTTCCTTAGCCGAACAATCAGAACGTAAGGTAGTAACCATAGGAGCCAGGCAACCCAACTATTGACCCAAGACATGATTCAGAGCTAATGCATATAATGCTAAATTCGGGACGACGAATTGCACTTGTGAATGTGTTCAGACTTATAATAAATTTAATAGATGTACACAGCTGAATGGAGCCCCTGGCGATTTAGGTCGGGCCGAGATGTACATGGCAATCAAATGATAAAAAAGAATACGGCAGAAGGAATAAGTTAGTACTAAGTAATTTTGGCGAAAAGCTGCTTCCATTATAGTCTGATTGATACGTCAAAATGTATTTGTACAGAGAATGCTATAAGCATTGAGGCTATTTTACATGCCGAGCGCAAAGGAAAGCTGTGTACAAGTATTTAAAAACATTGTGGGAGGTGATCTTGAAAGATCCTTTAGGTACTCCGCCATACATCTGCGCTTCTTTTCACCTTGGTGTGTGATCCTTTGAGAGGATTAATGAATAAGTTTTCACAAGGGGCCGGAAAAGGGGCCCTTTGACACCATAAAAGGGGCGATGTAGGTTGTAACGATCCTGAAAAGGAAAACGAAGTTAAGAAAAAGATATATGGGGGTCCGGGCATGGTTGAGCCGTATTGTGGACCTCATCCTCGATATGCCTCCATCGTCACCCATGGTATTTTTAGTGCGTAATTATGAGCACACGGTACATACGCTGCTGTTTGGTTGGGGCGAAGGCAAAGGCCGGATTGCTAGTCAAGCTCCTGATGAGCTGGACTATCCTTCTGTTGTGTAGTCCGGACTCGTTTGGCAGGGTCCGGTGGCTTAAATGCCAATGTGGAGCTCGGCTTGATTAGGCCGACCTGTACCTCCACTGCTAGGGCCGTGGTGTGTTCCTCGGTATGAAGGGAATGGTCCATGTTTCCGTGAACTATTATAGCACCGCATGGGCCTGGCATTTTAAGTTTTAGATAAGCATAGTGCATAACCGCATTGAAGTGGGCAAACGCGGTTCGTCCGAACAGTGCTTGATAGCCACTTCGAAAAGGGACGATGTCGAAGATTAAGTCTTCGCTTCAAAAGTTGTCCGGTGAACCACATACAACCTCCAATATGATTGAGCCCATGCAGCGGGCCTCTACACCAGGTATTACTCCTTTAAAGGTAGTTTTTGTGGGTTCGATTCTTGATGAGCCAATACCCATTTTCCTGACTGTGTCCTGGTAGAGCAGATTAAGACTGCTGCCGCCATCCATGAGGACTCTTGTGAGGTGGAATCCAACGATAATTGGATCGAGGACTAATGCGGCTGAACCTCCATGACGGATACTGGTCGGATGGTCCCTCCGATCGAAGGTGATCGGGCATGCTGACCACGGGTTGAATTTTGGGGCGACTGGCTCTATTGCATAGACGTCCCTTAACGCGCGTTTGCGCTCCCTTTTGGGGATGTGGGTAGCGTGTATCATGTTCACCGTCTTGACTTCGGGGGGAAATTTCTTTTGTCCCCCTGTGTTCGGTGGGCGAGGCTCCTCATTGTCGTCCTCGCTGGGCGACCCTTTCCCCGTGTGTTTGGCATTTAACTTGCTGGCCTGTTTGAAGACCCAACAACTTCTGTTGGTATGGTTAGCAGGCTTGTCAGGGGTGCCGTGAATCTGGCAAGGTCGATCCAGTATTCGGTCCAGGCTAGATGAGCCATCCTTGTTTCTTTTGAATGGCCTCTTCCCTTGACCGGGCTTGGATCCACTGGATCCGGCATTGACCGTCGTGTCTTCGATATTGTCAGTGTTGCTTCGACGCCTGTTTTTGTTGCGTTGGGGCCTACCATTTCTGTTCTTTGCTTCGGAAGTGCCAAGATTGCTGGTACTGTTGCTGCTACACGCAAGCCAGCTATCTTCGCCCGCGCAAAAGCGGGTCATGAGTGATGTGAGGGCTGCCATAGACTTCGGCTTTTCTTGGCCGAGGTGTCGGGCAAACCACTCGTCACGGATGCTGTGTTTGAAGGCTGCTAGAGCCTCAGTGTCCGGACAGTCGACAATTTGGTTCTTTTTGACTAGGAACCGGGTCCAGATTTTTCTGGCTAACTCTCCGGGCTGCTGGACTATGTGACTAAGGTCATCGGCGTCCGAGGGCCGGATATAGGTGCCCTGGAAGTTGTCTCCAAAGGCATCCTCCAGGTATTCCCAACTCCCAATAGATTTTTCTGGGAGGTTCTTTAACCAGTGCCGAGCTGGTCCCTTAAGCTTGAGAGGGAGGTATTTGATGGCATGTAGATCATCACCACAAGCCATGTGAATGTGGAGAAGGAAATCTTCAATCCACACTGCAGGATCCGTCATGCCATCGTATGATTCGATGTTCATGGGTTTAAACCCTTCTTGGAATTGGTGTTCCATCACCTCATCGGTGAAGAATAGGGGGTGCGTGGCGCCTCTATATCGGGCCACGTCATGGCGCAGTGCGGATGGAGTCTGTATGCGGTTTTCAGCCCGGGTGAAGTTATGCTTGTCGTGCCAGGCTTGATGGCCATCTTCTCGCGCTGGGGCTCGGCCCCTTGATCCATATATAGATCTGGTCTGACCAGCTCTATTATCCAGGTCCTCTCGTAGGTCGTAAGTGTATCCTACAGGTGCTGTCTCTTTACCTTCACGGCGGGGTTGTGCAGGCGGGTGTTTGGCTTGAGTTGCCGCTCTGTCTCGGCCACGTGGTGGTCAGCCAGGTCCGTCAGTAGCATTACGCTTGGGCGGTATAGGCTCTGGGGCCTTGTCGTCGAATTGGGGTAACAGCTTGCGCTTCGGGTAACTCTTGGTTGGGCGTCCGAGGTCGTATTCCTCGGCTGCCAGGACATCAGTCCATCTGTCATTGAGTAGATCCTGATCAGCTTGAAGCTGCTGCTGCGTCTTTTTCAAGATTCTTGCAGTGGCTATTAGCCGGCGCTTAAAGCACTCTTGCTCCAAGGGTTCCTCTAGCATGATGAATTCTTCATTGCTGAGGCTCTCGTCTTCTTCGGAGATTGGTATGTAATCATCATCCTCCGAACCCTCATTCCCGATGGGACTATCGGGGTCGACTTGCCCCTCCTCCCAATCATCATGTTCGGATGTTGGTTCGACCGGGCCTTCATTGTCTTCGGTGTTATCGGGGGTATTGTTGTCTTCGGTGCCGATATTACTGTGTTTTTCTCGGCGCGGTTTAGAGCGGCGCCGCTGATGACAACGCTTTGGTGGTGCCTCAGGAGAATTATTCTCGACTGGGTCTTTCCCACCTTCATCGTCATCCTCTTTGGGTGTATCCACCATATACACGTCATACGTAGAGGTAGCCATCCAACGTCCGGTAAGCGGCGGGTTCTGGCCTTGTTCTTCTCCGGCATCATCGTCCATGTCGTCCATGTCCCCGAAAGCGTAATCAAGCATGTCGGTTAAGTCCTCGACAATGGCTATGAAGTGGGTGGTGGGTTGGACGTAAAATTCCCTCCTATGAGCCCCTAGTGCGGGCTGGGAATAGTTCGACAGCGATTCTTCCATAATGGCGAGAGATCGCATTAGGTACAGAGCTTCGTTTAAGGGCGAGGTATGGACAAGGAAGGGAGAATCCATGGATCGGGAAGGGACAAGAGTTCCCTGGCCAAGCTCGTGCAATACAGACCTCGAGAGTTCGGAGCTGGTGCGCGGAGGTGAGTCCGGCTTGGTGAGGATAAAGGGAGCTAGGAGTGACTCCGGGCCGGCCGGTGAAGCAATTCCCTCCATATCTCCGGTGTTGAGCTCTATGGTTGTGAAGAGCCCGGCGGGTTCTAAACACCCGTCTCTGGACTCCGTGAGGAGTTCCGGATCTGAGGCCGGTGCAACGGTTGAGGCTACGAACCCTTGGAATATCAAGTCACCTCGGATATCAGCGACGTAGTTTAGGTTTCCGAAACTGATCTGATGACCAGGGGCATAGCTGTCGATCTGCTCCAGATGGCCAATCAAATTGGCGCGCAGTGCGAAGCCGCCGAATACGAAGATTTGGCCGGGGAGAAAAGTCTCCCTCGGTTCGGTGTTGCTGTAGATGGTTGATGGAGCCATCGAGCCTTCTGGTGACGACACAGTGGAACTCTCAATCAAAGCACCAATGTCGGTGTCAAAACCAGCAGATCTCGGCTAGGGGGTCCTGAACTGTGCGTCTAAAGATCGAAGGTAATAAGGAGGCAGGGGACACGATGTCTATGCAGGTTCGGGCCCTCTTAATGGAGGTAATACCCTACTTCCTCCTTGATTTTCTGTGATGAATATAGGGGTTACAAGAGTTGATCTACCTCGAGATCGTAATGGCTAAACCCTAGATGTCTAGCCTGTATGATTGTGTTCTTCTCTATGGATTAAACCCTCCAGTTTATATAGACACCGTAGGGATCTAGGGTTGTACAGAGTCGGTTATAGAAGAAGGAAAATACATGATCCGAACGCCAAGCTTACCATCCACGCAAAGGAGAGTCCTATCCGGACATGGGGAAGGTTCTTCTATCTTGTATCTTCGTGGCCAACCAGTCCGGCCCACATCACATAGCCCGGATGCCCGAGGACCCCTTAGTCTAGGACTCCCCCATCCTCCACCGCCGACATGGTGCAGGCTTTGGCCCAGAAGAAGTGCCCCGGCGACTACCTTCCAGGACTTAATAGGTATGGTCTGACCAGCTAAATCTTACCAATACCCCACTTGAAATGGCTATGTTTTGTACAGTTGATGTATTAAGCATGTCAGTGCCTTGTTTATTTCAGTACTGCACAGTGTGTGATGTTCAAGTATTAACTGTTCAGTTCAATTTCATCAATACCAGCAAAAAACTTTGCCACCATGCTACTCTCCGCAATGATACTTGACATGTTGCCCATTTGCTATTTTTGGTGGATACTAACCTTGTTGTACTTAACATGCCTATCCATGTACTTACATAGGGCCATAATGGGTGATGCTGTTGTTTGCCGTCGAGGTTAGCTGCATCTCATGTCTTACAGTATTTTACATCATTTGTGCAATTGCAGTTTGGCTTCTATCATTTACTTGCTTCTTGTAGGTACACATGTCGGGGGCACTGGTCCACGCTTCAACCGGAGGAAGAGCTCGACTCTGCCGCCACTGACTTTGGGCGGGCTCTGGCCAAGATGAAGTGCCCCAGCAACTACCTCTCAGGACTTACCAAGTATGAACTCACCAGTTCAATCTTACCAATACCAGTTGCAATTAATGGCTATGTTCTGTATGGTTGATGTCTTAAGCATCTTGTAGTAAACATGCCTAACATGTTTTAGCTATTTTCCCTACCTTTTTATAGACAACTGGGCCATTATCTGCTCTGGTAGCACCTGCCTTGTGATGTTTAACTCTGCCAATTGCATTTTTATCAGTACCGGCTTCAATGGCCATTAAGCCTGTTGCAATTAACAGTTGTATCCATTTTTAAATAGTTGTATTTCAATGTCTACAAACTTACGAAACATGAATTAGGATGTTGTTAAGCCTGTTGCAATTAACAGTTGTATCCATTTTTTAATCTGTCCCTTTGCTACCGTGCTACTCTTTCGCAATGAAGATATCACTACAGATACTGCCGTTTTATTACCATTTACTATTTTTGGTGGATGTTAACCCTGTTGTAGTTAACATTGGCTTTCCATGTACTTACACAGGGCTACAATGGGGGATGTTGTTGTTTGCCGTCGAGGTTAGGTGCATCCCATGTCTTATACACCATCTATTCCTAAATTTAAGTATTTTTAGAAATGCCAGTATAGACTACATAAGTTGCAAAATGAGTGAATCTAGATACTAATCTAAACTATATCTATAATTCTATATGCATCCGTATGTAGTTCGTATTGAAATCTCTAAAAATACTTGTACTTAGGAATGTAAGTAGTTTTATTTTACATCATTTGTGCAATCTCATTTAGCTTCTAACATTTACTGGTTGCTTCTAGGTACGTATATGAGCGGTACCGATCCACGCTTCGATCCCTTTTGCGTATGGGGCAATGAGATATTCATGAACAAGCGTCAAGTGAGGAAACTAAGAAAGATTGTTAGGCGAAAGAAACGGGTGATGGGAATTAAGCTCTTTATTTACACTTTGTCCAAGACATCAGTGAACTTTAGGATGGTAAGTAATCTGTTGCCTTTCCCCCATGCCCACAACAAGTTACTCTATTAGACCTCATGATCTGATATTTTTCTATTTTCAGTGGTTTCTGAAGCTATTTACTGATGATTACCTTGCAAACTACATGACCAGAATGGAGGCAACTAAGGTTAAAGTTTATAATTCATGCTACCATGATAATGCTCTAGAAGTCTTCCTGAAGGCGGTGAAGGATGAGCGGGCGATCGTCACAAGGGGTTGGACAAAAGTTGTTTGTGCCTATGGCATGCAAGAAGGCACATTATGGGCATTCCGCTTCTTCAACAACATCGGCAGACAAAATAGTTTACACTTGTCTCTTCACCTTTACTGCATGTAAATATTGTGGTTCATCATAGTTAATTGCTGTCTAATCCTGTAATTACTGAACATATTGTACTGACAATTTTAATAATGGATTCGTTGTTGAACCATTGTGCTGAGAATTTGAATTGCACGTTTCATATTTCAAAATTTCCAATTCGAATAATAAATTATAGCCAAGAAAAAGTTATACAGGAGCGAATAAAATAATGTGCACACGGTTAGAAAGAAAACACTGTGTGCGATGAAAAAAGAAAACAGACGGTTCTTTGACGTGAAACATTTACGATGCCCTTCGGACGCACACACGGTTTCGTCTCATATGCGTATGCGATTCATGGTAATATGGCAAACGTTTCAAGCCAGTGTGCGTGTGTGATAGGAATACCAATCGCACATAGTTACGAAAATGTACACATTGGCGTTAGTAGAGGCACCGCACACATTTTACATTCTTGAACCGTGTGCGATAACGTACCTATCACAAACATATCGGCAGATTAAGTGTTGATGTCCACCTTTTTCACATGACTATAGCAGCCTAATCGTTTGGGATGTACATACGAAAAGAAACGTTTTCCCTAGATTGACTATGTGGGATGTACATACGAACGGAAACGTTTTCCCTAGATTGACTGTGTGGGAAGTACATACGGACAGAAACATTTTCCCTGGATTCATTGTATGGGATGTACATAAGAACAGAAATGTAGTCCTTGGATTGATTGTGTGTGATATACATACGAACGGAAATGTTTTTCCGGGATTCACCATGTGGGATGTACATACGAACGGAAATAATTGGATTTTGATGCCTCGCCCGATCGCACATGAGCCAGTTTGTGTGCCAGGATGGTCTATCCCGGCGGTTTCTTGGTCGTGTGGGAAGGACCCGCCTATTGCCCATACTCACTTGGCGACGGTTGCAAATGCCATCGCGGAAAGGGGTTAAAAACCGTTTGTCTAGCACCGGACGCGTACCAGTGTTTGCAATGCTTGTCAAGCAGGAAAACAAGTTGGAGGAAGTCATCCCATGAATAACATTACGACCATGAGAAGAGCACTCGAGCTGCTTCATATGGATCTTTTTGGTCCCAACGCATACAAGAGTCTCGGTGGTAACTCGTTTAGATTGGTCATTGTTGATGATTTTTCCAGATTTACGTGGGTGTTCTTTCTTGATGATAAATCGTAGGTCCAAAATATCTTGAAGAACTTTGCTAGGAAGACCCAAAATCAATTTGAAGTGAAGATTAAGAAGGTTCGGAGTGACAATGGAACAGAGTTCAAGAACGCCAATGTGGATACCTTTCTTGACGGAGAAGGGATTTCACATGGGTTCTTGGCTACGTACACACCTCGACAAGATGGAGTTGTTGAGAGGAAGAACCGGACACTCATTGAGATGGCGAGAACGATGCTTGATGAATACAAGACGCCAAGACAATTTTGGGCAGAAGCGGTTGAGACAGCTTGTCATGCAACAAATCGACTATATCTTCACAAGCTTCTCGGCAAGACGGCATACGAGCTTCTCACCGGTAACAAACCCCAAGTTGGATACTTTCGAGTATTTGGCTCATAGTGTTACATTCTTTATAGGCATCATCATTTGAAATTTGCCCCTAAGTCTCATGAAGGTTTCCTACTCGGTTATGGCTCAAACTCTCACACTTACCGTGACTACAAATATTTCACCTGAAAGGCTGAAGAGATGGTAGATGTGAAGTTTGATGAACCTAACGTCTTGCAAGTAGAGCAATTACCAATTGATGTAGGAGATAAATATCCTTCGGAAGCGATTCAAGACTTGTTTATTGGCAAGATTCGCCAAACACAGGTGAAGGAGAGTACCTCATCTGTTCAAGTGGAAGCCTCAACTTCAAACCAAGGTGAACAACAAGTTGACTTGGAGGCATGCATAGGTGGAACACATCAAGATGAAGGAAACGAGGATGTACAACAAGATGAACCTCATTGACCTCCCTCTCCACCTCACAAGAGAACAACAATGCCAACGATAATGAAGAAATACAAGAGGAAGAACAAGACAATGAAGAAGATGTTCCACCTCGACTCGAACAAAAGCTCTCACGAGTTCGAGCAAGAGTCTCAAGAGATCATCCCGTCGAACAAATCTTCGATGGTATTCAAACTGGGAGAATTGCTCGCTCAAAAACTCGTTTGGCTAACTTTTGTGAACACTATTCATTCATTTCTAGTATTGAACCTATGAAGGTTGAAGATGCTCTTGATGATCCAGATTGGGTGAACGCTATGCATGAAGAGCTACATAATTTTGAGAGGAACCAAGTATGGACGTTGGTTGAAAAGCCCGATGAGAAGCACAGTGTCATTGGAACCAAATGGGTGTTTCGGAATAAGCAAGATGAAGATGGACAAGTTGTACGCAACAAGGCCCGTCTTGTCGCTCAAGGCTACACTCAAGTCGATGGTATGGACTATGGTGAGATATATGCCCCCGTTGCTAGACTTGAGTCCATACGCATCTTACTTGCTTATGCCAATCATCGTGGCATTACTTTATATCAAATGGACATAAAGAGTTCTTTTCTAAATGGTGAAATTGAGGAGGAAGTTTATGTTAAACAATCTCCCGGCTTTGTTAATCCTAAGAAACCTGATCATGTTTACAACCTTCACAAAGCTCTTTATGGTCTTAAACAGGCTCCTAGAGCATGGTATAAATGCTTGACTAAGTTTCTTATTAAAAAGGCTTTGAAATTGGGAAAATTGATTCTACACTTTTTACTAAAAGGGTTAATGGTGAATTATTTGTCTGCCAAATTTATGTGGATGATATCGTATTTGGTTCAACTAACCCTCATTTTAGTGAAAAGTTTGGAAGGTTAATGTCAGAGAAGTTTGAGATGTCTATGATGAGTGAACTCAAATTCTTTCTTGGTTTGCAAATCAAGCAAACTAAGGAGGGTACCTTTGTTTCTCAAACAAAGTTTACCAAGGACTTATTCAAGAAGTTCAATATGCAAGAAAGCAAAGGTATGAAAACACCCATGCCTACTAGTGGACATCTTGACTTGACTAAGGATGGCAAACCAGTTGAACAAAAGGTTTACCGTTCTATGATTGGTTCATTTTTATATCTATGTGCCTCCTGTCCTGACATTATGCTAATTGTGTGCATGTGTGTACGATATCAAGCGGCCCCTAAAGAATGTCATCTTAAGGCTGTGAAAAGTATAGTGAGATACTTAATTCATACACCAAACTTTGGCATTTGGTATCCTTAGAGGACTTCTTCCGATCTTGTTGGTTACTCCGACTCGGACTATGCCAGAGACAAGGTTGATAGAAAGTCCACTTCGGGTACTTGTCAATTTCTTGGTAGATCTCTTGTATCCTGGTCCTCCAAGACACAAAACTCGTTATCCTTATCCACCGTCAAAGCGGAATACATTGCCGCTGGATCATGTTGTGCTCAATTGCTTTGGATGACCCAAACTTTTAAGGATTATGGGATACATGTGAAACATGTTCCATTGCTTTGTGATAATGAAAGTGCTACTAAGATTGCTCACAATCCTGTGCAACATTCTCGGACTAAGCATATTGAAGTTCGTCATCATTTCATTCCAAAGCTAGCTCAAGATGAATGCAAGGCATGAGCCTTTCTATGACTAATCCTTGATATTTCTCTTAAGATGACGATCATATGTCTTGGATCTATACTTGTACCCTTGTATGCTATCTAACCCTTTTAGGGACTTGGATGAGCCCAAATCCATTAGATTGCAAGTCACTCACATCTTAAGCAATCTCTACATCAGCAAGTTTCTACTATATTGTTGTGGAATACAAGGAAGGATGACCTCACTCAACATATCCTTTGACAATTTCTATATATCAAGTTCCATTTGGTATCAAGTCTCATGATTGTCATTTTTGGACATACAAGTGCTCTTCCTTGCAAGACTAACTCATGTAGGAAGATGAACTCAAACTACAAGTGGTGCTCTTAACTTTTGATGGACTACATCAACCTTGAGCATCCAACACAAGTTCAACTACATGACCAAGATCAACACAACCCAAGGTATGTTATTCCGTCTTAGGGAAGCTTTGACCCAAGTCATGAGTTAAAGCAACTCAACGAGATGTGAATACATCAAAGTGCTTAAACGAAAAATGGTAACCCCATTTTGAGCTTAAATGATGAGTATGACCTATGATCAAGTGACCTCACTTGACTCCTAAGTCAATATACTCTAACATAGGTGACTTTGTCGCCGACCTCTTCTAGATGAAGTTCCCTAGTGTTTCTATGTTTCTTGTTTGTCTTTGTGTTTCCTTATATAATTCTTTACAAATCTTTCAGCAAATTCCCTGCAAATCTTTGTGAAATTTCAATTGCCAAGTGAGCTGAGTTGACAACTTATTTTTTGAACTCGGACACATCGAGTCCAGCAAATCGGCTAGACCGAATTACAAGGGTTCCTTGTTTATAGTTCATCGGTTCAACCGAAAAGGACTAGCTCAGTCTGACCGATTCGCACTCTAAGTGGCCCTGGTCTCTCGGAGTTGCTGATGAAAACCACTCGGTGTCACTGATTTCTTTGGTGAAGAAAACCTTTTGCCATTGCATTTTACACATTTATTCCAGCTCCACTCAATGATTCTTATCCTCTACCCGCATCATAATCTACATGCTGCTTTGTAATGTGTCTCAAGGACCAAACTAAATTGACTCATGCTCCAGAAGATCCCTTCTTGGAAATTGAAGTCAAAGGGGGAGAGAGCACATCAAAGCTTATCAGATGGGAGAAAAAGCACATCGTAGCTTCCCCAGATGCTTGTTATCAATAGAGGAGAGAAGCCACATGTCTTCAAGAGGGGAAAGTCATGTCAATATTTGCTTGATTGTACCATTTCTTGCTTAAATGGTTCTTGCTCTGATTTTCTCTTGCCCTACCTTCTCCCATTATCCAATATCAGATTCATGAGGAGAAAGAGTTCATATCTAAGGGAAGAAAATCTTTGGAATTCATTGCATATCTTTAATCTTTGGGGACATGTCTATATCCAAATGGAGTACTAAGTACCCACTCATTACATGTCATCCCAGTTTTCGTATTCTTGTGGTTTTCTAAACTTGCTCTATTTATAGTGTTCTTGTGTTATCTAACCTTGTTTTCTCAAGCTCATCTCTTCCAAAGTCAGCTCAAGACCACAAGGTAAGTATATGCATCACACTCATGTGCATAATGATCTCTTGCCGCTGCACATATTGTTTGCAACAAGGATTCATGAACATGTAAGCATTCCTATTCTCTCTAAATCATTTGCTCTAATTCATATAGCCAATATACATGTAACTCATTGCTTGCCCTGACATGCTTATGCATTCACACGTTCTTATATTCCATCTTTACATGGTTGCATACATGTAGGGGGAGCCTATGCATGTTACATGTCCTTTCAAAGCTTTATTTGTTACTATTCATATCTTTATCCAAAACTTTGATGTGTGTTGTCATCAATTACCAAAAAGGGGGAGATTGAAAGCACAAGTGCTCCCTAGGTGATTTTGGTAATCAATGACAACATATATCTTGTTGGACTAATATTTTTTATCAAGTGCATTTCAGATGAGTTCAACAATGGCATGGCAAGGACAAGAGGATGTGGAACCTCTTCAAAATGCTAAGGACAAAGATTGGCAAAGGTTAAAGACTCTTCATTTTCATTTTAGTGATCCAAGATCACATTGAGTCCGTAGAAAAGCCAATACTATTAAAAGGGGATGAGGTATTGCATAATGGTCTACTTCCTCAAAGTGCTTAGTGATATTGCTCCAAAATCCTCAACCACTTTCTCATTTTCTCATATGTCCAAAACCTAAATTCAAACTTGGCCCCACCAATTTGATCTATCTGGCGCCACTGAGTTCTGTTGACATAGTCACTACCAGAAACCCTAGACAATTCGGTCACACCGATATGGATCTCGGTCTCACTGAGATGGCCTTGCAAACTCTTTGTTGCCTATTGCAATTATTTCGATCTCACCGAAATGTGCAATCGGTCTCACCGAGTTTGCGTGACCAACTCTCTATTTGATCATTGCTGAAATAGGTCTCACGGAGTTCATGCGATTGCTCTCACCGAGTTGAGGTTTTGCCCTAGTCCTAGCACATCGGTCCCACTGAGTTGATCATGTAGTTCCCATCGAGAATCCTAACATTCACATTTTGAACTAAATCGGTCCCACCGAGTTCTTCTATTCGGTCTGATCGAGTTGTGTCAAACGTGTGTAATGGTTGGATTTTGTGTGGAGGCTATATGTACCCCTCCACCCCGTTCTCCATTTGTAGAGAGCCATCAGAATGTGCCTACACTTCCACTACTCATTTTCTTAGAGAGAACCACCTACTCATGTGTTGAGACCAAGACATTCCAATCCAACCACAAGAATCTTGATCTCTAGGCTTCCCAAGTTGCTTTCCACTCAAATCTTCTTTCCACCATAGCCAAATCTGTGAGAGAAAGTTGATTGTTGGGGAGACTATCATTTGAAGCATAAGAGCAAGGAGTTCATCATCAACACACCACCCATTACCTTTTGGAGAGATGTGTCTCCTAGATTGGTTAGGTGTCACTTGGGAGCCTCTGTCGGTGTCAAAACTGGTGGATCTCGGGTAGGGGGTCCCGAACTATGCGTCTAAGGCTAATGGTAACAGGAGGCGGCGGATACAATGTTTACCCAGGTTAGGGCCCTCTCGATGGAGGTAATACCCTACTTCCTACTTGATTGATCTTGATGATATGAGTATTACAAGAGTTGATCTACCATGAGATCATAGAGGCTAAACCCTAGAAGCTAGCCTATGATTATGATTGTTCTTGTCCTACGGACTAAACCCTCCGGTTTATATAGACACCGGAGGGGCTAGGGTTACGCAGAGTCGGTTACAGAGAAAGGAATCTTCATATCCGAATCGCCAAGCTTGCCTTCCACACAAAGGAGAGTCCCATCTGGACACGGGATGAAGCCTTCTATCTTGTATGTTCATGGTCCAACAGTCCAGCATATGCATATAGTCCGGCTGTCCGAGGACCCCTTAATCTAGGACTCCCTCAGTAGCCCCCGAACCAGGCTTCAATGACGATGAGTCCGGCACGCAGATTGTCTTCGGCATTGCAAGGCAGGTTCCTTCACTGAACTCTTCAAAGTACCCATTGTAAATAGTAGTGTATGGCTTCCCATTTAATGTTACGCTCATCGGCTTCTGCACCTTAATAGTCTCAGCCTCCACGCGTCAGACGAATGCGAGAAGTCGGGGCATTTTCACATTCACCACCATAACCATGTAAATAAATTGTCTACTAAAGAGACTGGGATCTTCAGTCCAATCCACACCATCTTCCCCAAGCGAGGAATCATCAGAGCGTGCCCGAAAAAACCACTCCAACATGGCCGGTGCTCGCAACTCTTCCTCCCGCTCTCGCAACACCAAGCCGGGTGATTGGGAGAAGTGTACCATATACCACGGCTGATTAGTGAAGTTGCAGACCCAAGGGTTTCTACCTCCTGCATATCTAGTCCCCTTTTGAGCCGGATTGGCTTCCTTCGATGGCGGGGAGCAAGCGGAGAACTTTCCCAACCCATCCAGGGGGAGCGAGTATGCGTTGTTTCCTACTTACTGAGGGGTGTCGGATTTCGTATCCATCTGTTCCTCCGCGGGCTTCTGGAGTTCTACGGCCTCCAACTGCACAACTTCACACCTACCTCCATCCTGCACATCGCAGGTTACATCGCTCTTTGCGAGCTATTTTTGGGTTGCGAAGCCCATTTTGACCTATGGAAGAAGCTGTTCTGCCTCGTCCCCCGTAATCAAGGGGGGGGGGGTCAAATATTCCAAGTGGGCGGAGCCGAGATATGGCGCATCGCCGAGACCAGATACTTATCCGGCACACGAAGAAGGCATTCGAAGAATGGCCTTCCGAGTGGTTTTATATTGAGGACGTCTCCCTTCCCGACCCAATCCGAATGGATCTTCCTGAGTTTACAAATGCTCCGCTGAGAAAACGCCTCAACTGGCGTCCCCGGAGCCTCAGAGAGGAAGATAGCAGGGAGGTCCTTCAATTCATGAGCAAGATAAGAATGCTCGCTCAGTCCGGATTATCAATAGTCGAGGTTATGGCGATATCCATAATGCGGGGGGTTCAGCCACTCCAACACCGAGGGCATACCATGTGGCACTTCAATGGAGAAGACGATGCCACCTGCTGTGGTCGGAAGGGTCCGAACTGCACCACCTCTCTGGTGGAAATACTGTCTAGTTTATACAAGGGGGAAAGAGAGGAGTTCATCCGCATTAAGCCACGGGATGGATTTTCCATGTACAACCCTCTCAACTGGGTGAGCTGCCATCCATCACTCTACTCTATTCATTCCCTGAGTCTTTTTTTCATAAATATTTACTCCGTCCATTCATAACAGGAATGGCGAAAAATAACCAGGGAGTTCCATATCCCGGTACCACAGCCAGAGGACCATAACCGGGCCCTTGACCCCGGATTCGAAGAGGATCCGGATATATTCGTGGAGCTCGTGGAAGGGGTGTTTCACGAGGCGAGCTGTGATGGCATAGAAGTGGCCATCATTGCTGACTATCCCGGCCTCCTCCTTGCATTGCATCTAAGTAAACAAGAGACTTATCTTCTGGAAAGGATCTACTCCTTCCGTCTTACCCACTGCACAATTCTTATGCTTTAAAGGGAAGACGATCGGCGCGCCAAGCCAAACCCGAGGTGACTCGCCAACAAGGGGCGCCCGTGCCGGGTAGGCCTTCAAAAAGAAAGGTGAACAAAAACATGGCGGAGTCATCATCAAGGAGGTATGGCTTTAAACATGCTCCGTGGTTGTCATCTTAAAGTATGACACTATCCGTTGTGTTTTAGCAGAGAGAACATGCGCCGAACTATGTCCGGTGATCCTGCCAACCGTGCCTCTACTAGCCGGATTCCAGACCCGGTCTCGAGGACGGAGGCCAACACGGAAGTGACCCCGGACTGTCCTCATACAAAGGATTTGGATAGAATGTTCGTTACAAATTCTGAAGTGGAGAGCGACATGAATCATCAGCGCCGGCGGGCCGCACTCCATGACCCTGGTTTTTTAGAAGAGGCTTTTAATGCCTTCAACTCAGGTGATGCGTACATCCGAGCCACTCAGGATGGGCTTGCTAGAGCCACAGACCAGTATTTGAAAGATATACAGGTAAGTATAAAAATCTGATAATTATGTGTATTAGTATCCCCTAAGACTTGAAGCAGTTGGTACAACTGATTTAATGATCATTGTATTAATAGGTTCTCTCGGGGAAGAACAACCTGTTGTCTCAAGAGCTGGAAGAGTGTCGAACCCAGCTAACAGCCGCTACGGCCGAGCTGTCAAGATCCGAACAGGCATCCACTGGTATGTATTCCCGAATTGAGAAAAAACAACATTGTATGTAAAGACCAGTAATGCTAACCATATCCGATGACAAAAATCCTTAGATAATCCAGAACAGAATCCAGAAATCCCTCGAGAGGGTGAAGAAAGAGCTCAAAGGCAATCAGCCGCTGGCGAGCGCGTACTTACACAGGTCATTCAGGAGAAAAAAAACACCAAGATGCCAATACCCGGCTGGGCGAAGAATTGAAAGATGTTCGGACCCAGCTGGCTGACTCCATGAAGGAAAATAAGAGGCTTCAACGCAACATTTTTAGTATGTGCTTGAACGAACATTTATATAGTTCAGCGAAGAAGGGAACTAACAGGGTTATGTGTGTAGGTATGCTGACTAGCCGTCCCGAAGAGGAGATGCCCGTATCCTCAGGAGATCTGCTACAATAGCTTTCGCAACTACACGAGCAAGTTCGGCAGGTCATGCAGACTGCCGCCAAGGCCTTGTGGCCATCCGCCTCCCTACCAAGAAGTATGGAGGAGCTTGTACAACTTTTCAAGGGAGCGCGGCGGCGTCTCCGACTATGGAAGATATCTGCCTGTCGAGAAGGTGTGAGGGAGGCTTGGTCCATGGTGAAAACATGGTATACCAAGCTCGATCTGAATCATATGGCCCGGGTCAGACCTGTAGGGTCAGATGGGAAAGAAATTCCCGTTAGTCTGGTATATGACCAGGTAGAGTTAGCCGTAAAATATTCCCAATAGGATTGTAGGCTAGATAACCTGTTGGATTGCATAGAAGAAGAAGCATTTGAGTCTAAATGACTATGTACTTCAATTGACATATTTGTCCCTAGCCGGATTGTAAAACATTTGTCATGGCGGACCTTTTTGCTTCAGCCTCTGGACCCAACAGTCCGGAGTGTTTCCAAATACCCGCTCGGTAATATAAACCAGGGTACGCGTGGAAACCAGGTGCAGGGGTCATAATTGCTTGAACAGACAAGTACCCAACTAGCTATGTTATATTACATGGATAGTAAGAAACCTCTTTCAGAGAGAATAGTTCCGTTAAGGGTTCCTTTCCCTGGGTACGCATGCATTAACGTGCATGTCCAAACTGCGATCAAAAAGTGTAGTATATGTAACATCTGGGGGTTTATATTGTGATAGGTAAAAAACATCCTTAGTCCACCGACCGAATATTCCCTTAAGAACACTAGCTTTCGTCTTCACCCAGTCTGAGGTACACGTCCGGAGTACCCGGCAGTAACAATCGCAGAGGTGCTCCCTTTATGCCCTAGCCGAACTAACGGGAACGTAGGGCATAAGAACAGGAGCTAGGCAACCCAGCTTGGCCAAAACTTAAGTCATATCGATGCATATAATGGCGAAGAAAAGGTACATATGGAAAAAGGATGCATATGTAGTGGGCTTGGTGCCCGAAAGATAATTATATTAAGCTTCTGTATAAGAAGCCCCCAGGTATAATGAGCGCACATACTTGAAGATTAGTGCGTCACAAGTGTGTAGTCTAGCCACACTAAAGCTTTAAAGCTTTTCAAAATAAAAGGCGGGAAGAGAGCTGAAAAGTAAATAAAAAGGAACGGAGGGAAGGAGACGAACAGGGAGTTCGGTGCTAGGCAGAGAATCTTTGGAGTCTGGCCGCGTTCCATGGGTTCGGCTCGAGGCGATTATCGGATGCATCACGCAGTCGGTACGCTCCTACGATGAGAACTTTGTCAATAATGAAGGGACCCTCCCACTTGGGCTTAAGTTTGTCCTTTTTCTTCTCCGGTAGACGTAGAACGAGTTCGCCAATATTATAAGTCTTCGCCCGTACTTCTCTGCTTTGATACCTACGAGCCTGTTGTTGATAGAATGTGGAACGGGATTTTGCGACATCACGCTCCTCTTCCAGGGCATCTAAACTATCCTGCCGATCGAGCTCGGCCTCTCTCTTTTTGTACATGCACACTCGATATGAGTCATGAATAATGTCGCAGGGAAGCACAACCTCTGCGCCATACACCATGAAGAAGGGTGTGTATCCGGTAGTGCAATTTGGCGTGGTCCACAACCCCCCAGAGTACGGAGTCAAGCTCCTCAACCCAGTGTGTGTCTGATTCTTTTAAGGATCGCACTAGTCTAGGTTTGATGCCGCTCATAATAAGACCATTGGCTCGTTCGACTTGACTGTTTGTTTGATGGTGATAGACGGAGGCGTAATCGAGCTTAATGCCCATGTTGCCGCACCAAGTTCACCTCATCGGCTGTGAAATTGGAGCCGTTGTCGGTGATGATGCTGTGGGGGACACCATAACAATGCATAACACCTGAGATGAAGTCTATCATGGGTCCGGATTCGGCCGTTTTAACTGGTTTGGCTTCTATCCATTTGGTGAATTTATCCACCATGACCAACAAGTATTTTTTCTTATGGCTTCCTCCTTTAAGGGCTCCAACCATATCAAGCCCCCAGACCATGAAAGGCCAAGTTATGGGGATTGTTTGTAGGGCGGTGGGTGGCATATGGCTTTGGTTGGCGAAAAGCTGGCATCCGACGCGATGTTGGACAAGGTCTTGTGTGTCTGCTCGGGCCGTCGGCCAGTAGAAACTTGTACGGAAGGCCTTCTTACAAGGGCCCGAGTTGCGGCATGGTGACCGCCGAGGCCGGCATGAATTTCAGCCAAGAGCTACCGCCCTTCCTCCTCGGAGATACATCTTTGAAGTACCCCGGTAGCACTTTTCTTATAAATCTCTCCTTCATGGACTTTGTAGTCTTTAGAGCGCCGCACAATGCAGCATGCCTCATTTTGATCCTCGGGGAGGTCGTGCCTGTTAAGGTAGGCCAAGAAGGGTTTGGTCCATGGGGCGATAACAGCCATGATGAGATGGGCCGAAGGTGTTATTTCGGTGGTAGAGCCCCCAATTATGTCAGTATGTTCGGAATCTGGGGTTGTGGTCGGATCCGGACTAATGTTGCCGGTCTCCCCTTGCCACACCACAGATGGCTTGAAAAGCCTTTCCAGAAAGATGTTAGGTGGGAGGGGTCGCGCTTAGCGCCGATGCGGGCGAGGACATCTGCCGCTTGATTGTTTTCTCGAACCACATAATGAAATTCAAGCCCCTTGAACCGAGCTGACATCTTAAGGACGGCATTACGATAGGCCTCCATTTTCGGATCTTTGGCATCGAAGTCTCCATTTATTTGAGATATTAAGAGGTTTGAATCCCCATGCACTTCTAGGCGCTGAATACCCATGGAGATGGCCATCCGAAGACCATGCAATAGAGCCTCATATTTGGCTGCATTGTTGGAGTCTGTGTATAATATTTGGAGTACGTATTGGACTATATCTCTAGTGGGGGATGTGAGGACAACACCTGCTCCCAGACCTGCCAGCATTTTAGAGCCGTCGAAGTGCATGATCCAATTGGAGTATGTGTCGTAATCTTTAGGGAGTTCGGCCTCTGTCCATTCGGCGACGAAGTCTGCCAGTACTTGGGATTTAATGGCTCGCCGTGGTTTATGTGTGATGTCGAATGGGAGGAGCTCGATGGCCCACTTGGCAATCCGGCCCGTGGCATCGCGGTTGTTTATTATGTCATTGAGTGGTACTTCAAAGGCCACAATGATTGAACACTCTTGAAAGTAGTGTCGTAGTTTCTAGGATGCCATGAAGACCGCGTATGCTATTTTTTGATAATGTGGGTACCGGGATTTGCATGGTGTGAGGACAGTAGATACGTAGTATACCGGCTTCTAAACCCAAAATTTGTTTCCGTCCTCCTCTCGTTCGACGACGAGCACCGCACTCACAACTTGGTGTGTTGCAGCTACGTATAACAACATGGGTTCGCCAATGTTTGGCGCGGCCAGGATTGGGTTGCTTGCTAAAAGAGCCTTTATTTCCTCCAGTCCGGCCGTCGTCGCATCCGTCCACTCGAAGTGTTCGGTTCATCAAAGAAGGCGATGAAGTGGCAATGCCTTTTCTCCCAATCTAGAGATAAAGCGGCTTAAAGCTGCCACGCATCCAATTAGTTTCTAGATTTGTTTGAGATCTGTTGTGGTAACCAACTATGACAAAGCTCGGATTTTAGCTGGGTTTGCTTCAATTCCTCTATTGGAAACGATGAAGCCCAGCAACTTTCCGGCGGGAACGCCGAAAACACATTTTTCCAGATTGACCTTAATGTCATATGTTCGGAGGTTATCGAACGTGAGCCTTAGATCGTCTATTAAAGATTCAGCATGTTTGGTCTTGATGACTACGTCGTCGACATATGCTTCAACTATTTTCATGATTTGTTTCTCTAGGCATGTTTGAATCATGCGTTGGTAGGTGGCACCAGCGTTTTTGAGCCCGAAAGGCATAGTGTTGAAGCAGAAAGGCCCGTATGGGGTGATAAATGCCGTTGCGGCTTGATTGGACTCCGTCATCTTGATTTGATGGTATCCGGAGTATGCATCGAGGAAACACAATGAGTCGTGTCCCGCGGTAGCATCGATAATCTGATCGATGCGCGGGAGAGGGAAGGGATCCTTAGGGAAATCCTTGTTGAGGTCTTTGAAATCGACACATAGGCGCCAGGATTTATCCTTCTTTGGTACCATCACGCGGTTTGCAAGCCAATCCGGGTGTTTTATTTCTCTGATGGATTCAGCTTCAAGTAATTTGGCTAGTTCCTCTCCCATAGCTTGTCGTTTGGGTTCTGAAAAGCGTCATAGTGTTTGCTTGACCGGCTTATATCCCATCAGTATGTTGAGACTGTGTTCGGCCAGCCTGCGTGGGATCCCCGGCATATCAGAAGGGTGCCAGGCGAAGATATCCCAGTTCTCGCGTAGGAACCCGCAGTGCAGCATCGATTGTGGGGTCCAGCTGTGCCCCGATGGATGCTGTCTTTGTGGAGTCCGTTGGGTGGACTTTATCGACGTTCTGGGAACAGGGGTCCCCATACTTGCCTGCCTGCGGCCTGTGGCGTGGCTCAAGTGGTGGCCCAGTACGCCCATCTTCATCAGCACAAGACTCAAGACCCTCGTGAGGGTCCAAGCCTCGCGGGGCAGACGACACACGACTTCCTCAGGAACGGCCTTGCTAGGCAGGCTCGCGAGGAGGCGGAGAGATCAAGGCAGGGTACCTCGCGAGGTGCCCATGACGCAAGCTATGACGATCGAGACCAGGCGGGCACCAGGCGGGCACCGGCCTGCACAATGTCCTTGTTTCCTCTTTGGTGCAAAGGGGGCAAGCACAGGCGTGGAGTACTAAGGCATCAGGAAAAGGTTGCCATTTTGGTGCAACGAGACCAAGACCAGCAGAGCGGCAGGATGGAGGTCACCATGGAGCCCAGGACGTCGTCATTGCCAGTGCCTTTGGCAGCCAAAGACCAACTTTAGTCAGGATACTTGTACTAGATGTTCCCCTTCGAAATGGCCGTTGTTGGCGCCCTTCCCGCTCAATATTTGGGAAGAGGACTAGGGCCTCTATAAATAGGACTAGCCACCACAGAGGAAGGGGAGGAGATATGAGAGAGAGCTAGACAGAGAGAGAGAGAGAGAGAGAGGCGATCGAACTCACCTAAGCAGTTCATCGCACCAGCTCAAGAACACCTCTTGCGAGCCTGTTCTTCCCTTGTACTGTTCATCGCCAGCCCCTGAGGCAATCCACCACACCACACACTGGAGTAGGGTATTACACCACAACGGTGGCCCGAACTAGTATAAATCTTGTGTCCCTCGTGCCGTTCATCATTTAGCTTAGATTCTCACGAGGCGATCGGACGTGAATCGGTAGGAGGAAGATCTTCATGCGCACCCTAGAGTTTGAACCTTAAGGGTCTGCCGGAACCCAACATCCGACATTTGCCGCGCCAGGTAGGGGTGCGCCGGAGCTCTCCCTTCCGTCGACCCATTCTCCATCAGCACCGCGCTCTGCCCTCATGGCGGCCAACGAACAACCTGCACCGGCTATCAATGCTGGCGCGGGAACCAGGGGGCTCTGAGCCCTGGCCCCTGCCTTGCGACAGGTGCGGTGGCTGAACAAGTTCAAGCCGGACATGCTGTCATACTATGACGGCGCAGCCGATCCGCTGGCCTTCCTGCTAGCATATGAAGAAGTCGTCCTCAAGGCTGGAGGCGACGACAAGGTCATGGCTAGCTGGCTGCCCATGGCCCTCACCGGCGTCCCGCACATGTGGCTGCTCCACCTGCCAGCGGTTTCTGTGGCCTCCTGGGAGGAGTTGCGCAACCTCTTCCTCATCCATCATGCTGCGCCGGCACCAGCGGTCATCGCAGCCCTCCTGGGCAGATCGCATGCACCTCCTTCGAGCCACCACGTCAAGTCATTCGTCCACCAGATCGGCGCCGTCCTCAAGCATCGTGAAGCCCCCCGGGCTGGGTGGCACCCAAGGCTGATTTGACCTTTGGCTCGGACGATCACCCCTCCAACACCGCCTGTTCGGGCGCACTCCCGATGCTAGGCACCCCCACCATCTGCCAGGTGGCCGTCACCAGGACCCTCATCGACGGTGGTGCCGGCCTCAACGTGCTCTCGGTGGAGGCCTTCAGCCTCCTCCACGTGCCGCTAGAGCGGCTCCAACCCAGCAGGCCCTTCTCGAGCGTCGGAGGCAGTTCCACCGGCTCCCTGGGGCAGATCCGCCTCCCGGTGACCGTCGGTATCCACGACAACTTCCGCACAGATCTGGTCGACTTCGACATTGCCCCCATCGGCCTCCCGTACAATGCCATCCTCGGCTACCCAGCCTTGGCCCAGTTCATGGCAGCAACTCACCCGGCTTACAACCTCATGAAGATGCCTGGGAGCAGCGGCATCCTTACGATGTCTGGAGACACAAGGGATGCGCTGCAGGCGCTCAAGCTCGCTTTCAAGACGGTCGCAGTGGCGCAGCCCGCCAGCACAGATACCCTCGAGCCCAAGGGGGCTGCGCCGGCCAAGAAGAAGCAACTATTCACCCAGGAAAAGGCGGAGACCATGCAAGTACCAGTCGATGAGGATGGATCCTCTGGCACCACCTTCACCATAGGCGCCAATCTCGACTCTGAGCAGGAGGAGGCCCTGGTGAAATTTCTGCGCACAAACAAGGAGGTGTTTGCGTGGGAACCTGATCAGCTGGCAGGGGTCCCAAGGGATGTGATTGAACACCACCTCAACGTGTGCCCCAACGTGTGCCCCGTGAAGCAGAAGGCAAGGCGACAGTCCACCGAGAAGCAGGCCTTCATCGTCCAAGAAACCCGCAAGTTAGACGCGGCAGGCGTCATTCGCGAAGTTTGCTATCCTGAATGGCTAGCCAACCCTGCTGTTGTGCCAAAAAGGGAGGAAAGGGATGCATGTATGTTGGCTTCACCAACCTCAACAAGACCTGCCCACAAGATCCATTCCCACTCCCTCGCATCGACCAGATCGTCGATTCTACCGCCGAGTGTGACCTGTTGTGCTTCCTGGATGCCTTCTCGGGCTATCACCAGATTAAGATGGCGGTGGAGGACGTGGAGAAAACGGCTTTCCTGACCCCGTGTGGAGTATACTGCTATACCTGCATGCCGTTCGGGTTGTGCAACGCGGGCGCGACCTTTCAACGACTGATGCACATCGCCTTGGGTCGGCAGCTCGGGAGGAACGCCGAGGCCTATGTCGATGATATCGTGGTGAAGTCTCGGGAGGCGAAAACCCTGATACAGGACCTGGAAGAAACCTTCGCGAGCCTCCGTGAAGTGGATTTGCGGCTCAACCCGGAGAAGTGTGTATTCGGAGTCCCCTCGGGCAAGCTCTGGGGTTTCCTCATGTCCCATAGGGGCGTCAAGGCTAACCCAGAGAAGGTCAAGGCAGTCTAAGACATGAGTCCGCCGAAGACCCTCAGGGAAATGCAGAAGCTCACCAGGCGAGTAACCGCGTTGGGACACTTCATCTCCAAGCTGGGGGAACGAGCACTGCCCTTCTTCAAGCTGATGAAGAAGAAGGGCCTGTTCAAATGGACTGAAGAGGCCGACAAGGCATTCCAAGATCTCAAGAAGTACCTTACCAGCCCTCCGGTGATGGTAGCTCCACGCCCTCAGGAGCCCTTGGTGCTCTACCTTTCAGCCACACCCTACTCCGCCAGCGCAGCCCCGGTGGTGGTTAGGGAGGAGCGCCGGGCCAAGGCCTCGCCAGCCACGGCCCCGGCCGGAGTGGAGCAGAGCCAAGAAAGCCTCACGAAGACCACGACTGTAGCAGATGAGGATCAACCTCAGCAGGGGGACACACCAGAGCGGACGAGGCCCCGCCAGGCGACCAAACGCTGGGGGATCCGTCGTCTCGGGAGGCGCTTCAACCTCTAGAATACGCAGGCTGTGCCAGCACCCTCAGCCTCGTCGAGCATCCTGTGTACTTCATCAGCACGGTGCTACGGGACGCAAGGGCGCGATAACCCATGCCCCAAAAACTCCTCCTTGCGTTGTTAGTGGCTTCACGCAAGCTGCAGCACTACTTTCAAGGCCATCGCATCAAGGTCGTCTCAGCATATCCCTTGGAAAGGGTACTCAGGAGCCCCAACTCAGCTGGAAGGGTCGCTGAATGGAACATCGAGTTGCAAGCGTTTCAGCTGGAATTCAGCATGACCAGAGTCATCAAGGGAGCCGCACTTGCAGATTTCATGGCAGAATGGACGGAGGCACCAGGGCTCGAATCGGGCGAGGACCAGTCGCTTTCCCCAAGAAGTGAAGCGCCAGACGGCTGGCTCATGTAGTTCGACGGGGTGTTCTCGCGACATGGCGCGAGGGCTGGCGCGGTGCTCATATCTCCCACTCAGGACAAGCTTTACTATGCCGTGCAACTCTGCTTCCAGCATGGAGAGAAGGTCTCCAACAACATAGCAGAATATGAGGGCCTGATAGCTGGCTTGAAAGCTGCAGTCGCCTTAGGGGTAAAGCGCCTCTTCATCAAGGGTGATTCACAACTCCTCGTCAATTTCTCCAACAAGGTATACGAACCGAAATACGAACACATGGAAGCATATCTTGTGGAGGTCCGCAGGATGGAGAAACAGTTTTGGGGGCTGGAGTTGCAGCATGTGCCTCACGACACCAATCAAGAGGCGGATGACATCGCCTGGAGGGTGTTCAGGCGGTTGCCTCAGGAGCCTAGCGTCTTCGAGGAACGACTCTTCAAACCTTCAGCGGCGCCATCACTATCGAGCACAGCACAGCCTCGGGAGGAGCTCCCTCAACCACCTGCCTCGGGGGCGCCGGCCTGTGGCCCGACCTCAGGAGCGCGCCTGCTCCTGGTGCTGGAGCCTCAGGAGGGGTGTTCGACCGCAGAGTTCAAGGATTACTTGGTACATGGGATTCTGCCAGAAAAGGAGGAGGACACGGAGCACGTGGCGCGGCAGGCCACGGCCTACTGCATCCAAGACGGAGAGCTCTACCAGAAGCGGCCGAATGATGTTACCCTACATTGCATCTCCAGGGAGCAAGGGAAAGAGTTACTGGCAGACATTCATGGTGGAGACTGCGGGCACCACTTGTCTTCACGCACACTCGTCGGCAAGGCGTTTCGCAGCGGGTTCTACTGGCCAACAGCACTCAACGACGCAATCGAGCTGGTGAAGGCTTGTGAAGCCTGTCAATTCCACGCCAAGCAGATTCCTCAGCCAGCTCAGGGCCTCCAGACCATTCCCCTCTCATGGCCGTTCGCCGTTTGGGGACTGGACATCCTTGGTCCGTTTCCTCGGGCGCCAGGGGGCACTACAAAAAAATACACTTCCGTGATGATACATGTTTGTCACAGTAGGTCGCATTTTTTGTCATGCATGTACATCCATGACAAATTTATGATAGAATCAAGATAGTCATACCTGTGCTGTCGTAGAAGTGTTCCATGACATTACCAAAATTATCATCACGGAAGTGTCCACTTCCATGACGATAAATCGCGCGTCACAGAAGTGCTTTCGTCAAGGGTGACCGACACGTGGCATCCATCGTAATAGAACACCGTTAAGCTATCGGGTCGGGTTTTGGATCCGATAACCCGTTAACAGACCCGACCAATGGGGATTTTCCACGTGTAAAATCATCATTGGCTGGAGGAAACACGTGTCGGCTCACTGTTGGGACAGATGTCATCCACTCATTGGACAGAAGGCGCCTATGATACGTCGACATGTGGCACGACCCAATAGAGGCCCATTCCTATGAAAAGGCCGGCCCATTTGACTTGGTCAAAAGGTGGCGGCCCGGCCCATGTAAAGCCTATTAACGGCCTGTTCGCATATAGCCCATTTACAGCCCGCTAACCCAAGGCCCGTTACGCCCTATCCGAATTAGGCCCAGTAGCGTCATCTGGGCCACCCAATATGATTCCAGCCCGTTTTCACTTCTGGCCCATGACGTCTTTTGGCCCATATGAGGCCCTATGTAACTCTTGGCCTATTAACGGCCCGTGGTGAAACTGGCCCGTAATGAACAGTGTATTACTTTACACCCATTAACGACCCGTGGTGAAACTGGCCCGTAATGAACAGTGTATCACTTTATACCCATTAAGGGCCCGTTATTCCGTTGGGCCGTTTCCAGCCCATGTTATCTTTTGGCCTTCTCAGAGCCCATTTATTCTTGGCTCATTTCCAGCATTCGTTTACTTACGGCCCGTTACTGTCATTTTCTGCTTATGGGCCAAATTCAGCCCGTGGTTACAGTCGGCCCGTTTGTGGTCCGTTAAAACGTTGGGCCGTTTTCATAGCGTCATGAAATACGGCCTATTAACGATGGCCCATTATGGTCGGCCCATGAACGGACGATTCCAACTCTAGCCCGTGTACGGCCATAATGCGGCCTGTTATTGGCCCATGTTTGGCCAATCGATCATACTGCCCATATAAGGCCCATTGATGATACGGCCCGTAGAAGGCCCATTGTTTCTGCGGCCCGTAGAAGGCCCATTGTTTCTCGGCCCGTGGAAGGCCCACTGTTTATATGGCCCGTAGAAGGCCCACTGTTTCTACGGCCCGTAGGTGCAGTGTCACTACAGTAAATATTAGCCCATGGTTATTGTGGCCTAGTTTTAAAAAATAGGTTGTTGCAGCCACTAGCAAACCACAGAAAAAGAACTGCACTGACTACAAGAAAACAAATAAACAAGACAACAAGGAAATAAATAAGAAAGCAACTTACACTAGGCTATCATGGCTATTAGACATATTACATCCACTGGGCATCAAAGTTCGCCACCAGTGCAAATATAGGGAACACAGCAGCATATAAACGCCACAGCAAAACAAGTCCAGAACTGAAACCACTTCAGAAGAGCTCAAGAAATAATATCCTGGGTACCCATAATGCTGGCAAGATGCTTAGCAAACTTATTAACTTTCTCTTGTTTGGCGCTTAAGTCCTCCAGCGCCTGCTGTTGCACCAGAAAGTATGCATCTGAATTCTGCAGGGACTTTCTCAGTCCTTCAGCTTCCTGTCGCATAACATTTGATCGATGTCTTTCAACTTGAAGTTGAGACTCAAGAAGCCGAACCGATTCAGGAAACGAGTTCGAAGAGCTGGTGCCAGCAGTGGTAGCCAGTAACCCGAACACAACATCAAGACATGACTTTGGGGTTGTCTCAGTGTACAAGATAACAACATGAAACAAACATATATCTATGTAGTATGGTCACTGTATGGTCTATATCATTCTAGTTTATGTTGCCAAATCAAGATAGATACAGTTCGAATCATATCTATTTAAGACAAAGCAGCATAGACAGAATATAAGTGTGGGAAACTACACAGCAATAACAACACTTGTAATGTGCATGGCATGAGAACATAACTGTTTATTCAATTGAAACTGAAATCAACATAGAGCAAGTTACAACAGCAAACAGCCAAACACGTTGAAGAAACAGGTTTAAAACATACCTGTTGCACCATTGGAGTTTCAATTGCATCCTTCAGATTTGAAATTGGTTGGTATCAGTAAATACAGTGATGCAAGAGCAAAGTAGTATGAACCATAGCTACGGAACCTGACCTGAGAACAATTCTTCTTCTGCTTTAAGCATTGACTTCGGGTTTGGAGTGGTGGTCCTCGTGATTTGGGCACTGCAGTTGCCTTACTAACTGCTCGTGTTTGGGTGCTCTGTGGTGGAGACGGTGCTGTGTCAATGGGAACTGGGTGTATATCAGCTGGGGTTGGGGTTAGAAGGGGTGTAGCTGGTTCTCTGCCCAACTGGGTAGGGGTACAATCTGCATGAGTGTGGGTTATGTGTGGTGGGGCTGATTCTTGGGCAAGTACAACCGTGGTTCTATCTGCATCGACAGGTAGCACGATCTTTTCTGAAGACCGTGTTTTTACTCCCACAGATACTTCCATCACTCCCTCCAATTGAAATGGCTGATAAACAAGAAAAGTAATTGAATGTACAAACATTGTAAGATAGACAAGTGCAATGGATAGTAGGGAAGAAAACAAGGCATGAAATAATTCACATTTATGTTGTCTAAGCAAACAGAATAGCAGGACATAATTTCACATATATGATGGCTAATTAAACAGGATAGCATGACACAATTTCACATGTATGATGGCTAACTAAACAGGATAGAATGACATACTTCAAAATATGATGATTATGTAATCAGGATGACATGATATAACTATACGACGTGTCTATTAAAGTGGTTGGCATGCCATAAATCACAAACATGCCGTCGATGGAAACATGATGGCATGATATAATTCACGGATAGAATGACATAATTTAAAATATGATGACTATGTAAATAGGATGAGATGATATAACTATATTATGTCTTTAGAAAATGGGTTGGCATGCCATAATTCAGATACATGTTGTCTATGTAAACATCATGGCATGGCATAATTCAAATATATGATTTATATACTAAGGAAGTGAGCAGAGGGCAATTGCATATATGATGTGTAAACTAAGGAGATGGCATTCAATATTGTGTATATGATGTAAAAAATAAGCATTGCAATACAACATATGCATTATATGAGTAATATAACCCTGCCAAGTTTGAGCATACACCTCAGGGGGATAATAGGACTGGTCATCTGCCTCTGAATCCTCCTCTGAAGAGCTATCTGTAACCAGCAAGATATCTGCTTCAGCAGGTAGCATTGTCTGCTCTGAAGACCTTGTTTTCACTCCAGATTTCTCCATCACCAATTCAAATGGCTGATGCACAGGAAGAGCAGTTGAATATAAAAACATTGTAGACAAAAGAAATGAGAAATACAAAAAAGGACGGCATGATATAATTCACATATATGACGCTTGCCTAAACAGCATGGCATTGCATAATTTACATACATAATGCCTTGCAACAAGATAACATTGCATAATTCACATATATAATGTCTTGCAACAAGATGGCATTGCATAATTCACATATATGGTAATTAGACACTAAACAGGTGGCATTCACACAAAGCATGTCTAAACTAAGCAAATGACATAGCAATGCAAGATACCATATGCACGATATGAGTAACATAACCCTGCCAAGTTAGGGCATGCACCTCAGGGGGGAAATATGACTGGTCATCTATCTTTGAATCCTCCTCTGAGGAGCTATCGGTAACCAGCAAGACATGCGCTTCGTCAGATAGCATTGTCTGCTTTGAAGACCTTGTTTCCACTCCAGATTTTTCCATGACCATGCCGAATGGCTGATGCACAGGAAGAGTAATTGAATGTACTAAAATTGTTGACAAATTTAACACATAATAAAAAAATTATGGCATGATATAATTCACATATAAGATGACTGGCTAACCAGGGCGGCGTTGCAAAATTCACATATATGATGCCTGGCTAGACAAGATGGCATTGCATGATTCACATATACGATAAAGAAACAAAACAGATGGCACTGACACAAAGCATGTTTAAACTAAGCAGATGACATCTTTAATGTATACAGTAAGCAATGAAAGGCACCATATGCATGACATTACCAACATCAGCATGCCAAGTTAGAGCGAACACCTCATGGGGTAAATAGGAGTGGTCTTCTCCTTCTGAATCCCCCTCAGAACAGTTATCTTCCTCTTGATTATGATCCGAAATGGGTGGCGGGGGGCTGCCTTTGCGCCCACCATGGAACGACGTCTGCATGAAATTTTATTGCCACGCAAGGCTCGTCTCTTTTGCTCTACATGATCAGTTCCATTGTGTACAATAACTGGCATGCATAGGAATAAAACATAGTGAGATTATGTAAGGAGTGCATGCACAAATCCAGAGTGATGGTAGCAAATTGTGGATAGACCCAAAACCAATGATAGCAGGCAGATAATAGCTTTAGTTATAAAATACAGATAATGGCTCCTTTAATGTTTGTTTGCACCCAACATGAAACTCGTAGTAGACACCAGAGATTAACCAGATAGTAGACAGATAGTACTTATTGTTGCCCCAATATGTACCCCACAACCATTTAAAAACTCAAGTTTCAGCATTAGTTTTGCCCTGACTCAGAGTCTAATAGGTGAACACGACGATAATGTAGCATGTCATCATATTAACCGACGCATAACATAAGTAGACACGGAAGAGTGCGACCTCTCTTGCGGACCCGTGTAGTCCTCAGGGTCATCTGCTCAGTTGATGATGGTAATGCAGTTGTCGTGGCTGCCGACGGCGGGGAAGAAGATCTGAGGCGACGAAAGACAGTCTGGAGAGCAGATCCCTGCTGTGGTGAACCCTTCCGTCGTTGGAGCAGCTGAGCTAGGGTGGAACACAGCACCGCAGGAGCAGGACAAACCACACAAGGTTTTCTTTGACACATATCTGTAACAGAAGTAATTGAGTAAGGGCTTGTTTGAATTTGAGGATTCTAACAATGCAGGGATAGGAAATAGACAGGAATAGGATAGGAATGCACGTGCAAAACAGAGAATTTAAAAACACAGGATTTCTGCCAATCTGGGTGTTTGATTCACAACAATTGGAAGATCACAGGATGCAAAAAAGCATGGTGAGATTAAGTCAAACCACAAGAAAATGTACGGTTATAATGCTATTATGCTACTATCTCTTAGTCTTGTGCTTGATGAATAGGAATATGAAAAGGAGGAGAAGTGGAAATTAGAATTCCTACGGTTTTTCTTTCAAGGAGACACTAAAGGAACAAATCCTACAGTTTTCCTTTGCTCCATTCCTTTGCACCAAATTCATGAAAAGTAGTACCATAGGAAACTTTCCAATTCCTATGTTTTTCATTCACTTTTCCTTTCAAGCACTCGCGATTCTAGTAGGCAGGCTTGAGCAAGGAAAATCCTACATTAAAAAAATGTTTTTGTGCTACTTCTATTACTTTGGACCCAGGCCACTGCCATACTAGCTCAACTCCCAGGCCCATCGACAAATGCACAGCTCAAACGCGCAGAGATAAATAATGATGGTGTTCAAGAGAGTCCATCACGGATAGCTAAGTTTCCTGGTACCTCACTGCTTGTCATATAGTAGGATAAAATAATCGTATTTCCCGTTAGTACGAGTGCTCAGTGGACAATATATATAACATGTAGAGTAAAAAAGAGATGCAACAAGTGTACAACCACTTTGGCGAAGCCATGTCGATCTCAGCGTGATTGGGTTGGCTGGTGAGGATGCTCCGGATGACTTTGCTGTCGGAGGAGGGGAAGAAGATCTTAGGCGTCTGGAGATGGAGCCCGAGGTATTGCTCCGCTGTGATGGAGGGTTTCGCCATTGGAGCAGGTCCAGTGAGTTGTACGATGCCGAGGCTGAAGCAGAACAAGAGAGACAACGAACAACGTTAACCTGAGTGGAATTCTAATAGCATCTTCAATACATGACGTAAAATACATAACCACAAAGTGCTAGATGTAAAATACATCAGCCGCTCATCTCTGAACTTAATTGTCGAAACTGAACTTAACTGTCGAAACTGAACCTAACTGTCGAGACTGAATTTTGCTGTCGAAACTGAATTTTGCTGTCGAAATTGAAAGCACTAGCAAGGTGAGGCTACATGTCGGTCGACTGACTTTTTCATCTCTGGTCAGTCGATTTTGCAGCCGTTGGATACGAAATCAAGGGCCTGCGGTTCATCTTCAACCTCCACCCCCCTGAGCCGCTAGCCACCACCGGCCAAACAGCAGCACCCCGTCGCCCGCGGCCGGCGGTGCGCCGCCCCGCCCGCCCAGAAAACACTCCCCACCGCTGGTCCGTGCTGCCCCGGCCATCCCTCTAGGCCCACCGTGCCGAGCTTTTTCTCCGGTGATCCCCACGCCACCGCCCCGCCAATGCCCCGCCACCGTCGGCGACCACTGCCCCCATCCTGAACCCTAAGATAGATAGTGGGGTACCTCTCCGGCGAGCCCCCTCCCCGCTGCGGCTGGTTCTTCCTTCACCCCGGCGAGCCCACCCCTTGGAAATCGACTGACCCAAAAGTCGATTCAGTCGACTGAAGTGTAGCAAAATTGGAGCAGCATCGCAAGCAAGATCAAGAGCGAGAGCAGCAGCGCGAGCAAGAGCAATAGCAAGAGCAGACCAGGCAGGGGACCTAGGGCAAGAGCAGAGCAGCAGCGCGAGCAAGAGCTAAAGCAGCAGCAGCTCCTACTGATGTGGATGTCGCCGCCGAGGGAGTGACGCCGTGGAGGAAGTGGCCGGCGACGCCGCCGTGGATGGAGCCGCGCCATGTCGGCTCGGGACCGAGCGCCGGCAGCACCGTGAGATCGAATCAAGAAAAAAATGCGGCGATTAGTGCACAACCTCTTTGGTGGCGCCGATTAGGCCGCAGCTTCATCCGAGGAAACGGTGATGATGATGCTCTTCCGGTGGTGCAGGTGAAGACGGCGGTGTGGGAATGGAGGTAGTGTGAAAGACGAGGGGAACGTCGGGGCAGCTCCTTGGAGGTGGAGGACGGGGTGGCTGAACCGGCGGGACGATGAGATCGACGATGGATCCTCATCCAGTATGGTGGATGAGGGACGTCGAGGTGTTGCTGTGGACGACGTCATCAGGGAAGAAGCTCCGGCTGGGTGGCGGACGGAGCAGGGTTTGGGGTTTCGTCGCGGGTTCTCGCGGCCTCGGTGTACGAATGGGTGGGCGGATGGGATGGCAGTGGGAAACCATGGCTTAGAGACGCGCTTGTCCGAAATGTGGGGTAAGTTACGAAAGTACCCCCCACCGATTTGAGGCGGTTCTTTCGGTTCTGGGGTACCACAAGCATTTTGCGTGTCGGGATTTCACGGGAGGTGGGAGTTTTCGCGCGCGTTGTAATTTCGGAATAGCAAGGTGTGGGTTGAGATGGAGGGAGTTGTCGGAGCACAACGAGACAAAGATATATCTTAAATATTTCGGGCTAACAAGGCGCTGGTTGAAGAGGCGGGAGTTTCGCAGCATGATAGACAGAGAAGCTAGCTTCAATTTTCGGCATAACAAGGCGCGGCTTGAAATTTCGGAAGAACAAGCTTAACGTGTACCAAAAAAAGACAATTTGCACCTCAACATGCACAACACACACACAAACACCATTTAGACTAGAGTAAGGTACACGTGCATTGCATGCATGAGATTTGGCAACCAAATTATGAATAAATACCACATTATAGCATGCAAGCTTTGAGTCATATATGCATGATGCAGATGTTCGTTTAATTATTATAGTTCATTTCATTCAAAATCATCTAGTTTTTATAAGAAAGCTAATCTATTTTAAGATTCATGGAATTATGCGTTGTAAGACATAAAGTAAAAAAAATGGCAAATCATGTAGAAAAACATTTGGGCAATTATGATACGGAAGATTCTAGAACAAATAAGAAGTGCTTGTGTTTTGATGTTTGTGCATTATGCTTAAGTTCAGCCATGGAGTCTTCTAGATTATACATGTGGCGAAATCTGGTGGAATCTAGATGATATCCAACAGCCAATAGTGCTCAAATTTGCCATCTTTGGACCTTCGGATTCGCCTCATCCAACGACCATCTTTCAAAGTTAAAGTTACCCACTCACAATATAAAAAAACATATAATATAATATATATATATATATATATATATATATAGGGGTATAGATATAGATATGTGATGAGAAAGCCGCCCATCATCTCCAATTACATGCACGGATGTGACATGGGCAAATGATGTCTGCCATCAGTATCTGAAATTCAAATCAGCCTGACCTTGTTCAATGTGTATACATTACAACATGCTCGTTTCCGAAGCACATCGCGCAGATCTCCGTTATATTCATGCATGCATGGGTTTCAAACATCAGGATCTCTTATTCAAATATTTGAATTCAACTTTACATTGATTATGTCCTCACTTATTCTTTTACACCCACGCAGTAGTCTTCTCTTTATAATTGTACCACTAACTTTCTCTCGTGCATGCATTCACACACACTACCAGTCGGCATTATCTATCGCACGCATGCAATCTTGTTCTTCAGGTCGGTCTGCCATGAAGGCACACACCCACACACATCCCCCTCTCCCTCATACCGGGCATTCTTTATCTCTCACGCGTGCATGTGCAATGACCGATGTTCCTCTATGTATGTGTGTATATAGCTAGGTCTTTCATAGTTTTCCACACAAACCGATCAATCGATATATCCAGTGAGGTCTCACCCTCTTTCCCACGTCCACATCGATCAATATATACCTTTGCCAAATCCACATCGATCAATCTATACCTCCCTATATAGGATTAACATAAATAGCTAATACACCCACATTAATTATATATCCAACACCCCCCTCTCATCATCCATGCCTTCCGCTTCATCTCTCAGATGCGTGCACAATGGCGAAGACAGGGGCAGTAAGGGCCCTGCCCCCCCCTAACATCACTATATATCGAGGCTAATATGAATGTGATCATTAGACAATTGCTGCTAAAAAAGGTTTAATTTCATGAATTGACCCTCCTCGTAAAGGATTAGCAATGCTTGGCCCCCTAGCTCATTTCATGGCTCTGCCACTGCGTGCAACAGCGCATGTGTTCACCCCCTCTCTCTAAATATCGATCTCGCACTTGTACATTCCTTCATATATAGTCTCCCTCCACTCGGCCCCTCGCACCATCTTCTAGCCCCCCACCGGATTTTGCCACATGTAGAATCTAGCAGACTCCATGGTTGAACTTAAGCATAATGCACAAACCTCAAAACAACAGTGGTTCTCTTTTGTTCTAGAATCTTCCGTATCATAACTGCCCAAACTTTTTTTCTAGTTGAATTGCCATTATTTGTTTTTACTTTATGCTTTACAACGCATAATTCCATGAATCATAAAATAGATTAAGGGCTTCTTTGATTCAAAGGATTCTCAAAGGAATTTTGGAAGATTCTAATCATTAGGAATTTTTCCTATCTTGGTTGTTTGATTCGTAGGATTGTAAACCATAGGAATTTTTCCATATGATTCATTTGCACTAGATTTCATAGGAAACATCCCATCCACTCAAACCTCTTTGAAAGAATTCTGCACTTTTTCTATGCACAATCAAACACTCGTGCAATCGTGTAGGATTCAATACGACATTCCACTATAATCCCATGTTCTTCCTATTCATGCGTTCTTAGCTTTTTTATAAAAACTAATTTGATTTTGAATGAGATGAACTATAAGAATTAAATGAAGGGCTACATCACGCATATATGACTAAGAGCTTACATGCTATAGTGTGGTATTTATTCATATTTTGGTTGCAAAATCTGATGCGTGCAATGCACGTGTAAATTACTAGTACTTCGAGTATGTGCAAAACACGTAAATTAGAATACCAATGGCACGCTACACAGTGTCTCTCTTACAGTTCATGAAGCCACGTGGCACATGTGGAGGCATTGTCGTGACCTCCTTGCGTGGATTGATCACAGTGACGTGCTGCTGGTTCCAGAAGAATGTACTCATCCTCCCTGAGCCATACTGGCGGTACATGCACGAAGCGAAGATGTGCATGCATGCCACGCACGCACTCATTCCCTCGCACGCACACGCGGGTACATGGGAGGATGCAATTTTGTACCAAGATCCACCCCATGTGATAATTTGACGCGTGTAAAGTCATTCACTTCATTGATGGTCAATTAATACAGCGCATGCAAATTGAGTGGACGTGAGGGCGGAAGAAAGATATTATTACTCCACTGCGCGCATGCGAGTAGTTAAATCGTGGGTTGCTAGTAGTACTTCCATTGGTCTCCTTCGTATTTTGTGCCAATTTTTGACAATAACATTGTCACATCCCTAGTCTCGTATGACCTAGACTAGCTAGCCATTTGTGCATCATATTTAAATTCATTTAAATTTGAAATGAGGATTGGTGGAACCCTCAGAATCATTTTTGAAAATGACCCAACTAAAAATTTCTCCAAAAGGGTCCAAGAAAATGCTCATGTTGCCCTCTGAAAATATTGGACAGAGATAAAAATCAAAACAATATTTTTAGGAGCTCATGGATATTTATTTTGGCCATTTGGATTAATTCGATAAATATTTGCATTGGAAATATATTTCTATATATATGAAATATGGTCCAAAAATTATGCCATTTATAAAGGAGCTCTGGAATAATATATCTAGCTCCTGCAAAAATTGGCATAAGGTAATAAAATGATTTAATATTTTAATTAAATCAAAACAAATGTCAGAAATTAGAAAACAAAAATAAATAAAGAGGAGAAGCTTACCTGGGGCTCTCCCCTGCGCAGCCCAGCAGCAGCAGGCCGGCCCAGCCAGGAGGCGGCCCAGCCCGCCAGCTCCTCTGTCGTCTTCTCCCCCTCGCCCAAGCAGGTGCGTGCCCGCGCCACAGCCGGCCGCGGCCACGCGCTCGGCCACGCCACCTCCCTCCCTGCCTGCCTGCCTCTCCCCCTCCTAGTCTGGATGCTTGGAACGACGCCACGCGCCGCCCCGGTCCTTTTTCCCTCCCTCTCGCTCTCCCTCCTCCCTGGTTCTCTCTTCCCCGAGCGCACCCGAGCGCTGCCGCCGCCATCGCTCGCCGTTGCCGTGGCCACCGGCCTCCCCTCGCCTCCCCGACACGCTTCCGAGCTCCGCCACAACCCCCTCCACCTCCTCGTCAAGCCGTGCCCCTCCGGACGCCCCGTGGAGCCGCCGCCGTCGTCTTTTCCATCGCCGGCCGCCGTGGATCCCCATCGACGCTCCGGCCGCTTCAGTGCGTCCCCGAGCCCACTTCGACTGCCGCTGCAACCGCGGTGAGCTCCGCCACCGCTTCCCCCTCCCCGTTTAACTGCCCGCGCGCCGTAGCACCGTTCCCCACCACGGCCGAAGCCTCTCGCCGCCGTCCATGTCGCCGTCGCCGTCTCGGCCCGCCTCCGCCCAAACTAAGCACCCTAGCGTGCTCCCGGTGCCACGAGGGTGCCGCCGAGCCCCTCAGGTGGCCTCCCCGTGCCCCGCAGCCCGTTCTCGCTCGAAGCCGAGCTCCGGCCGCCGCCGCGAGCCTTGCTCCGGCGAGCTCCGGTCTTCCCAGCTCCTCCCCCTGCCACCGTTGGATGCGCACGAGCCCCAGCTCCTCGTAGATGGGCTCGGCCATCGTTTTGATCGCCGGAGCCGCCGTTCCGATCAGCGCCGCCGCGTCTGTGTGCTCGCCGGCGTTGAACTCCGGTGGGATGACGTGGCCGCCATTAGCAGCTAACAGCCCGCTTAATTAACCCCCTGAGGCTGACATGTGGGCCCGGTGCCCCCCTAATCTTTAATTAAGTTAATCTAACCCTCTGTTTACCCTGTGACACTGTCGGGTGGACCCCACGTGTCAGATTTGACCTGGACAGCCGCGTTGACCCACTGATGTAGTGATGACGTCATGCTGACGCAATTATATATTTTCTGGAATTAAAATAATTCAGAAATTCCAGAAAATGATTTAAACTTCAAAAATTCATAGAAATTCAACCGTAGCTCAGATTAAAATAATTTATATATGAAAAATTATCAGAAAAATGCAATCTTTCCATCTGTACTAGTTTCATGCATGAAAAACCAACTTATACATGCTGAATATGAGAAAACACATTATGGCATATATAAGAGACTTAATTTAATAATGCATTTGAACCTTTGGTTCAAATGGACTTCAAACCAAATGTTTACTAGTTGCATTAGCTCAACAGGATCACATCTACATGCCATGTTCATGCATCATATTGTTGCATATGATTGTGTATTGATTGCCGGCACCGTTCCTTCTCGATAGGTCCTGCTCCGGAGTCGTTCTAGAGTACCTGTCTGTGAAGCAGTGCCTCCCTTGTTGATTTACCAGGCAAGCAAACCCCCTTGTTCATTTCGATAAAACCCTACTCTCTCGCTCCTGCTCTCAGTTATTGCATTAGGACAACAACGATTCATCTGCTACTCTGTGCTGCGGTAGTTGAACCCATTCCTCTGCATGACCTGTCATTGCCACAGTAAATAGTTAAAACCCACTAGCATGTGTAGGAGTTGATTGAAGCCACTGATGTGTTCCTACCATGCTATGCCTGCTATTGCTTAGAGTTGTGTCAGGTCTGATTCATTGGGAATGAATTGGAGTGTTACGATATGTTCTGATGCTGAGAATGAAGTGTGTGTGAACACGATTTGGTAAAGGTAGCGGTGAGAGGCCATGTAGGAGTACATGGTGGGTTGTCTCACTGGAACCGTCCTTAAGCACTGAGTTCTACGTATGTTGTCCAATGACTCGATACTACCACACATTGGGTTCCGGTAACTCGACCCCTCTCGACTTATTAACCAACTTGGTCTCTGTCCAGGAGTCGCAACTAGTTTCTGGTGTTTGTAGGTAGTGTTAGTAGTCTACCAAGTGGCACCCGGCCAGGTGGGCTTGGGACAGACTAGGCACCAGTGGCACGGTGTACCAAGCGTAGATCCATCCGGCGAGGTGGGCTTGGGAACCCTGCACACATCGTTTGGGGCCGTGAGTGAAACCCCGGCCGGATCTCCTTGCGGATGGAACCCGAATAGGCGATAAACCTGGATTAGAGTCTTGTGTGGTTAGTCAGGTCGTGGCCGACACCCTCGCCAGGCTTCCGCTTGAAGGTTGCCGAGATACATGACGTGTACATGGCGGTAAGTGGCGAGAGCGTGTGTGAAGAAGTACACCCCTGCAGGGTTAACATGATCTATTCGAATAGCCGGGTCCGCGGTTATGGACTTCTTGGATGCTTACATGGTACATAGACAACTTGAAGTGGATACTATAAAATGCTCAAGACAAGTGTGAGTGCTATGGATGGCCTTCTCGTAGGGAGACGGGGATGAATCCATAGTAGTGTATTGTATGGTGATTAGTGGACTCGTGTATGTTGTTTCACCTCCAGAGTTTCTGGTAGTCGTAGAACAGGATAGCCACAGAGTCAAAGCTGGCTTGCTGCAACTAAACCCCACATTACCCTCTTGATACAAATGCATGTATGATAGGATCTGATGTAAGTCTTGCTGAGTACCTTTGTACTCATGTTGCTTTAATTATGTTTTTGCAGCGGAGACTTCGGTCTTACTAGTGTTCTCGTGGACTTCGACTAGTAGCTAGTACCTCAGCTACGATCTTGATCGGATGTTGTAGATAGTCAGGCTCTTCAGCCTTTTTCATTGTAGATGTCTGTACTCAGACATGTAATGCTTCCGCTTGTTGCTTGATTGCTCTGACTGTTGGGTCATGTGACCCCTGTTTGTAATAATGCTGTGATGGCTCTTCTGAGCCTTTATCTATATGATTGTTGAGTTATGCTGTGATGCCATGTTGTACAGCACATACTTGCATGTTATGCGTACGTGTAATGTGTATTGCTATGTGTGGGATCTGACTATCTAGTTGTTTATCCTTAGTAGCCTCTCTTACCGGGAAATGTCTCCTAGTGCTTCCACTGAGCCCTGGTAGCTTGCTACTGCTCCAGAACACTTAGGCTGGCCGGCATGTGTCCTTCTTCGATCCTGTGTCTGTCCCTTCGGGGAAATGTCACGCGATGAATACCGGAGTCCTGTTAGCCTGCTACAGCCCGGTTCATCGGAGTCCTGTTAGCCCAGTGCTACAGCCTGGATTCACTCGCTGATGACCGACATGTTCGATGCTGGGTCATGGATGCCTGTCCCTGTAAGTTAGTGCCACTTTGGGTTTACGACTAGCCATGTCAGCCCGGGCTCTTTATCATATGGATGCTAGCGACACCACCATATACGTGTGCCAAAAGGCGCAAACGGTCCCGGGCAAAGGTAAGGCGACACCCGTGGGGATACCGTGCGTGAGGCTGCAAAGTGATATGAGGTGTTACATGCTAGATCGATGTGGCATTGAGTCGGGGTCCTGACAGCGCTGGTATCAGAGCCTGACTGCCTGTAGGTTTACCAAGCCATACTGGTCGAAGTTGAGTCTAGAAATTCTTTAGTTATGTAAGGGAATTTATTGTGGGAAGGAACGTAAGGCTATTTTACTCCTTTACCTCATGGCCTTCTGATCTGAGTCATCCTATCTTTCCGACGGGATTAAGGAACTAGGCTTTCTCTTCCGTCTATCAGGATCACGTGTTACTACTTCGTAGTCCCATAGGATTGGTTGATCAGAGTCATACCCCAGTTTCGAGTACTTCCGGTGTAGTCTGTTTAGTATGATCTCATAACCTTGGGTAATGCTGATGAGTATGTTACCACCCCATTCTTAGTAGGATGTCTCATTCTGAGCAGTTTACTGCCGTTATGCTGCCGGAATTTTCCTAGGAGTTCGAGAGATACTAATTTCTTGTCCTACATTCTATAGTCCATAGTTGATGCTGATTCCGTCCTTGGTTCGTTTCTCAGGATGTCATCAGCTAAGCGAAGTTCCGTTGCTCGTAGCCAGAACCACGGAGATGGTAGGGATGAGGATCCTCCCGATCAGCCTTCGTTGGCAGAGTTCATGCTAGATATGGAGAGGAACAAGCGTGAGTCTAACCGCTTGTTGGCACGTATCGAGGAGAACACCGCACATCAGTTCAAAGGATCTGTGACCATTCATGACTTTATCCGCTTGCACCCACCCACCTTTCATCATTCCATTGAGCCACTCGATGCAGATGACTGGCTCCGTAGCATCACTCATAAGCTGCGTTCCGCGAGCGTAGCTGAAGATGACAAGGTCACCTATGCCACATACCACCTGGAAGGTCCTGCTAGTCTTTGGTGGCAGAACTATGAGGCTATGCTTCCAGCTGGCCAGACTTCCACCTGGAGGGATTTCGTTGAGGCTTTTCGCGAGCATCACATTCCTGAAGCCCTCATTGATCGCAAGAGAGAAGAGTTCTGTGGTTTCACCCAGGGTAAGATGGCTGTTGATGCCTATAGTAGAGAGTTTGAGAACCTCGCCCGTTATGCCACAGAAGAGGTGTCCACGGACGCCAAGAAGCAGGCTAGGTTCCGGAAGGGTCTCAACCCCAAGTTGCGTCGTGATCTCCACCTGCATCATTGTGATACATTCCAAGCCCTTGTGAACAAGGCCATTAATGCCGAGACAGCTCAACTCACCTACGAGGAGTCTCGTAAGCACCCTCGTGATTTGGGATCTTCCTCCGGTTCTAGCTCTCAGAAGCGCCGGATTTGGGTTCCAAACTCCGCTCTTCCACCCAAATATGTATCGAGGCCATCTTATGTGGCACCTCATCAAGTTCAGCAGTATGCTCCACCCAGGCCTATTGGTGGACCGCCTTCTAATACAGGTCCACATCCTACCTCCAAGATTTGTTACAAGTGCGGAGAGCCAGGCCACATTGCCCGTATTTGCACTCAGACCAGAGTTGCTCCACCCCAGCCCGAGAAGTCTATTGGCCATGGTAAGCCATCACGCAAGATGATCAGTGCCAAGTCAGCTCCCACTGAACATGGACATGTGCATCACGTCTCAGCTAAAGCCGCTCATGATGATCCAGATGTCGTTCTTGGTACACTCCTTGTCAACTGTCATTCGGCATCGGTTTTGTTTGATACTGGAGCGTCTCATTCCTTCATTTCTGAAAGCTATGCCCGCTTGCACGACATGTCATTTTGTGATATGCCCTCCCCACTACTTATTCAAACTCCTGGATCCAAATGGCAAACTTCTAGGATAAGTTATGGCAATGAAATCCTTGTGGACAGACTTGCATTCCTTGCTTCCTTGATATCTCTCAAGTCTTCGGATATTAACATCATCTTGGGTATGGACTGGATGACAGCTCATCATGCCAAGATTGATTATTTCACCAGGTCTGTTCAGCTCACACACCCATCTGGCAAGATAGCCATTGTCTCCACTAGAGTTGCAAAGCGTCAGCTCTATTCCCTTAATGCCAGCCCTCTTCCAGACCTTGAAGATATCCCGGTAGTCCGTGACTTTCCGGATGTCTTTCCAGAGGAACTGCCAGGTGTTCCGCCTGACAGAGATGTAGAGTTCGTCATAGATCTTATCCCAGGAACTGCTCCAATCTCTAGGAGACCCTACAAGATGGCACCCTTAGAACTAGCCGAGCTTAAGAAACAACTTGATGAGTCCTTGCAAAAGGGTTTCATCCGTCCTAGCTCTTCTCCTTGGGCTTGCCCCGTCCTCTTCGTCAAGAAGAAGGATGGTACGGATCGGATGGTTGTAGATTATCGCCCCGTTAATTTGGTTACGATAAAGAACAAGTATCCGCTCCCCAGGATCAACGACCTGTATGATCAGCTCGCTGGATCCTCAGTCTTCTCCAAGATGGATTTAAGGTTAGGATACCACCAAATCAAAATCAGAAACGGGGACATTCCCAAGACAGCTTTTGTCACTCGTTATGGCCAGTACGAGTACACTGTCATGTCCTTTGGTCTAACCAACGCCCCAGCCACATTCTCCCGCTTGATGAACTCGATCTTCATGGAGTACTTAGATAAGTTCGTCGTGGTTTACCTCGATGACATTCTTATTTACTCGAAGAACGAGGAAGAGCATGCCGAACATCTTAGACTTGTGTTAGAAAAACTCAGAGAGCACCGCCTTTATGCCAAGTTCGCCAAGTGTGAATTTTGGTTGCCAGAAGTGACCTACCTAGGCCACGTAATCTCTGGTAAGGGCATTGCTGTCAATCCCGAGAGAGTTCAAGCTGTTCTCGATTGGACTCCACCTGAGACCGTTAAACAAGTTAGGAGTTTCCTTGGTCTAGCCAGCTATTGTCGCCGCTTTGTTGAAAACTTCTCCAAAGTAGCCAAACCCCTCACGGAACTTCTCAAGAAAGATAAAAAGTTTGAGTGGTCCCCACAGCGTGAGTACAGTTTTCAGGAACTGAAAAGACGCCTGACTTCTGCTCCCATACTTGTGCCACCGGATTTCACAAAGTACTTTGTTATCTATTGTGACGCCTCACGACAGGGACTAGGTTGCATTCTTATGCAGGATCGTCATGTGATTGCCTATGCATCTCGACAGTTGCATCCACATGAGGAGAATTATCCTACACATGATCTAGAGCTTGCAGCCGTAGTCTATGCACTCAAGACCTGGCGACATTACCTTCTTGGTAAACGTTGCGAGATCTACACCGATCACCAGAGTCTCAAGTATATCTTCACCCAACCAGATCTGAACCTTAGGCAAAGACGTTGGTTGGAGTTGATCACAGATTATGATCTAGGGATTACCTACACCCCAGGCAAAGCCAATGTCATGGCTGATGCTCTAAGCCGTAAATCCTATTGCAACAATCTTATGTTGCAGCAAGGCCAACCACTTCTCCATGAGGAATTCTGTAAGCTTAATCTTCACATTGCTCCTCACGGATTTCTTTCTACCTTGGTGGCGAAACCTACCCTTGTGGACCTTATCATAGAAGCCCAGAAGCATGATATGGGGATTACCCGGATCAAGAGAAACGTTAAGAAGGGAGTTGCTGGTAGTTTCTCTGTTGATGCTCGAGGTGTTGTTTTCTTTGGAAACCGCCTGGTGGTCCCCAAGAAGCAACATCTTCGACAATTGATTCTTAAGGAGGAGCATGAATCCCCTCTCACGATTCATCCCGGTAGCACTAAGATGTATCAGGACCTACGCCAGAGGTTCTGGTGGACTAGGATGAAGAGAGAAATCGCTGATTTCGTTGCTAATTGTGACGTATGTCGTCGTGTTAAGGCAGAGCATCAAAGACCTGCTGGCACCCTTCAGCCTTTAGCTATTCCTGAATGGAAATGGGATAAAGTTGGTATGGACTTCATCACCGGCTTTCCCAGGACCAAGAGAGGGAATAACTCTATCTTCGTAGTCGTTGATCATCTTTCCAAAGTGGCTCACTTCCTACCTGTTCGAGAGAATATCACTGCTAGTCAGCTTGCTGACTTATATATTTCTCGAATAGTGTCACTTCATGGTGTTCCACTAGAGATTAATTCAGACCGTGGCAGTCTTTTCACTTCTCATTTCTGGGAGAGTTTCCAAACTGCCATGGGAACCCATCTTTCCTTCAGTACCGCTTTCCACCCTCAGTCGAGTGGTCAGGTGGAACGGGTCAATCAAATTCTCGAAGACATGCTTAGAGCTTGCGTTATCTCATTCGGTATGGATTGGGAGAAATGTCTTCCTTTTGCCGAGTTTGCTTATAACAATAGCTATCAATCCAGCCTCAAGAAAGCTCCTTTTGAGGTTCTCTATGGACGAAGATGTCGAACACCTTTGAACTGGTCAGAAACCGGTGAAAGACAATTCTTTGGACCGGACATGATCCAGGAGGCAGAAGAGCAAGTTCACATCATTCGTGAGAATTTGAAAACAGCCCAGTCTCGTCAAAAGAGCCAGTATGATCGTCATCATAAGGATATGACTTATGAAATTGGCGACCAAGCTTACCTTCGGGTTACTCCTCTGAAGGGTACCCATCGTTTCGGTATCAAGGGCAAGTTGGCTCCTCGTTACATTGGTCCCTTTCGCATTCTCGCTAAATGAGGAGAGGTTGCCTACCAGTTGGAACTACCCCCACATCTTTCTAGAGTTCATGATGTCTTCCACGTCTCTCAACTCAGGCGTTGCTTCTCGGATCCCATCCGCGGAGTGGACCACGAAACGCTTGATCTCCAAGATAACCTCACATACCGAGAGTACCCGGTTCGCATTCTTGATCAAGCAGAGCGTGTCACTCGACGTCAGAACATCAAGTTTCTAAAAGTTCAGTGGTCTCATCATTCCGAGAGAGAAGCTACTTGGGAGCGAGAAGATCGTCTTCGACTGGAGTACCCCACTTTTTTTCCGTCGACCCCTGAATCTCGAGACGAGATTCTTTCAAGTGGGGGCGAGTTGTCACATCCCTAGTCTGGTATGACCTAGACTAGCTAGCCATTTGTGCATCATATTTAAATTCATTTAAATTTGAAATGAGGATTGGTGGAACCCTCAGAATCATTTTTGAAAATGACCCAACTAAAAATTTCTCCAAAAGGGTCCAAGAAAATGCTCATGTTGCCCTCTGAAAATATTGGACAGAGATAAAAATCAAAACAATATTTTTAGGAGCTCATGGATATTTATTTTGGCCATTTGGATTAATTCGATAAATATTTGCATTGGAAATATATTTCTATATATATGAAATATGGTCCAAAAATTATGCCATTTATAAAGGAGCTCTGGAATAATATATCTAGCTCCTGCAAAAATTGGCATAAGGTAATAAAATGATTTAATATTTTAATTAAATCAAAACAAATGTCAGAAATTAGAAAACAAAAATAAATAAAGAGGAGAAGCTTACCTGGGGCTCTCCCCTGCGCAGCCCAGCAGCAGCAGGCCGGCCCAGCCAGGAGGCGGCCCAGCTCGCCAGCTCCTCTGTCGTCTTCTCCCCCTCGCCCAAGCAGGTGCGTGCCCGCGCCACAGCCGGCCGCGGCCACGCGCTCGGCCACGCCACCTCCCTCCCTGCCTGCCTGCCTCTCCCCCTCCTCGTCTGGATGCTTGGAACGACGCCACGCGCCGCCCCGGTCCTTTTTCCCTCCCTCTCGCTCTCCCTCCTCCCTGGTTCTCTCTTCCCCGAGCGCACCCGAGCGCTGCCGCCGCCATCGCTCGCCGTTGCCGTGGCCACCGGCCTCCCCTCGCCTCCCCGACACGCTTCCGAGCTCCGCCACAACCCCCTCCACCTCCTCGTCAAGCCGTGCCCCTCCGGACGCCCCGTGGAGCTGCCGCCGTCGTCTTTTCCATCACCGGCCGTCGTGGATCCCCATCGACGCTCCGGCCGCTTCAGTGCGTCCCCGAGCCCACTTCGACTGCCGCTGCAACCGCGGTGAGCTCCGCCACCGCTTCCCCCTCCCCGTTTAACTGCCCGCGCGCCGTAGCACCGTTCCCCACCACGGCCGAAGCCTCTCGCCGCCGTCCATGTCGCCGTCGCCGTCTCGGCCCGCCTCCGCCCAAACTAAGCACCCTAGCGTGCTCCCGGTGCCACGAGGGTGCCGCCGAGCCCCTCAGGTGGCCTCCCCGTGCCCCGCAACCCGTTCTCACTCGAAGCCGAGCTCCGGCCGCCGCCGCGAGCCTTGCTCCGGCGAGCTCCGGCCTTCCCAGCTCCTCCCCCTGCCACCGTTGGATGCGCACGAGCCCCAGCTCCTCGTAGATGGGCTCGGCCATCGATTTGATCGCCGGAGCCGCCGTTCCGATCAGCGCCGCCGCGTCTGTGTGCTCGCCGGCGTTGAACTCCGGTGGGATGACGTGGCCGCCATTAGCAGCTAACAGCCCGCTTAATTAACCCCCTGAGGCTGACATGTGGGCCCGGTGCCCCCCTAATCTTTAATTAAGTTAATCTAACCCTCTGTTTACCCTGTGACACTGTCGGGTGGACCCCACGTGTCAGATTTGACCTGGACAGCCGCGTTGACCCACTGATGTAGTGATGACGTCATGCTGACGCAATTATATATTTTCTGGAATTAAAATAATTCAGAAATTCCAGAAAATGATTTAAACTTCAAAAATTCATAGAAATTCAACCGTAGCTCAGATTAAAATAATTTATATATGAAAAATTATCAGAAAAATGCAATCTTTCCATCTGTACTAGTTTCATGCATGAAAAACCAACTTATACATGCTGAATATGAGAAAACACATTATGGCATATATAAGAGACTTAATTTAATAATGCATTTGAACCTTTGGTTCAAATGGACTTCAAACCAAATGTTTACTAGTTGCATTAGCTCAACAGCATCACATCTACATGCCATGTTCATGCATCATATTGTTGCATATGATTGTGTATTGATTGCCGGCACCGTTCCTTCTCGATAGGTCCTGCTCCGGAGTCGTTCTAGAGTACCTGTCTGTGAAGCAGTGCCTCCCTTGTTGATTTACCAGGCAAGCAAACCCCCTTGTTCATTTCGATAAAACCCTACTCTCTCGCTCCTACTCTCAGTTATTGCATTAGGACAACAACGATTCATCTGCTACTCTGTGCTGCGGTAGTTGAACCCATTCCTCTGCATGACCTATCATTGCCACAGTAAATAGTTGAAACCCACTAGCATGTGTAGGAGTTGATTGAAGCCACTGATGTGTTCCTACCATGCTATGCCTGCTATTGCTTAGAGTTGTGTCAGGTCTGATTCATTGGGAATGAATTGGAGTGTTACGATATGTTCTGATGCTGAGAATGAAGTGTGTGTGAACACGATTTGGTAAAGGTAGCGGTGAGAGGCCATGTAGGAGTACATGGTGGGTTGTCTCACTGGAACCGTCCTTAAGCACTGAGTTCTACGTATGTTGTCCAATGACTCGATACTACCACACATTGGGTTCCGGTAACTCGACCCCTCTCGACTTATTAACCAACTTGGTCTCTGTCCAGGAGTCGCAACTAGTTTCTGGTGTTTGTAGGTAGTGTTAGTAGTCTACCAAGTGGCACCCGACCAGGTGGGCTTGGGACAGACTAGGCACCAGTGGCACGGTGTACCAAGCATAGATCCATCCGGCGAGGTGGGCTTGGGAACCCTGCACACATCGTTTGGGGCCGTGAGTGAAACCCCGGCCGGATCTCCTTGCGGATGGAACCCGAATAGGCGATAAACCTGGATTAGAGTCTTGTGTGGTTAGTCAGGTCGTGGCCGACACCCTCGCCAGGCTTCCGCTTGAAGGTTGCCGAGATACATGACGTGTACATGGCGGTAAGTGGCGAGAGCGTGTGTGAAGAAGTACACCCCTGCAGGGTTAACATGATCTATTCGAATAGCCGGGTCCGCGGTTATGGACTTCTTGGATGCTTACATGGTACATAGACAACTTGAAGTGGATACTATAAAATGCTCAAGACAAGTGTGAGTGCTATGGATGGCCTTCTCGTAGGGAGACGGGGATGAATCCATAGTAGTGTATTGTATGGTGATTAGTGGACTCGTGTACGTTGTTTCACCTCCAGAGTTTCTGGTAGTCGTAGAACAGGATAGCCACAGAGTCAAAGCTGGCTTGCTGCAACTAAACCCCACATTACCCTCTTGATACAAATGCATGTACGATAGGATCTGATGTAAGTCTTGCTGAGTACCTTTGTACTCATGTTGCTTTATTTATGTTTTTGCAGCTGAGACTTCGGTCTTACTAGTGTTCTCGTGGACTTCGACTAGTAGCTAGTACCTCAGCTACGATCTTGATCGGACGTTGTAGATAGTCAGGCGTTCAGCCTTTTTCATTTATAGATGTCTGTACTCAGACATGTAATGCTTCCGCTTGTTGCTTGATTGCTCTGACTGTTGGGTCATGTGACCCCTGTTTGTAATAATGCTGTGATGGCTCTTCTGAGCCTTTATCTATATGATTGTTGAGTTATGCTGTGATGCCATGTTGTACAGCACATACTTGCATGTTATGCGTACGTGTAATGTGTATTGCTATGTGTGGGATCTGACTATCTAGTTGTTTATCCTTAGTAGTCTCTCTTACCGGGAAATGTCTCCTAGTGCTTCCACTGAGCCCTGGTAGCTTGCTACTGCTCCGGAACACTTAGGCTGGCCGGCATGTGTCCTTCTTCGATCCTGTGTCTGTCCCTTCGGGGAAATGTCACGCGATGAATACCGGAGTCCTGTTAGCCTGCTACAGCCCGGTTCACCGGAGTCCTGTTAGCCCAGTGCTACAGCCTGGATTCACTCGCTGATGACCGACATGTTCGATGCTGGGTCATGGATGCCTGTCCCTGTAAGTTAGTGCCACTTTGGGTTTACGACTAGCCATGTCAGCCCGGGCTCTTTATCATATGGATGCTAGCGACACCACCATATACGTGTGCCAAAAGGCGCAAACGGTCCCGGGCAAAGGTAAGGCGACACCCGTGGGGATACCGTGCGTGAGGCTGCAAAGTGATATGAGGTGTTACATGCTAGATCGATGTGGCATTGAGTCGGGGTCCTGACAAACATAATATTTATGCATTTGAGCAGTGTAGTCTACTTGAAATTTATGTTCCACTAAACTCATCAGGAGCCGTTTCGGGCCTCGAAACCAAAACCATCAATTAATCTTTACCTTGTTCCCATCACATTCGAAAGCCTGCTCACACCTACTAGTACTACGTACCAAACCTGAACATGTTCCCACTATGCAGGTATTAGTACTACTAGTGCTAGTACTTAGGTTATAAAAAGGGGAACTACCTAACCAAAAAATACTCTACCTTTCCTCCTCATAAGTGCTTCTTCTTCGTCCGTCGTTGCCATGGCTGGTGAGCAGAGCTCTAGGTCGAGAACTACTCGCAACAAGGGAGCGGCAACCAAGGCTGCGGAAAAAAAGAGAGGGCTCGCCGCCACGCAGAGATCTCGAAAGATCTCTCACGGGCAGGCGATGGCTCCCAGGAGCGCCCTAGCAGCGGAGGCGAACATGCCAAGCCGGCAGAGCTAGAGTCGTTATCCCTCGACGACATGCCCGATCAGCTCAATAAGCACCTCAATAAGCAGAAGGAGTTCATCCAAGGCTTGACGGAGTTGCTGAAGGAGAGCCTCGACGACATGCCCGCTGAGCTCAATCAGCAGGGGGAGTTGACCGCCGGCTTGGTGATGCTGCTGAAGAAGAGCATTGCCTCGGAGAAGAAGGCGACCGACAAAATCCTGTGACTTCAGGAGGACAAGGTGAAGCTCTGCCACGAGATCGACCTATTGAAGGATAAGAACGCCGGCTGGAATAAGCTGCATGAGAATAGTAGTTCCTCGATGAAGATGCTGCAGGCCCTCGTCATGGAACAGAAGGAGGAGTAGGCAAAGCTCCGCATCGAGCACCCGGCTGCTGTCAAGGTACGTAATGCGGCCGTGGAACAGATGATGAAGGCTCGCGTCGAGAAATCCCGCGTCATGGATAGAATGAAGAAGATGGCGGAGGAGACACGCAAGGAGATGGAGGTCGTGGAGGCGATGAAGAAGCAGTTACGACTCCGCGATGAATTAGATCATTTGGGGTGATAATCTTCCTTCTTCTTTTGCTGCTGTGTTTCATCTTTTGCTTCGGGTGTTTTGCCGCACGTGTCACGTTCTCTGCGAGGCATGAATAGAACAATGGTTTTTGTTTTTTTGACGGAATGAATAGAACAATGCTAACAATGAGATGACTAGCAAATTAGATCATTTTTTATCGCCATACGGCACTGGGCTGCCGTGTTTCGTGCTCCTCAGTCACAGTACTACTCCAGTGGAAAACTTGAGTATACCACACGGTTCTTTGCTCCTCCTCGATCAGGTCGTCGGCGCATTTATACGAGCAGTCAAATCACAAGGCTCCGCCTTCCAGCAGTAATGAGCCGTCAAATCACAAAGGCCATTGCCTCTCGTGAAACCGACCAAGCTAGACTGCCCCACCCTCTAGCCTTTTAAAAATTGTATACTTTTGTATAGCAGTAGTATCGATGGATTGCGCCATGGAGCAAAACTTGAAATTAAAAAAAAGGTGGTACATATAGAGAGCGCTCGTTGCCAAATTATGCATATAGTACTATTTAAAAAGCTAGTACGTGCTTAATTGGGGTGCTAAATTCTATTAAAGAAATACTAGTACTAGTATGTACATACTGAAGAGTTAAAGTAACGAGAAGAAACATAACATAGTTCAGCTGGGGGCTCAACACAACACACCCCTCAAATTAAACTAAGCACACCTGAAATTAAACTATGCAACTAATCCGGTAGACACTGCATTAGAAGTTTAGAACCGCCATGAGCAACAATACTGCCACCTTACTCAGAGTCCTTGTCCACGTCCTCGACTTCGTCCTTGTCCCTCTTCCTCTTGGCTGATACTTCTTTGCCTGAACCGCCAACTTGGCTGTTGCTCTTCATCCAACCCTTGTAGATATTGAAACAAAGGTAGCCATCCATTGCACCGTAGTGGATGTGGTCTATATCTAGTACATTCCGCTGCCATGCATGACGATGAAACGTGTAATGAGGTTTCTCCAGTTTGTGGTACGAAGGATGAACCATGGCTCCTGCCAGGGTCAGCATTGAGGGCTGACGAGAGGGCACCAGCCGACTCTTCTGGAGGTCGAAGGGGTTGCCTATAACGAGGCCTATCTGACACAGGACTTCTTTGTCATTCTTAAAGTCTACAGTAATGAATTTGACTGTTTTGTCCTCGAGGAAGTTCTTAAAATCCTGGCACTCAACGTCGGCATGGCATATGTGGTAGACCAATCAAACATTATGTACGCAAACCTGGATCATGGCGGGCTTCTTCCTCTCTTCGTCCTTTAGATCCTTCTCTTGTCCCACGACTGTGGTGTACTCAACATCTAGCCCAGCGACCCACTCATCATGTGAGTTTTCGAACATGCGTCTGAAGCGAGAAAGGCATCCTTTCACCGTCACGGAAGTACGGGTGTAGATGATGTCGAACTCATCGTCGGTGATGGTTCTAACCTTGTACTGACCGCCGATCGGGGAGATTTGGGACACCATGGATTTGGGAGGAGGGTTAGGATTAGTGGAACTGCCGTAATGTGAATGGACGGGACGACTAGGAGCGAACTTCCGTAGTATTAAAGGACGTGCGGGAAAGAGTAGGAGCAAACTGCCAGCGTGCGAACGGCAGGGTAGTGGCTTTCCATTCTCCCATGATATGGGCTTCCGAGAGCCCTTGGATCTGAGATCGAACGGTTGCATGACGTGATTCTAGACCTATGGGTGAGTATCCTATCCTGGAGGGTTATTCTTAAAAATTTCAGCAACTTAGCATGCGACCGTTTGATCTCAAATCCAAGGGCTGCCACCAGCCCGTATCATGGTCGCGCCTACCACGACCGTCGCGTCGCTCGCCTGGTCGCGCCCTTGGAGATTTAACACGGTGCGTTAGGCTATCTGATGTTGGCATGTCATACATAGTCATCACTTAGTCACTCATACTACAACAAGGTTGGCTATAAGGTTGGCTATAAGTGTATTTTTTTACTCCTCTCTATCTCTTTCTTCGTACTCCCTCCGTCCCATAATATAAGAACATTTTTTACACTAGCTAGTGTAGTGTCAAAAACGTGCTTATATAATGGGACACAGGGAGTGCTAGTATTTATTGCATTTGCCACGGAGTGACCTCTTCCAATGAAATGGTGTTGCTAAGTTTGCTTCATTTAATTAGCTATAGACTCAAAATTGTCTTTTCACCTAGGTACATGCGCTTAGCACCGTTTCTTCCTTGGGTCACCAAACTAGTCTCTCTCTTCTTGATTAACTTGCCACATCAGCCTTTATGCCTATGTGGCAAGCTTAAGCACCTGTAGGAGCAAGTAAGTACAATAGTGCGCTTTACATGGCATTTTTGCATATGTGGAGGATAGAGAGGCAAGGAAAAAGTGGAGAAGTGGGCTCTCATGCAAGAGCCAGCCTCTACTACTACATGGTGGAGCATTGGGAGAGGCACCTGTATGGAGGTGGTCAGGAATCGGGAGACTCACGCCGGTCATAGCGCCGCAATTAAAATGATAATGGCAAGTCAAATCACGGGGCCCCACCTGTCCAGCAGTAACTCGCTGTCAAATCACACAGCCCTACGTTTGCAGCAGCCTACTCCCTCGTCTTCTCACGTCTCTGTTGAACCAACGAGGCAGAACTGTCCCGCCGCCTACCGGGCAGGAAAAGCCCCGCCCTCGACTTTTAAATAGTATAAAGTATACTAATTTTGTATCCATGGATTGCGCCCGCGCCATGGAGCAAAGCGTCTAGAAAACGGCGGTACACATGTACGGAGTATACATCACGCACATCGCGTTCGCGTCGCACCCCAGACGGCCGGTCGGTCTGGCACGCTGCTCTCCGAATGGAACACGCGTCATATTGCGTTCGCACACACATGTGGGATGGCAATTGAGAACCGACCATAGGCACACTCCCCGACCCCGCAAGTCGAGTGACTTAATAGAAGAGGGAGATGAGCGATAGTACTAGAGAAGTGTTGTACTGCGTTGGTGCCTGGACGATCCCTGCAAGACACGGAAGATCAGTTCGTCCATGCATGTGACCAGACTCCAGCAGACACACCTGGATTGGCTATCGTCTACATATCGTGCAGGCTGTGTTGTACTTGGCTGTAGTTGTGGTGAGAAATCTAAAAAAAGGTTTCTTGTCATCTCGCAAAATTATGTGTCATGTGCTTCGGATCACTGTGAGGGTTAAATAGCGACAACTGAGTTGGGCTAGTCATTGGGGGCACATGCATGAACAGTGACTACTCGGCTGCCATCTAGGTCAAGCCGGCTATGTTAATTAGGACATCTATCGACGGACCCCTTTTCTACAAGTTTATCTTTAATTTGAGCTTTGTTCCTCGTCTAGTTTGTCCGTCGGGATTCATGTTGTCTCCTTTGGGCAGTGAGGTTATGATTTCTTGTCATGTGGCATTTTTTCGTGTTATATGTTATAATCCGGCGCTTCAGATCAAAATGACGACAACTGCGCCTCCGGGCCACATGCATGAAGACTTCTCGACAGTCATTGACGAGGTCAAGCCGGCTCCGGTAGACAAAAGTAAACTAAGTACTACTCCACTATATAGGCAGGAGCCTCTGCGCTTGCTTGCTAGTGTTGCTCTCTTCACACCGTCTCGGCCTCTCCAGATCTAAGCACGATAGCGGTGGCCACACTCTCTCTCTCTATGCTCACCGCTGGTCATAGATCCAGCCAGATCCTCTCTGCCGGGGAAGGTGAGAAGGTGCAACGTTCATGCGGTCGTCCTCGGCGACGGCTCTTACCCACTGCTGGGCGCGTCTCGATCAACCTGCCTTGCCGTTCTCTCCCAAGCACCGCTGGCGAGGGAGGGCCTCCGACCCCTTCTTCCTTGCTGCCGTAGTGTGGGCATATCCGGCCTCCCGCCGCCCGCCTAGCGACATCCCGGCGACCATCAGGTATAACTTCCTTCGAAACCGGCCTTGCTCTACTTCCCGAGCTCCTGACGTCGCTGCATTTGTAACTTTTACTATTTCTCAGGCCCCCTCGTAGATAGGATCGATCGGCTGTTCGAAAACCACCTAATTTTTTTATGTTTAAGAGGTAAAACTAGTTCATGCACTCGAATCCAGTACTACTTGGTTCAAACAAGGAAGAAAGGGGGTGGGGGTGGGGGAGGATTTGTTACCTGAATCTAGGACTTGGTTGAAAGAGGAAATAATGGGGGCGAAAAGTAGCAGAGACTGGCTATCCAACTGGTCTCCAGGTCTAATAGGGAAATAAAGGGAAACACAGTACAAACTCAATATAAACCCGATCTATTGGTTAAAAAAGGAAAGAAAGTGGGGACTGGGGGACAAGTCAACAGAGTAAGTCCAGCACTAGATTTGCTAGCCTCACACAGTATAAGGTGGCTATACCGAACAAAAATGGGACCAACCCAGATATCCTTTTCTGATGTTTGTTGTCCCGAGCCACTCTTATGTAATGCCACTGGTAAAATGTAGCAGTCGCACTGTTAAAAGTAAGGACACATTAACCCAATGTTGTTTTCAATGTAATGCCTCCAGTAATATGAATCAATGGCACTTCTTTACATGTCCTGCTAAAATTTCCCATTAAGATAAGTTGGTTCTTTTCGTTTGAAATGCAACTGTCCTGGTCCGCCTACTCTCCCGTGCCCAAAGTAATGTCGTATTTAATGGTTGTCATAGTTAATCCCGATGCCCACACTAATATCTAGCAATGCCACTGCTTTAGAAATTGCTACTGTCCTTGTAGGATTACCATTCAGATAAGGAACATGCTTCTTTTCATTTGATGCATGTTTCATCACTTGTTACTTGTTAGTCACCCTCCTTTCCACCTTTTTTGTGCAAACAGAGATATACATTTCACGCTCGATCTTAGTTGAACTGCACAAATGATATCCAAATTATAGTTGAGAATTCCAGGAGCTTCACAACCAACCTTGATGTTGCTCAATTTTATTGCAACTAATGAAGAAGAAGCTCTGTGGGTTTTGTTTTCTGATTGAAATGGAACCGGGGCTGGAGCCCTTTTCTTAAATTTTTTTTGAAGAAGAAGCTGCTAGCTCACGGGACATTGCTTTATTTTAGGTGAACTGCACCAAAAGGTCCCATGAATTGAATCATCCAGGTTGGTGACTGAAAGAGCCAGCTTCAGCATCCTAGTCTAAGCACCCCCGGCCTCCATCCTTGTGACGCACGGTACACCTCGTTTGCCACCTGCTCGACCCTAGTGTCACTGATAAAATGAAGTAATAATATAGTTAAAATAGAGCGAGTGTCATCTCTATCATTTCATTTCCAATGTAGATAAAGAAAGTGCTTCTCTTTGTTAAAGTATGTTTCATCAACTAGTCCCATTGTTAATGTTTAAGCGTTTCTGCAAACTGGGGTGCTTAATTTTAGTTGATATGTACAAAAATAGAGATTTGAATGTCTCAAGGCGCCTCCTTGTACTACTGTTGTACACTGATGTTCATCACTGACAGAAGGTGTATCTGGGAGACTTGGCACGATGTCCAGTATGAGGCGTACCGTATGAGGCGTCGCAGGGCCCATCTCGCCCTCGCAGCATGGCATACTATGATGCTATCGCAATATTTTCTTCTATTTATTTTGTGTGTTTCATCAACTAGTGCCACTAATGCAATCACGCTTTTTCATTATCTGTGCAAACAGGGTTATTCAGCTGCATTTTGGTGGAACTGCACAAATGTACTTATGGAACCGACATATATGCAGAGTGCGAGGTGTGCCAAGTAAAAATTACCGACACCAACCATGCTGCATGCACGCATTGGCATCCACCACAACCAGTGGGATGTGTGGCGCTCTCTGTGGACGGATCTTTCTCGGCAGCCAATCCTCTAACCAAATACTAGTAGCTTATATTGGCAGTTTTCTAGGGAGTACTCTTTTCTCAAAGAAGCACCAATCTATTTTTCTTTATTTGTACACTGTGTCACAACTTTGACCCAAAGGTCCAGAGCTATTTTAGGGTGATTGGCATAGTACTCGGAGACTGATTGTAAGCATGATTTTCATTAGTTGTCACACTGATTGTAAGCATGAGCAGGTGGAAGATTAGGTTAGTGCGAAGCTTACCTTAAACCCTACCGCTGCCGTTGAAATGAGGCGAACGTCAAGGGAACCGTGGAGAATGTCAGGGAAGCGACGTCACGCCATCCGACCTCCTCTTGCGGCGGGAGAACGAATACTCCTGTGGCTCCGGCTGGCTCTGCACCCTCACGAACGGCACACCATACTCGATCGATTCGTTATCCTCTGGGTGCTCGACCTTCGACCTGTACGCCCACCACCTCCGCCTGACTATCGCCTCGGGCGAATCTGTCTGCTCCATCGCCCATAGGAGATACTCAATGAACTCGCAGGACTGCGGCGTGACTGCCGCCGAGGAGTACATGTATATCGCCGCTGTCTCGCTCTTTCGCATACATTGCCACATGGCCCGCACCGTTCTCGAAATCTCCCACTCATTGTCAAACCAACTAAGGATCTCCTTCAACCTGGCTAACTTTGCCTGGTCGCCAATGGCGATCTGCCTGATTCGCTGCTGCATCCTCTCCATAGATGTCGTTCTGAGTGGTCCGGTGCTAGCTTTGGAAGATGGGAGGAGAGACGGTGGTCTTGCAATAGAGAAGAGGGAGAGGAGAGGAGGTGGTTTTGGAATGGAGATGATGGAGAGGAGAGGGGTGGTTTTGCAATGGAGAGAAGATCAGAAGAGGGAGAGGCGAGACAATGGTTTTGGAATGGAGATGATGGAGAGGAGAGGAGGTGGTTTTGGAATGGAGATGATGGAGAGGAGAGGAGGTGGTTTTGCAATGGAGAATATCAGAAGAGGAAGAGGCGAGACGGTGGTTTTGGAATGGAGATAATGGAGAGGAGAGGATGTGGTTTTGCAATGGAGAAGATCAGAAGAGGGAGAGGAGAGACGGTGGTTTTGGAATGGAGATGATGGAGAGGAGAGGAGGTGGTTTTGCAATGGAGAAGAGGGAGAGGAGCGTGCGGCAGCGATTTAGGATTCGGCGAGAGGGCCGGCGCGCTGTGACTGGATCAAAATCAAAATCAATTTACCCTTCAATTAAGAAAGTGACCCCACATTAACTAGTCTCCCTTTTATTCTGGGTCATAATTGACCATGATTTTCGCACATAAAATATATGTTATACGTTGAAAAAATAATATAATTTGAAAGTACATTCAGATATGCACCAAACATTACAATTTTTGGTGACATGCATTCACATTTTGCTTGTCACATATAGTACGTGGTCAAACTTTGACCCAAAATACGCAAAACAACAAAAAAATACTTCCAAGACCAGCGCCGCTCTTCCGCTCTTCTCCTGTTCCAATCTAAATCCACTGCCGCTCATCTCCTGTTCCAATCTAAATCCAGCGCCGCTCCTCTCCTCTTCCATTTCAAAACCATTGCCCCTCCTCTATTGTTCCAGTCCAAAACCAGCATCGCTCCTCTCCCGTTCTAATCCAAAACCAGTGCCGCTCCTCTCCTCTTCCATTCAAAAACCACCGCTGGCGAGTGAAGGTTCTGTGGAGAAGTAGATCGATGGAGGAGTACAACCGATACATGAGGATCGCAGACGGCGACCCTGTGAAGCTAGCTAGGATGTTGGAGATACAGTCTTGGTTTGACAACAAGGACCAACTAGCGGCGACGGCGACATCCATGGCCAAATATCTGCAACAGAGCAAAAATACAGCGATACTCCCGGAGGGAGTCACACCGGAGTACATAGAGCTACTCCTCTGGGCCATGGAGCAAACAGATTCACCGAATCCGATTGTGAGGAAGCGGTGGTGGGAGTATCGATCCCAGATGGAGCATCCACCAGAGATTGAAGGATCGAGCATCTACAAGGTGCCGTTTGTGAGGGTGTCCTGCCAGAGCGAGCCGGTGGAGTCTTCGTCGACCGAACCCAACTGCAAGAGGAGAAAAGCAGTTGGCCCGATGATGCTTCCCCGCCATCGTCTCCCTTGCCGTTCACATCATCTCACGGGGCGGCTGTATGCCACCGAGGAATAGGGGGGGACTGCCCCCCAGCCCAATTGTCGGGCAGGTTGTGAATTGTCAGGAGGAGCTTAGGGTTGTCAGTATTTGCAGGTTGTGAATTGTGTTTTGTTTTGTGTATTTTGAGAGTACTTTCGGATATGAATGTCTTTTGAATTTCAGATTTGCAGTATTGTGCATATGAAGAATTTTATGAATTCTAGAGATCTATTTTTAGCACTTAAAAAATGTAGTTTCATAGGAGTATAAAAGTGCAGACGAGAAGAAACTGCAAGTTTCAGTTTCAGATAAAAAACTGCAAGTTCAGTTTCAGATAAGAAACTGCAACTTTCAGAGGCAGAACATTTATATTAACACGGCCTTTTCAAACAGGGTTAACATCATGTTGGAAGTTTTATTCGTGGTCGAAAATGGAACTACCAGCCAGTTAACATCATGCTGATCAACATTCATGCATAGCACATCTTCATATGATGCACAGTCAAAATGCCCACACAATGTTGAGTGTGCAAAACACATAGAAAACAAGGGACGGAGTTTTGGCAAGTGTTGGACGTGGTTTTGGGCTGCCCCGTCTAGGCTTTCATTTTTAACATGCGCAGCCCACGACCTCGGATGGGAGGGCCTATTTGTATTTTCTTAGGGCCGTCATGTATCGACCGGCCTATGGACCTCCCATCCGAGGTTTTATTTTTGGCAGCCCAATTTATGTATTATTTTGAAGAAAACGCAACGGTCTGTTCTATTTTTCTATATAAGAATAGGAACGCCAGGTACAACTTATGTTTCCCTTTTAACTATATTATATATATTTAAATTATTTTATATGTTATTATATATTATTTTTATTGTCATCATATATTTAACAGATACTTACATATGTAAGAAAACAATATCCCACATCTTATTAACTTATAAAAATAATTTCTTACCAAATAAAATCCTGGATTGTTTTGGCACGAAAATCCTAGTGATTCTGTACAAAAGCTTGGTAAGATTTAAGGACGAATGTAATAATATCACTTATTATTAAAATATATTTATAACAAAATGCTCAGCCCTTTTTTATTTTTTGATAACATTACTGGCCCAACCCAACATTATAATTAGAATCAACCCAGCAAAATCGTGTATCTAGATAAAGTGCAAATGGCCTATAATTATTTAGGAAATAAAATAAAAGGGCCGCATGAAAGCTACATTAATTGTTCACCCAGCCCAGCTAATGGCTGTAATTCAAAAAAAAAAAAGATCAAATTGACTGTAAATTCTACCGAGCAAAAAAGACTGTAAATTCTGAAAAAATGGGTTGAATACGTGCCACATTTTTGGAGGCTAAAATGTGGGCCAATAGGTCGAAGCCAACGCAAGTCATTGTAAATTTAGTCAACAAATGATTCTGACATGTTAGCCGTTGGATTTTACATCCAACGGCCGGCATCCATCTTCAATCTCTCGTCTTCTTCCTCCAGCGCCGCCGGGACCACCTCCCGCCTCCTGCTGCTAGCAACTCTGCTAAGCATGCTTCGCTATGAAGCGCTACTCCACCGTTGGCCAGGCCATCCCTCCAACCCTCCACACCTCCTGTTCTTCTCCACCGACTGTCGAACCACACCGCACTAGAACCAGTTAACCCTCGTACACCTCTCCGTCTGCGACTCTACTCCCGCATCTTCCCATATCTGGCTCGTTGCTGTCCAGGGCCTCGCCTTCGGTCACGCCCAATATGCGACCCTACCCAAAAGGAACTCGAAGGTCCCACCAAGGATAGACCCGCATATTGAAACACTTTTGCAAGGTGGATATCATTACATCAACATTACATAATAGATGGGGATACATACAGAAGGCATACAATGCCACACGAATACAACATTACAATACATAAGAGCATCATCCGTCTACGGATGAATCACAAACAGAAACTCAAACGACATCCACCCTGCTAGCCCAGGCTGCCGACCTGGAACCTATCCCCTGATCGAAGAAGCAGAAGAAGAACTCAACGCAAGCAAGCATCACTCTCGCGTCATGATCATCACATAACTTGTACCTGCAACTGTTGTTGTAGTAATCTGTGAGCCACGAGGACTCAGCAATCCCATTACCATGGGTATCAAGACTAGCAAAGCTTAAAGGGAAAGGAAGGGGTAAAGTGGTGAGGCTGCAGCAGCGACTAAGCATATATGGTGGCTAAAATACGCAAATAAGAGCGAGAAGAGAGCAAGCAGAACGGCCGTCAACTAGTAATGATCAAGAAGTGATCCTGAACTCCTACTTACGTCAAACATAACCCAAAGACCGTGTTTACTTCCTGGACTCCGCCGAGAAGAGACCATCACGGCTACACACGCGGTTGATGCGTTTTAATTCGGATCTGGTGTCAAGTTATCTACAACCGGACATTAACAAATTCCCATCTGCCTATAACCGCAGGCACGACTTTCGAAAGATTATACCCTACAGGGGTGTACCAACTTAGCCCATGACAAGCTCTCATGATCAACGAAGGAATAGACCTTCTCCCAGGAAGACCCGATCAGACTCGGAATCCCGGTTTACAAGACATTTCGACAATGGTAAAACAAGACCAGCAAAGCCACCCGATGTGCCGACAAATCCCGATAGGAGTCGCACATACCTCGTTCTTAGGGCACACCGGATGAGCAAGACGACGGGTTGGCATAGACCCTGGTTTCCCAGGGGGCGCCGGACATCGCTCGGTTTGGACCAACACTTAGACAAGCACTGGCCCGGGGGGGCTAAAATAAAGATGACCCTCGGGCTCCGGAAACTGAAGGGAAAAAAAGGCTAGGTGAGGCAAATGGTAAAACCAAGGTTGGGCCTTGCTGGAGGAGTTTTATTCAAAGCAAACTGTCAAGGGGGTCCCATAAATCACCCGACCGCGTAAGGAACGCAAAATCCGGGAACATAACACCGGTATGACGGAAACTAGGGCGGCAAGAGTGGAACAAAACACTAGGCAAAAGGCCGAGTCTTCCACCCTTTACCAACTATATAGATGCATTAATAATATAAGAGATATTGTGATATCCCAACCAAAATCCTGTCCACCATGGAGAAATCTTCAAATTCACCTGCAACTAGCAACGCTATAAGAGGGCTGAGCAAAGCGGTAACATAGCCAATCAATGGTTTGCTAGGAAGGGTGTCAAAGGTTAGAGGTTCATGGCAATTTGGGAGGCTTGAAGAGCAACAGATAGGTAACGCAGCATAGCGATAGAACGAAGCAACTAGCATAGCAATGATAGTAGTGAGATCCAGGGTAGCAGTCATCTTGCCTGAAATCCCGCAAGGAAGAAGAACGAGTCCATGAAGAAGACGAACGGGAGCAGTCGAACGAATCCTCACGAACGCAACATTACCGGAACTAAGAAGCAACACCGGAAAGAAACAATCAACCTGGTAAATGCACAAGCATAATCATGGCATGATGCACAATCAAGCATGATGCATGTCCGGTTAATGAGTCATGGCATGGAAAAGTGCAACAAACAATACTACAAGTTAAGTGGAGCTCAATATGCAACGAGTTGCATATTGACGAAACACCACAAGCAATTATTTAGTTGATCTCGTTTAGGCTACCAAACAATATAAATGTTTTTAAACATGGCAAGAGGGTGAAGCATAAGAAAGTCATCTATTTAGGCAAGTTTAAATGAGGCCGGAAATAACAAACAACAATTCCGGAAAATCCCCATATGCACATTTTAGATTCGGTACTGTTCTGCCCTAAACACAATTTTAATGTTGTTAAACAGCAACATAAAGTGGACCATGTTAAACTAGGCTTTTTTCCACCCCATTTACATATAAAGTTTATTTAAAACCGAGCTACGGTTATTTAGTTATGAATTAAAGCATTTTAACATGGCATTATGCAAAATAAACACAAACAGCAAGTTAATTTTTTTTAACATGGATGAAAATGGCATATTATTAATCTACACAATTTTCTGAGCATTTTACATATATAAAACATTTTAATCCGATGCACCATTTGTGAGTTTTTATATGCATGAAATCTAGGGGGTTTTCTGTAAAACAGGAATTCCTGGATAAATAGCAAATTTGCAGAACGGAAAAAAAACATCCACGGGCCGAATCTGCCTAGCCCAAAAGTGGAAAGGCCAGGGGGCTGCTCACCAGGCCACTTGGGCCGGCTCGGTGGGAGAGATAGGCTGGCAGGGCGCTGCTCACCATGGACCATGGCCCAGTCGGATGGAGAGAGGCTGGCTGGGCCTGCCGCTGCGGACGGGGCCGCGGCCCACGTGGTGGATGCGGGCCACGGGGGCCCATGGACGGGCGCGACGCTGGAGGAACCGTCCTCCTCCCGTGCTCGTCACGGCAGGAGCCCTGGTGGCGGCGCCGTCGGCAGAGGAGGCCGTCGAAGACCGAGGCGAGGCGACAAGGGGAGACCGGGGACGGGCAGATCCGGCGAGGGGAGGCCGGATCCGGGCATCGGGGATCCGTTCCCGGTGGTTTCCGGCCACTCCGGGCGAAGATGGTGCTGGTGGCGCGATCTCCATGGCGGCGGCGGCACTGCACAGAGAGAGAGGGAGACGAGGAGATGAGGAAGAGAGGAAGGAGAGGGAAAGAAGAGAAGGAGGTGGGGCGACGCTCATCTACGGCGGCGGGGGCGAGGTCCGGCGACCGGTCGGACAGCGGCGGCGAGGATGGGACTCCCTCCCGATCCAGATCGAGCGGGGCAGCAGGGAGCTCGGGGCTGCGGGCTGAGGGACGGGCCCCGATGGGCTTCCGGGGCCCCGTGCGGCGCCTGGACGGGCCGCGGCGGCGCTGGCTGTGGGGAAGGCAACGTGGCGCTCGCCCAGTGGCTGGAGGCTGCGGCTGTGTGGCGGTTGGCCAACGGGGACGCGCCAAGTGGCGGCGGCGAGGCGGCCTGCACCGGATTTTTAGGAGGGGGAGGCTAGAGGTAGGTGGAGGGGTTAGGCTGCCCAAAATGTACAAGGGGTGTCCATATATAGCAAAATTGCTAGGGTTTGGGGGTTAGGAGGGGTTTCGGGACCCTCGGATCGTGATCCGACGGTTCCGATGCGGAGAGCGACTAGGAGAGGGGTTGGTGGGCTGTGAAGAGAGGCCTTGGGCTGAGAAGAGAGAAGAGAAGAGGTGCGGCCCCGCAACTGTTTCGGAGACCGAAACGTCCAACGATTAAACCGGCAACGGTGCCGCTACGGATGACGGTTGGGCTATCAAACGGACTCCGAATGCGATGAAATCTGGCAGGCGGTCTATCTACACTATAATAAGATCGCACGCCAAGTTGCAACCCATTCCGAGAACATTTTTATGCCACTTACAAAATAATATTTCGGAGGTGCCGCGGGCGCGTGCGAGTGTGGTCGGCTCAGAACGGACAATGGAAAGAACCGGCGGAACATGAACGGATGCAAGTTTTATGAAAACAATGCCGACGCAATGCGCATGATGCTATGAGACGAGATGCATAACAAGAACAAAATGCAAACAACAGACAAAAACCCAACCACGGAGGAAATAATAAATCACATCTCCGGAAAAGGCAAGAGTCGGAGTTACGAATATGGAAAGTTGTATCCGGGGCGTTACAACACTCCACCACTACGAGAGGATCTCGTCCCGAGATCTAGGATGGCACCGGAGGGAAAAGGAAGAGGAAGATAAGCGGTAAAACTAAGTTGCTTCTTCGACCAATGAATGAAACCATGAACCTTGAGAGGTTGAGCAATTAGAGATGAACGAGATTGCAAACAATTCGTTAGAAAAGAGGAACGAGGAACATTACGAGAACTTGAAGGTTGCAAAGACATGAATCAAGAGTTTAATGGAGAAGATAGAATTCGAAACCACTCCGGTTAAAATGAGATAAGAATGAATAAGAATGATATAATTTTGACAGCACTCCGACTGTAAAGGGAGGCAAAACTTGATAAGATGAAAGAACTTGAATGAGAACACAACACTCCGCTTAAATGGATAAGCACGAAAAGAACATGATCCTCAATTCGAGAAGGTGAGAGAAAAGAGCAACATCACAATGCTTCTGTAACGAAAGAATAGAAGTTAGACCGTTGGGATAAAGGGACAGAGAAGAAAATGACAACTTGTGCCACAAATGAGCTTGGAAAGCACCCTTCCAAGATGGTTACAACGGGGTTGTTGGAAAACCAACAACGAAAATAATAAGCTTGTAGTGGTCTTATGGAAAACTTCTCAAAGCTATGAGATGACATTCTGCCACTAACGAAAAACAATTGCTTGTTGAGATGAACGAAGAGATGAAAAACCTCTTTCACCGAGAAGGATATGGAGATAGCTTGGATCAATGATAAGCACCACAAATAGCAACATTCCTTAGGGAAGGCTTTAAGTGAAATCTGACACAAAATAACTCCAATGAAGAGATTAATGGACTTAAAATACCTCGTTCTTGACAATATGTGAGTCATCAAACACGAACTCAAATTGTCAAGAATGACATAACACCACCTCAAAGATAAGGTAGGAGAATTGCACCTCAAAATGCAAGATGAAGAATACTTGAACTCCTCAAAACAAGACATGTGTTGAGCACCATGTTTATTTTTGAGTATAACTTGGCAGATCATAGATTCGAGAGAAATCTTGAAGAACAATTGGAGAATGAAAGGAATCCTTGATGAACCACCATGTAGAGCCTCCATGAAGAACTCCGGTAATAAAAGGATGATGAAAAGAAAGAGAAGTTGAAAACACAAGGTGAAGCCTTGCGATGATTTAGATGGAGCTTCCGACGATATGGCCGAGGAAACTTTGAACTCCGGGAAAGAAAAGATGAAAACACTTGGAACTAGAATTTATTCATCAAGAACAAACTCTGAAGGAAGGGATTACTCACTTTGAGAAAATAAGAATAAGATTGATTGTATGCTTATCCTTCATCAAATTAAATTGATGACAAGCAATGGATTTGGCATACTACTTATTGTCGTAAAAAGGATCAAGATAGATATGACGCAAACTTGAGGAAATCTTCATGAACCACCGGTAGGTTTGAAAAGAACGAATGAATTGAATGATAACGAAGGAAGTGAAATCTTGAACGAACCACCATAAGAATTGAAAATGAAAGTAACAAAGGCACAAATCACCGGGAAGAATTAGAAAACGAATGAAGATACTTGAGGGGATTTAGATACATGAGAACAAAGAAATCATGAACTGATTAGAAGGATATTTGAACGATTCACTGGTAAGATTTAGAGAACGATAGCTACACACTGAGAATGAAGAATTATGACATGATGGGCTACGGAGAATCAATCTGAAAAGACTCTTGAATTGCTCTGGATGGGTGAAAAGAATTTTAAGAGAGCCATGAATCTTCGAGAGAAGGGACAAGATTTAGAGGAAAATCTCTTCTGCGATCTTCAAATGACGACAAGAAACATCACCAAAATTGCTGAGATACTCCGGGAGAATGAAAAGCGAAGGGGTTGAGCCAACAATGAAATGATTTGGAATCGATCTTTTAAGGCATGTGACTGATGGGATCCATTTTTACGTCACACTTTGAAAAGAATTGAGAATACCTCCGGGGAAATTAGAAGAGTCAGGTAAGATCCTGGGAAAAACCTGTGGGTTATGGGCCCACTCAAAAGAAACACCATTGAAAGATTTTAAAGAGAGGTTGCACCGGTTGAATTAAATAGCTTGAATGAGATAATGATCTCCAAATAGATTCAACGGATTAAGAATGGAAACACAAATCTTCTGAGATATCTTCAACACACCGGAACAAATGGAAAGCGAGAGATGAGTGATTGAGAGGTGCACCGGCATGAGAAAGCATTTGACACAAGGAAAGGAATATGATCAACACTGAAAGCTTGAATTGGATCCACCGGAGAAGAATACGAGAATGAAGAATGATGAACTTGAAGCTCGTGAGCATCTTCACGAGGGAAATCGCCGGATAAGAATACTGAAAGAAAAGAATGAAGAGACTTCCCACAAATAAAAGGATACATGATTAAGAAATCTGAGTCCTTGAAGAAAAAGGGGTGGGAGGGCGGGAAAACAAAGGCAACTTGGGGCATATGGAATGGACACCGGTGAGAAAACTTAGAGTTGATCTTGCGGATGTTGAAAATGATCGGATCCACTTGAAGAGAAGCACACGATTGTAAAGAATTAGCATGACAACCTCGATGATCAAGAAGGATTAGCACTCTCATAGAAATATGAGAACACCATTTAGGGAAAGGTATGGATTCAACATTTGACATCGAAGCAACTTGAATACCACAACTCAAACAAAACAAAGGATTTGGCTTGTAGAATAAGCCGGAACAAACATATGATAGAGATTCCGTCCGAAGTTTTCGTGGTGGGGCCCACACGGGCTCGAGTGTACAGCACCATCATGTACAAGGCAGTGCACATGACATACGAAGTGTCCCCGAACCAGCATAGCCAAGGGTTCTTTAAGACACAACGAGACCACTGTAAAAATGACCGTGGAAAGGCGGACCACTAGACGTCGAACCCCAATCTCATATCATGCATCTGTCGAAAAGATGTTCTAGGAGCTACTTGAATTCCCACCTCTAAAACTCCCGAAACTTTCTGGTTATGCAATCTGGTGTTGGGGATACAGGGGAAGCAATATATATCTCACCCAAAACTAACAATTCCTACATCCAGCTGTATCCATCCGTCAACACATAACCAAGAAACCTTCGGAAATCGTGTACCTCAACCTTCGAAAAGCATCCGTTATACGAGTTATGGCAATACTCCCGAGCTCGCCCCAGTACTGGGTTATCGGGGTTATCTCACCAACAACTGCATAAAAGAGATTTTCGATGTCGGCAAATCTCAGGTATTCCAGAACTGCAACGATAAAATTGTGACGACAACACCTCGGAGCTCAACTCCCCGGGTCAAAGCCACATAAATAGACAGGAGGTACCAAGAACAATGTTCTCGTCACAAAACCATCGGAACGATTCCAAGAAACCCGCGTGATCCTAAAAAAAAATTAGTGAAATTTGAGAAGAGGAAAGACAAAACATCTACGCCAGGAGACCTCACCAGAGCGACGAAGGGACTGAGGAGTAAAAAGAAACCTACTCTCCGATATATATAATCCTAAGACTCAAAATAGTTTTCTTCTAGACTCAACAACGGCCAACAAACAAGGGGGCTCCTAGGGTCGGTCGAGGCTCTGATACCAACTTGTCACGCCCAATATGCGACCCTATCCAAAAGGAACTCGAAGGTCCCACCAAGGATAGACCTGCATATTGAAACGCTTTTGCAAGGTGGATATCATTACATCAACATTACATAATAGATGGGGATACATACATAAGGCATACAATGCCACACGAATACAACATTACAATACATAAGAGCATCATCCGTCTACGGATGAATCACAAACAGAAACTCAAACGACATCCACCCTGCTAGCCCAGGCTGCCGACCTGGAACCTATCCCCTGATCGAAGAAGCAGAAGAAGAACTCAACGCAAGCAAGCATCACTCTCGCGTCATGATCATCACATAACTTGTACCTCCAACTGTTGTTGTAGTAATCTGTGAGCCACGAGGACTCAGCAATCCCATTACCATGGGTATCAAGACTAGCAAAGCTTAAAGGGAAAGGAAGGGGTAAAGTGGTGAGGCTGCAGCAGCGACTAAGCATATATGGTGGCTAACATACGCAAATAAGAGCGAGAAGAGAGCAAGCAGAACGGTCGTCAACTAGTAATGATCAAGAAGTGATCCTGAACTCCTACTTACGTCAAACATAACCCGAAGACCGTGTTCACTTCCTGGACTCCGCCGAGAAGAGACCATCACGGCTACACACGCGGTTGATGCGTTTTAATTCGGATCTGGTGTCAAGTTATCTACAACCGGACATTAACAAATTCCCATCTGCCTATAACCGTAGGCATGAATTTTGAAAGATTATACCCTGCAGGGGTGTCCCAACTTAGCCCATGACAAGCTCTCGTGATCAACGAAGGAATAGACCTTCTCCCAGGAAGACCTGATTAGACTCGGAATCCCGGTTACAAGACATTTCGACAATGGTAAAACAAGACCAGCAAAGCCGCCCGATGTGCCGACAAATCCTGATAGGAGTCGCACGTACCTCGTTCTCAGGGCACACCGGATGAGCATGATGACGGGTTGGCATAGACCCTGGTTGCCCAGGGGGCGCCGGACATCGCTTGGTTTGGACCAACACTTAGACAAGCACTGGCCCGGGGGGGGGGCTAAAATAAAGATGACCCTCGGGCTCCGGAAACCCAAGGGAAAAAAAGGCTAGGTGAGGCAAATGGTAAAACCAAGGTTGGGCCTTGCTGGAGGAGTTTTATTCAAAGCGAACTGTCAAGGGGGTCCCATAAATCACCCGACCGCGTAAGGAACGCAAAATCCGGGAAGATAGCACCGGTATGACGGAAACTAGGGCGGCAAGAGTGGAACAAAACACTAGGCAAAAGGCCGAGTCTTCCACCCCTACCAAGTATATAGATGCATTAATAATATAAGAGATATTGTGATATCCCAACCAAAATCCTGTCCACCATGGAGAAATCTTCAACTTCACCTGCAACTAGCAACGCTATAAGAGGGCTGAGCAAAGCGGTAACATAGCCAATCAATGGTTTGCTAGGAAGGGTGTCAAAGGTTAGAGGTTCATGGCAATTTGGGAGGCTTGAAGAGCAACAGATAGGTAACACAACATAGCGATAGAACGAAGCAACTAGCATAGCAATGATAGTAGTGAGATCCAGGGTAGCGGTCATCTTGCCTGAAATCCCGCAAGGAAGAAGAACGAGTCCATGAAGAAGACGAATGGGAGCAGTCGAACGAATCCTCACGAACGCAACATTACCGGAACTAAGAAGCAACACCGGAAAGAAACAATCAACCTGGTAAATGCACAAGCATAATCATGGCATGATGCACAATCAAGCATGATGCATGTCTGGTTAATGAGTCATGGCATGGCAAAGTGCAACAAACAATACTACAAGTTAAGTGGAGCTCAATATGCAACGAGTTGCATATTGACGAAACACCACAAGCAATTATTTAGTTGATCTTGTTTAGGCTACCAAACAATATTAAATGTTTTTAAACATGGCAAGAGGGTGAAGCATAAGAAAGTCATCTATTTAGGCAAGTTTAAATGAGGCCAGAAATAACAAACAACAATTCCGGAAAATCCCCATATGCACATTTTAGATTCGGTACTGTTCTGCCCTAAACACAATTTTAATGTTGTTAAACAGCAACATAAAGTGGACCATGTTAAACTAGGCTTTTTTCCACCCCATTTACATATAAAGTTTATTTAAAACCGAGCTACGGTTATTTAGTTATGAATTAAAGCATTTTAACATGGCATTATGCAAAATAAACACAAACAGCAAGTTAAACATTTTTAACATGGATGAAAATGGCATATTATTAATCTACACAATTTTCTGAGCATTTTACATATATAAAACATTTTAATCCGATGCACCATTTGTGAGTTTTTATATGCATGAAATCTAGGGGGTTTTCTGTAAAACAGGAATTCCTGGATAAATAGCAAATTCGCAGAACGGAAAAAAAACATCCACGGGCCGAATCTGCCTAGCCCAAAAGTGGAAAGGCCAGGGGGCTGCTCACCAGGCCACTTGGGCCGGCTAGGTGGGAGAGACAGGCCGGCAGGGCGCTGCTCACCATGGACCATGGCCCAGTCGGATGGAGAGAGGCTGGCTGGTCCTGCGCGCTGCGGACAGGGCCGTGGACCACGTGGTGGATGCGGGCCACGGGGGCCCATGGACGGGTGCGACGCTGGAGGAACCGTCCTCCTCCCGTGCTCCTCACGGCAGGAGCCCTGGCGGCGGCGCCGTTGGCAGAGGAGGCCGGCGAAGACCGAGGCGAGGCGACAAGGGGAGACCGGGGACGGGCAGATCCGGCGAGGGGAGGTCGGATCCGGGCATCGGGGATCCGTTCCCGGCGGTTTCCGGCCGCTCCGGGCGAAGACGATGCCGGTGGCGCGATCTCCATGGCGGCGGCGGCACTGCACACAGAGAGAGGGAGACGAGGAGATGAGGAAGAGAGGAAGGAGAGGGAAAGAAGAGAAGGAGGCGGGGCGACGCTCATCTGCGGCGGCGGGGGCGAGGTCCGGCGACCGGTCGGACAGCGGCGGCGAGGACGGGACTCCCTCCCGATCCAGATCGAGCGGGGCAGCAGGGAGCTCGGGGCTGCGGGCTGAGGGACGGGCCCCGATGGGCTTCGGGGGCCCCGTGCGGCGCCTGGATGGGCCGCGGTGGCGCTGGCTGTGGGGAAGGCGACGTGGCGCTCGCCCAGTGGCTGGAGGCTGCGGCTGTGTGGCGGTTAGCCAACCGGGACGCGCCAAGTGGTGGCGGCGAGGTGGCCTGCGCCGGATTTTTAGGAGGGGGAGGCTAGAGGTAGGTGGAGGGGTTAGGCTGCCCAAAATGGACAAGGGGTGTCCATATATAGCAAAATTGCTAGGGTTTGGGGGTTAGGAGGGGTTTCGGGACCCTCGGATCGCGATCCGACGGTTCCGGAGCGGAGAGTGACTAGGAGAGGGGTTGGTGGGCTGTGAAGAGAGGCCTTGGGCTGAGAAGAGAGAAGAGAAGAGGTGCGGCCCGGCAATTGTTTCGGAGACCGAAACGTCTGACGTTTAAACCGGCAACGGTGCTGCTACAGATGATGGTTGGGCTATCAAACGGACTCCGAATGCGATGAAAATTGGCAGGCGGTCTGTCTACACTATAATAAGATCGCACGCCAAGTTGCAACCCATTCCGAGAACATTTTTATGCCACTTACAAAATAATATTTCGGAGGTGCCGCGGGCGCGTGCGAGTGTGGTCGGCTCAGAACGGACAACGGAGAGAACCGGCGGAACACGAACGGATGCAAGTTTTATGAAAACAATGCCGATGCAATGCGCATGATGCTATGAGACGAGATGCATAACAAGAACAAAATGCAAACAACAGACAAAAACCCAACCACGGAGGAAATAATAAATCACATCTCCGGAAAAGGCAAGAGTCAGAGTTACGAATATGGAAAGTTGTATCCGGGGCGTTACACCTTCGTCCACCACCTTGGATGCGCTCGGCGCGGCGTGGTCAACGTGGTCAACGAACGGCACCATCGGAAGTAGGCTGTGCATGGAGAGGTTGACAGCTGGGTCCACAGCCGCACACAAGGAAATGCCTCCTTATTACGCGCAAAATAATGATTCCTCCACCTGACATCTGGGACCCACCGGAAGGGCCTCTGTATTTCGCGAAAAAAACGTGCCCCCGCTGACTTGTCGGACCCACCAGCTATCTTCGCACGCAAGGAAGTCCCTCCTTATTACGCACAAAAAAATGAATACTCCCCCTGCCAGTTGGAGCCCAGCATACTGGGAGGCTGACTTGTGGGCCTACCAAGTTGACGGGGACGGAGGGCTTTGTCAACTTAGTCAATATGAACGATTCTAGCTCCTGTTACCGTATGATGTTCATCCAACGGTTGTAGTGCTTCTTCAACCTCCGGTCTTCTTGCTCCAGCCGCCCAAACCAGCGCTGGTCGTGCCGCGTGCTCCTGCCTCCCATGGCCGGCTGTGATGCCGCGGAGGCCTCACCGCCCCCTACTACTCCCACCATTGGCCAGACCATCCCTCTACTCACCCACACCCCCTGTTAATCTACGGCGACATCAGCCTCACATCGCAGTCGAACCAGTGAACCCTCGTACTCCTCTTCGCGTGGGCATCCACTGCCGCGTCTTCCCCGGCTCCAAGTCGTCCCCTTCCTAGGCCTCGCCATCGTCCACCGCCGTGGTGCTCTCAACGTGGCATGGTCAACATGGTCAAGGAACGACTTCCACTGGACATGGACTGTACGTGGAGAGGCTAACAGCTGGGTCCACGGCCGCAGCAAGGAAGTGCCTCCTTATTACGCGCAAAATAATGATTCCTCCACCTGACAGCGGGGACCCACCGGACGGGCCACCATATTTCGTGAAAAAAGTTCCCCCCTGACTGCTGGGACCCACCAGCTACACCTTCGCACGCTAGGAAGTGCGTCCGGGCAAAAAAAAACGATTCGCCCCCTGACTACTGGGACCCACCAGCTACATGTTCGCACGCAAGGAAGTGCGTCCGAAAAGAAAATGATTCGCCCCCCTGACTGCTGGGACCCACCAGCTACATCTTCGCACGCAAAGGAAGTGCGTCCGAAAAAAAAAACGATTCGCCCCTCTGACTGCTGGGACCCACCAGCTACATTTTCGCACGCAAGGAACTGCCTGGCAGTCGGGACCCACCTGGTCGAAGCATACATAGCATTGTCATTCTAGTCGCGAACTTGTACGTACATATATACTGGTCGATGTAGAGGCGCGCACATGTCGTAGTAGAGGCGCGTACGTGTCGTAGTAGAGGCGCGCACATAGCATGTACACATACATACAGCGGCCAGGGTGCAAGAAAGAAAATACGGCCACATATGTGTACATATGGGCGGGGCTCGAACGCCTAGTCGCGCATACGTACGGCGAGGGCTCGTGTTCATGGGGAGGCAACAGAATGCGTCGTGTTCATGGGGAGGCAACGAAATGCGTCGTGTTCATGGGGAGGCAATGGAATGCATCGTGTTCATGGGGAGGCAACAGAATGCGTCGTGTTCATCGGGAGGCAACGGAACGCATGGGAGCCAACCAGCTTGGACGGAACAGGCGATGGAAACGAGGCCTGGTGTACCGAAGAACGGAGGAAACGGACCTCCTACGGTCGAAACGGGGGTCCTGTTGATCGGGAGGGGTGTGGCGTACCGCAAAACGGACGAAACGGACTTGTGTTGGAGCGCTACGGTCGAAACGGGGGTCCTGTTCATCGGGAGGGGTGTGGCATACCGCAAAACGGACGAAACAGACTTTTGTTGGAGCGCTACGGTCGAAACGAGGGGGAGGGGAGGGGTGTGGCGTACCGCAAAACGAGACTCCACGGGATACTGTTCATCTCCACCGTCGACCTCCTCTAGCCTCCACGGGCTACCGTCGACCTCCTCCAGCCTCCATGGGCTCCTGTTCATCCAGCCTCCACCGTGCGCTACTCCACCAGCTACTATTCAACCATCCCTCCACGGGCACCCCTCCACCATCTACTGTCCATCCAGCCCTCCACACCACGGGGTCCTGTTCAACCACCCCTCCACGGCCGCCCCTCCACTGTCTACTATTCATCCAGCCCTCCACACCACGGGTTCCTGTTCATCCAGAGGCAACGCCATCGCTCACTGTTCATCCAAACCCCCCCCGCAACGCTCACTGTTCATCCCAGAGGCAGCATCGATCGGCTTCAGTTAGCAGCAGTAGCGAAGGAATCGCTCCATCGGGTTCAGTTAACAGCCATCGATCGATCCCTCGGGTTCAGTAACGCGTAGCCTGCAGTGCAATCGCTCGAGTTCAGTTAGAGCCCAACGCCTCGCTCGGCTTCAGTTAGAGCCAACGCCTCGCACACACGCGCGTACGTATGAGAGAAACGCGCATCACTCCGCCCCCGACCTCCCACCGTAACCGGCAACTCCCCGAAATTTTCCTCCCCCTCGCTTCTACCATGGTTTTTTCTGTCATGGACGGCCCAAAGAATGTCATGCAGCTGCGTCTCCGGCCTGCCCAGGACGAAATACCCATTTTCTGTCATGATGTTTTGTCATAGAAGTAGGAGCCCACCACATCTATGATGATACCGGGTTTTGTCACAATTATCATCATAGAAGTGTCATATGTATGACAGAAAAAAATTCGTTCAGCCCAAAATGTCACGGATGTGTCTTTTTTTTGTAGTGGGGCTACCGCTACCTCTATGTCGCCATTGACAAGTTCCCAAAGTGGCAGAGGTGGAAGCTGTCCGCACCATCCCGGCTGGCTCAATGGTCAAGTTCATCAAGGGCCTCGTGAGCCGGTTTGGGGTACCTAATCACATCATCACCGACAACGGTTTGCAGTTTACTAGCAATCTCTTCAAAACATATTGTGGTAACCTTGGAACGCAGATATGCTACGCTTCGGTGGCACATCCTCGGAGCAACGGCCAAGCTGAACGCGCCAACGCGGAGGTCCTGAAAGGCCTCAAAACCTGGACCTTCAAGAAGAAGATGGACGCCTGCGGCAGGGGCTGGCACGACGTGCTTCAGTCCGTGCTATGGTCCATCTGCACGACCGCTACCAAGTCGACCGGCGAAACCCCGTTCTTCCTCGTCTACGGTGCTGACGCGGTCCTTTCTCACGAGGTTAGGCATCGCTCCGCGTGGGTCCTGGCTTTCGATGAAGCACAAGAGGACGCCATGCGAGGGGCGGACCTCGTGCTGGGGGAGGAACGCCGTCGGGAGGCTGCGCTTCGAGCAGCAAGATACCAACAGGCATTGCGGTAGTACCACTGGCGCAGCATCCGTCCCAGGACCCTCGAGGTAGGTGACCTTGTGCTCAGGCGGGTGCTCTCCAGGGAAGGGCTGCACAAGCTCTCGCCCATGTGGGAGGGCCCATTCAAGGTTGTTCATGTCTCCAGGCCTGGCGCCGCACGCTTGGAGACTCAGTAGGGGTGCCCATCCCAAACACATGGAACATCCAACACCTCCGGAAGTTCTACCCTTGAAGAAAGGCCCATCGCCTGTAAAGAAGGCCTGGCGCCTGTGAAGCTAGACGAACCAAAAAAGGCCTGGTGCCTGTGAAGAAGGCCAATGCATGTGAATCTCATCGCCCAGAGAAAGGCCCGGAGCCTGTGAAGAAGGCCAATGCCTGTGAAGCTCGCCGCCCGTGACACTCTCACGTAATAATGAGTTGGGGCTGTACATGCCCCGGAGTCTCTGGTGAGCCGCCCTCGGGCCTCGGGGGCTCCCGCCCACGCCCAGTGGCAGCACTTAGCTCCGCGCTGGTGAGAAGACGTCGAAGACTAGATTAGGTGCCGGACGCGGCTTTTTCAGTTGCTTTCTGCAGTTGGCTTGTTCTTCCCCATTTGAAGTTTTATCGGGAGTTGCTTTTAGTGTTGTTGCCACCCCGACCTATGACTCTTTGTATTTGTCACCTACTTGACTCGTTTTCTCTCCCGCAAGTCTCCAGAGGGGGCTACGCGGGTGCCCTCGCGAGCGTTTCCTGACCCAGTCTTGTGAGGCTTTCCTACCCAAGTCCATCATGGGAGCACTCCTCCCGGTCCATGCCCCACGGGCATCGCGACACGAACACAGGGCCTGAGTCGGTCGCCCTCACGACCGAGACCGGAAGATTACCTGTCCTGACTAATTCTTGCAGGCCACAAAGCACGCCACGAGACCCCAGCCTCGAGAAGGGAAGACCGGAGCAAGGCCCCCCGAGCTAAGTAATTCCTACACGCGAGCACGCAACACCAAACACAGCACAGGAATGACGAAAATAGCATGATAATTAATGGCAACAGTCCAGCACGCCCCTGCGGGGCCCTACACTACTCTCTCTTTGCGCATGGAAGGGAGAAAAACAAAATAGACACGGCTCGCTCGGCGCCGGCTCGCGGCGAGGGCTCGTACTGCCTCTGGAGCTTAGTCGGAAACTTCCTCACGCTTCACCGAGGCGCGACGGCGGGCTCACCTGCTGCCTCCCTTAAGGCGGGCGCGACAGTGCGGAGGCTGGTCGCGGCCACCGCTGGAGGAGCTGTCGTCCGAAGGGGAGCCGCAAAGGCTTGGCGAGCTGCGAACGCCGCCGACGGCGCACCCGCCTTCACCTTCATCCAGACCGATGCCGAGGCCGGGCACCTGGCCGCCGTCATCGCCTTCCGGGAAGCACTCGACATGGTGGCCGTCTTCTCCAAACACCCTCACGTAGAGGGTGGTGTCACCGTCGAAATTGAAATGCAGGGTGCACCGCGGGCTCAGGCCTCACACGCGGGCAAACGTTTGCCAGCCGCGGGTCAGGGCCACGTTCCCGGCGACGGAAATCTCCAGTGAGGCCCAGGAGGCCCTGCTGCAGCAACCATCCACTTGAAGCCAGAATACGCCAGGAGCGCCGACCGGGAGTTCAACTACAAAGAAGCGGGGAAGCTGGAGCCAGCTGCCGGTTGGGTCCCCTGACCACACGACGAACTCCAGCAGCACCTCCGCCGAATGGAAGCGTGGCCTGGGAGGCCGCGCAGCCACGACACGCCTTCCCTCACCCACCGAGCGTCCATCGCCATGCGGGAGATCACAGCCGCGTCCGCGAGGAGCCACTGCGGGAGATGCAGCATGCTTGCGGGGACGACCCGACCGCGCTTGGGCGGAGGATTGTCAGGCCCTTCCCGACGAGCCTTTCCCTTCTCCGCGGCCGAGAACCTCTTCGGTGGCGCCATAAGAGACGGCGAGCAGCTGGGATGGTGAGAAAGAAGGAAGCGGACAGGAAGATGTACAACGGGGGCTTGTGCCCTCCCGCATTTATAATTGGAGGAGGCCAATCGTCGGCCTCCATGATCACAGGTAATCATGACTTGTTTCTGCACGCTGGGACTTGTCAAGTCGAGCGGTTGCCGAGGCAGCATGGGGAAGCGGAGACGCCCATGTCCAATCAACCGCCACGTGACGCCCAAGGCCACAGGCTGATGGAGCCCGCGGCGCTCCACACTTGCCCCTTCGCTTCTCCGCTAAGCCAAGTCCGAGCGCGCCTTGGGCCCGGGGGCTACTATCGGCGTTCTGGGAACGGGGGTCCCCAGACCTGCCTGCGGCCTGCGGTGTGGCTCAAGTGGTGGCCTAGTACGGCCCATCTTCATCAGCACAAGGCTCAAGACCCTCGTGAGGGGCCAAGCCTCGTGGGGCAGACGACACACGACTTCCTCAGGAACGGCCTTGCCAGGCAGGCTCGCGAGGAGGTGGAGAGATCAAGGCAGAGTACCTCGCGAGGTGCCCATGACGCAAGCCATGATGATCGAGACCAGGCAGGCACCAGGCGGGAGCCAGCCTGTGTAGTGTCCTTGTTTCCTCTTTGGTGCAAAGGGGGAAAGCACATGCGTGGAGTACCGAGGCATCAGGCAAAGGTTCTGATTTTGGTGCAACGAGATCAAGACCAGCAGAGCGGCGGGATGGAGGTCACCATGGAGCCCAGGATGGCGTCATCGCCAGTACCTTTGGCAGCCGAAGACCAACTTTAGTCAGGATAACTTGTACTAGATGTTCCCTTTCGAAATGGTCGTTGTTGGCGCCCTTCCCTCTCAATATTTGGGAAGAGGACCAAGGCCTCTATAAATAGGACTAGCCACCACAGAGGAAGGGAAGGAGATGTGAGAGAGAGCTAGAAAGAGAGAGAGAGAGAGTTGATCGAACTCACCTAAGCAGTTCATCGCACCAGCTCAAGAACACCTCTCGCGAGGCTGTTCTTCCCTTGTATTGTTCATCATCAGCCCCTGAGGCAATCAACCACACCACACAGTGGAGTAGGGTATTACACCACAACGGTGGCCCGAACCAGTATAAATCTTGTGTCCCTCGTGTCGTTCATCGTTTAGCTTAGATTCTCATGAGGCGATCGGACGTGAATTGGTAGGGGGAAGATCTTCGTGCGCACCCCAGAGTTCGAACCTTAAGGGTCTGCCGGAACCCAACATCCGACAGACTTGGAATTTGACTATTTCATCCGCTGGTTTAAAGGAGGTGGACTTGGTTCGCTTATCGAGTATCACGTCGTCCTTATCCACTATGGAGCGTAATGCAATTAATTCTTCGGCCATGAGGGCTTCGTACAATGCTTCGAGGGCCAAGGCGGCTGTTTTATTTTCGGCGCGGAGTGCTATGATCGGATTACTGGCAAGAGTGATAGTTCCATTGGGCCTGGGCATCTTGAGCTTCATGTACCCATAATGGGGTATAGCTTGAAAGCTCACAAACGCATCCCGCCCTAACAAGGCGTGATATCCACTAGTGAAAGGGGCCACCTGAAAGGTTATCTCTTTGGACCGATAATTCTCTGGCGTGCCGAATACCACATCAAGTGTGATTTTTCCCACACATCGTGCCTCCCAGTTGGGAATAATTGCTCGGAAGGTTGTGCTGCTTTGCTCAATGCAGCTCCTGTCTATTTCCATTTTGTTGAAAGTTTCCTCATAAATGAGGTTTAGTCCGCTAACGCCGTCCATGAGCACTTTGGTAAGCTGGAAGCTATCCACAATTGGACTGAGGACCAAAGCGGCTGGTGCCCGGACTGTTCTGAATTGCAATTCGTCACTGGCACTGAAAGTTATGGCCGTGTTGTTCCAGGGGTTTATTGCTACCACTTGGCAGACTTCGGTAAGGCCGCGGAGTGCTCTCTTGCGCCTGTTACCTGAGGCGAAAGTCTCGAAGAATGTTAATACTGTAGTGTTGTGTTCTGTGGGATGTTGCTCTGCGGTGTTTTTTATGAGGAGATCCTCACCGCTCTTGGCCACCTGCCGAAGCATCCAACATGCTCTAAGGCTGTGTGTTGGTACGGTATCCGGTGTGGTGTGTATTTTTCATGGCCTATCGAGCCACCCCTCCAAAACGGTTTGCACGCCCTGTAGTGGGCTTCGATTTCTTTGTGATTGGATCGGGCGACCTACGAGGGTACACCCTTTTTGTTCGGACGAGGGGTTTAGCGAGAGCCAATGGATCCCAAAAGGCTGCCTGAGTTTTCCAAGCGCTTTCCAACACGCAGTACTTCTGTACTATGATCACCAAGTCATCGAAGCGTGATATGTGACGGCGATTTATGGCGTTAAGGAGTCCCTTGTCCATGCAATTTTTGCAGAATAATGAGATTGCGTATTCATCACAACAGTCTTTGACCTTGTCCTTGACAAGGAGGAATCTGGCCCAAAAGTGATGTACCGTCTCATGGGACTATTGTCTGATGCGGGAAAGATCGCTTGAATCTGGGTGGGTGGGTGGATTTAAGTCCGAACCCTGATCCGACCTGTGACCCAGAGCTTGAGGGGTTTCCGAGCTTAATAGTTCGGGTTCCAGGATGTCGACCAATTTTTCTAGCTCACAGTATGATTCTAAGTTCGGAGCTCGGGGCACGTCTTCCCGCGATAAGGTATCCGGCTCGGTGGAAATCTAGACATATTTCATCCTCAATATAGGGGAAGAGTTGTTGCATTGCTCCTCCACCACCGCTATCTGATGGGTGATCGGCGGAGATTCAATCTCTCTCTGATCGGGTTTAAGCCCAATCCGATCATAGTTCGAAGCGACTCCCAAAGCGGCGATGCGATCCAGGAGCCCGTTTAGAGACGATAACTCCGTTGGATCCATCTGATCGGCGTATTCCGAGCTGATGTGGAGACAATTTTTGATGACCTGAGAAGTCACTATCGACCCGATGGCCGAACGGGCGATCAAGAAGAAGCCGCCCAGCCGGAGGGTTTGGCCTGAGGCCAGAGCTCCCCCGAAGGTGATGTTGTCCTTGATAAAAAGGCGAGCCATTAACCCTCTCTTAGACGTCATAGTGGAACTCTCAATGAAAGCACCAATGTCGGTGTCGAAACCGGCGGATCTCGGGTAGGGGGTCCCGAACTGGGCGTCTAAGGCTAATGGTAACAGGAGGCGGGGGGACACAATGTTTACCGAGGTTCGGGCCCTCTCGATGGAGGTAATACCCTACTTCCTGCTTGATTGATCTTGATGATATGAGTATTACAAGAGCTGATCTACCACGAGATCGTAGAGGCTAAACCCTAGAAGCTAGCCTATGATTATGATTGTTCTTGTCCTACAAACTAAACCCTCCGGTTTATATAGACACCGAAGGGGGCTAGGGTTATACAGAGTCGGTTACAGAGAAAGGAATCTTCATATCCAAATCGCCAAGCTTGCCTTCCACGCAAAGGAGAGTCCCATCCAGACACGGGACGAAGTCTTCTATCTTGTATCTTCATAGTCCAACAGTTCGACATATGCATATAGTCTGGCTGTCCGAGGACCCCTTAATCCAGGACTCCCTCAGGCTCTGTCAAGATTGTGGAGTTGAACCAAGGAGTTTGTAAGGGCAAGGAGGTCGCCTACTTCGTGAAGATCTACCCAAGTGAGGCAAGTCATTCATGGGTGATGGCCATGGTGGGATAGATAAGGTTGCTTCTTCGTGGACCCTTTGTGGGTCGATCCCTCTATGGACTCATGCAACCGTTACCCTTTGTGTGTTGAAGTCTCCACCAATGTGGATCTACGATAGCACCACCTATTGGAGCCACGCCAAAAATCTCCGTGTCGTCATTGCGTTTGCACAAACCAATACCATCCATTTACTTTCTTGCAACTTGCATGTTTTACTTTTTCCGCTGCCCATACTCTTGCCATGCTTGCTTGAAGTGTGTTGGGAATTCTTAAAATTGTGTTGTTCTTCAACCTCAACTTGAAAAACATAAAAACTGCTACTTTTGCTTGTTGAGGGTCTAATCACCCACCCTCTAGTCACCTCTTCTCGATCCTTTCAGCTACTTTGCTATTTTTATATTTTCAGATTACAAAAACCTATATCTACTATCTATATTACACTTGTATCACCATCTCTTCACCGAACTAGTGCACCTATACAATTTACCATTGTATTGGGTGTGTTGGGGACAAAAGAGACTCTTTGTTATTTGGTTGCAGGGTTTGAGAGAGACCATCTTCATCCTATGCCTCCCACGGATTGATAAACCTTAGGTTACCCACTTGAGGGAAATTTGCTACTATCCTACAAAACTCTGCGCTTGGAGGCCCGACACGAGTCTACAAGAAGAAGGTTGCGTAGTAGACATCAAGCTCTTTTCGGCACTGCTGCTGGAGAGGTTAGTGCTTGAAGGTATATCTTTATATCTTGCAATTGAATCTTTTAGTTTCTTGTTTTATCACACTGTTTTTTTATAAAAGAAAACTAAAAATGGAATTGAGGTTGCCACATATAATTCATCTTTATCATGTCTTTCTTGAAAATGATGGATCAGAAAATTGTGCCAAAGTGTTAGAAGAAGAATGCTATAAACTGTTTGGCATACAATCTTTGAATGATGAGCATGATTTCAATGTTGTTAGTGTGAATTCTTTGAATATGCATGATGCTAATGATATGCAAAGCTACAAGCTTGGGGATGCTATGTTTGATGAGTATGATATTTTCAGTCCCCCAAGTTTTGATGAGAATATTTATTATGATGAAGGCATGCCTCCTATTTACAATGATTATATTGATTAAAGTGGGTTTGGAAGAGTGTCAACTTTAGGAAGTAATGATCCCACTATTTTGGATGGTGTTGAATCTTATTGTGATAATTATGAAAGTGGATTTGGAGAGGTCATGACTTTATTTAGTGGTGAATCCACTATTTCGGAAGAGGTTCCAATTGATTATAACAAGAAAGTTTCTATTTATGATGATTATTGTGATGACATGCATGCTCTAAATAATAATGATAACTATGAAACCTGTCATATTGATTTTGATTTTCAATTGGATTATGCCTCACATGATAGTTATTTTGTTGAGTTTGCTCCCACTATTAGGAATGAGAAGAAATTTGCTTCTCTGGAGAGTAATAAAATTTCTATGCTAGTGGATCATGAAAAGAATGCTTTATGTGATAGTTATATTGTTGAATTCATTCATGATGCTACTTAAAATTACTATGAGAGGGGAGCATATGCTTTTACATATTGCAATTATATCAAGTTTCCTCTCTATGTGTTAAAAATCTTGAAGTTTTGCTTGTTTTACCTTCCTATGCTAGTTGATTATTGTTCCCATAAGTTGTTTGCTCACAAAACCCCTATGAATAGGAAGTGGGTTAGACTTAAATGTTCTAGTCATATGCTTCATGATGCTCTCTTTGTGCTCCAATTCTTATCTTTCATGTGAGCATCATTAAAATTATCAATGCCTAGCTCAAAGGCTTTAAAGAATGCCTAACCCAATATTTTTATTTTCTGTTTTTAGGTAATTTTATCATCTAGCCTCTGGTTAGATGTGTTTTCATGTTTTAATTTAGTGTTTGTGCCAAGTAAGACCCTTGGGATAGTTTGGAAGATTGTTGATTTGATCTTGCTGAAAAACAGAAACTTTTGCACCCAGTAAAACAATTTTCAAACATCACAGAAGCGTTCTTTTGATCTGTGTTTTTTACACAAGATTGATGGACAAATTACCCAGGTTTTCACAATTTATCAGATCTTTTGGAGTTACATAACTATACGAAGATTCCAAATTACTACAAACTGTTCTGTTTTTGACAGATTCTGTTTTCATTGTATTGTTTGTTTATTTTGATGAATCTATGGGTAGTATCGGAGGGTATGAATCATGGAGAAGTTGGAATACAGTATATATAACACCAATATAAATTTAGAATGAGTTCACAATAGTACGTAAGTGGTGATTTGCTTTATTATACTAATTGAGCTTACGAGTTTTCTGTTGAGTTTTGTGTTGTGAAGTTTTCAAGTTTTGGGTAAAGTTTTGATGGATAAGGGAATAAGGGGTGGTAAGAGCCTAAGCTTGGGGTTGGCCAAGGCACCCAAAAGTAATATTCAAGAACAACCAAGCATATAAGCTTGGGGATGCCCCGGATGGCATCCCCTCTTTCATCTTCAATCCATCGGTGAATTTACTTGAGGCTATATTTTTATTCACCACATGATATGTGTTTTGCTTGGAGCATCATTTTCTTTTATTAGGATTAGCTTGGTGTCATTTATAAAAAGGTTTTGTATCTTTTATTTCAATAAAAGTGTCAAGGACAACCTTCACCATGCTCAATTTGCAAATATATGAGTTGCTTTTCAAAACAGAAAATTTTCTATGATTGTCTGAATATTTGTGAATAGTCGGAACATGATAAAATCTTGAAATTTTTACACAATGAGTAACAACAAATTTTCTACAGTGTGATAATTTTTCATAATTTTTGGTGTTAGGAAAGTATGACTCCTGTTGCATTCTTTACAGACTGTTCTGTTTAGACAGATTGCTGTTACGTTTGCACTGTTTGCATATGTTTGCTTGTTTAATGATTCTATTTGAGGATAGGAGTATTAAATATGCAGAAGAAATTAGTATGTGATGTCAAAATATTACTTTATTGATTTGCTATAGTAGAGAATTATAAGGTTTTGCATTGATTTATACTAACTTATCTCATGAGTTCTTGTTGAGTTTTGTGTGGATGAAGTTTTAAGAATTAGGGAAACTATGATATGGGAGGAATTAAGGAGACACAAAAGCTCAAGCTTGGGGATTCCCAAGGCATCCCTAATTAATATTTCAAGAAGTCTCAAGCATCTAAGATTGGGGATGCCCCGGTTGGCATCCCACCTTTCTTCATCAACAATTATCGGTTAGCCTCAGTTGAGCCTAAATTTTTGCTTCTTCACATTGGTTGTGCTATACTTGGAATGCCATTTTATTTTGTTTTGCTTCATGTTTGAATAAAATATTAAGATTAAAATTTTCTTTATGAGAGAGAGTCCTCACATAGCTAAATAATTATTTGACTACTCATTGATCTTCACGTATATGTTTTTGGAGTAGTTTGTCATTTACTCATGTGCTTCATTTATATCCTATGAGTAAATGTCTGAATGAATTGAATATCACAAATCAGAAATTATATATGTTTCATATGCTTATACGATTGGGAGTAATGACTTCACATATAAGAAGTAGAGGTGGTAAATTTATTGAAAGTGAGCAAACGTAGTATTGGTCACTAGAACAATTCATGAAAGAATATTGAAGGAAGAGAGATTTCACATATAAATATACTATCTTGGTCATCTTCTATGATTGTGAGTGACACTAATTATTTTCAAACCTGAGCAAATTAGTTGAAGATGGACAAGGAAGACAACATACTGAGTTATTGCTTGGGTATATTTGTCTAGAAGTTATATTGTTATGGATCCTCCAACATGTGATGCTTGCTATTTAGAATCTTTTGCTAGCCAAAAATTCTATACTAAGCGGGAATACTGCTTGTGCATCCAAAATCCTTGAACCAAGTTTCTTCCATGAGTGTCCACCATAACTACCTATATGCGGTATTTACATGCTGTTCCAAGTAAATTTGCATGTGCCAAGCTCTAAACCTTCAAATAATAATCTGCTCTGTATGCTCGAATCGCTCATGTAGCGACTAAGGGCTGTCAGTATCTTCCATGCTAGGTGTGTTATTCTCACGATGAGTCTTTATTCACTTATCATTCACTAGAGAGTGGCTAGTAATTGGGATGCCCAGTCCTATGATCAAAAGATCAAAAACAAAATCGCAAATAAATTAAACAAAACCCCCAGGACTGTTGTTGGTATGGACGGTACATGTTGTTTCGGATCAGTCGTGGAGTGTGATTGTTGGTGGAGGGGGAGTAAAAACTTTACCATTCTGTTTGGGAAGAGCCTATAATATGTCTAGCATGGAAGATAGTGAGAACCCTCGGCCATTACGTTGACAATGAAAGCATACTTCTCAAAACTATATTCATCTCTCTTTTAAAAGCTTAGAACTCGGGCACCTCTGCAAATCCCTGCTTCCCTTTGCGAAGGGCCTATCTTTACTTATGTGCAAGATTAAGTAGTATTCCTTCGCATTCCAACCTACTATTTAGTTGGCAAGCATCATGTGATGGGGAAAGATCTAAGCATATATGGCCATTCAAATATATATTGTTTTGATAGAAAGACTGTAAGGCACCCCCCTACAATATAATTGGTGCAACAAACCCAAATTGCAAGTACCATGCCTTGAACCTGGTTGGGTGGGAAGGCATCAACCCCTTCCCACCACTAGGCTATGCCTTAGTCTGCCATTCAAATATATTTGATCATGAATTATTATTGTTGACAATTATCTATATGATAAATAAGTTGGGAGGTGAAACATTAAGCCCATATCTTTCCATGTGTTCAATGGATACTATTTGTTCCAAAAATATGCTTTGAGTGGTAGCAATAATGGAAGAGTATATGATAGTTGAGTACGTGGGATTTGCTAAATCAAAGCTCTTACATAGACCCTTCCTGAAAATAAGATGAATTGCAATTGTTTGATGACTCAGAACCTAGTTTGTTAGTTTCAAGAAAGCTTATGATCTATGCTTGTCACGGGAAACCGCGACCACCTATGGGGCCAGGACGGCCCCTTGCTGGTTCGGTAGGGGGATGGAGCATTGCACAAGGAGCAGACCAACATGGGGCAGCGCGGCAGAGATCACACGGGCAGTTTTACCCAGGCTCAGGCCACCGTGAGGCGTAAAACCCTACTCCTGCTTTGGTGGATTGATGCTGGAAAAGTGGTGGTGGAGCATAGTAAACTTGCGCGGCAAGGGTTTCCACGGGGCGGTAGCGACTACGCGCGTATGGTGGTGCGAGTTCTCTAACTTCCCTACCTCTTGAACCGTTGCCATGGGCCTCCTTCTATAGGTTAAGGGGTCACCACAGTGGCAAATTAGTCATTAGACACTGATAAGATAGCAAATAGTGTTGTCATACCTAACTCTGCAGGCTGAAAGTGTGCATTTAATGCACCGCTTAACGTCACGTTGTTGGTTGCCCGGCAAGGCTTGCCAGGCTATCTTGCCAGCTCCATGCTTGCTCGTCTGACACATCATAGGATGGGTGTCGTCTATGGGTTTTCTGGTAAAAAAGGGGTGCCATGTGGCGAATGGCAGCCACCTAATCACTCTACGGTTTGACACCGCACTGGTCGATGACATGAGTCCTGGTGGAGTGGTCGGTGAGGTGATATGGCCTTCACAAGTCCTGGCAGGCCCTGCCGGGACGCCTTGGTCCTCTTCTTCTAGGGGTGGCCTCTCCCCTTGCCAAGCTCGCCTGCTCGGCAAGGGAGTCCTCTCTCTTGACAATGTATTGTTTCTCTGGCTTGGTTGGTCCCTCTGATCTACTCGTCGGTTCTTTGAATCTTGGTTTCTTGTATATCTTGGTTGTATCTTGGATTGTCCATGCATGAGTCAGGGGAAAACATACACCCTATATATTTTCACCGGCATAAGCCCCCGGGCTTGGGCCACATGTGTCGCGGCGCACGTTGGTTTAGGCCCCAAACCGTGTGCGGACACATGGCAGTAGACGGCTGCGCGTGCCAGTTTTCCATGACGACTGGTCAATCCAACGTCCACTTCGTGTAATTACTGCGTGTTGTGGGGTCGTGGGACTGTAGCAGTTAAGGTAAAAAGGTAACTTTCTGAAGTGTCGCGTCCCTGTTCCGCGTTTCCCGCTTAAGAGCAGGGAAAAACGGAGCGGCGCGATTCATCTGTCTTCTGCTCCACTTCCCCATATTCTTCCTCCACAAGCCAAACAATAGTTCCTCCTCCCTTCCCTCCGCTGTCATTTTCCCCATTGATTCCTTCCGCGTCCCTACCGCCGGAATGGGGAAGAAACCCGCGGATAAGAAGAAGTAGACGGCTACAGCGAAGGAGGCCGCCGTCGTGGGAAGCAAGAGAGGGGCGAAGCTGAGCAAGAGGCGGAGCGAAGATGTCGTCTTCACCCCGTCAAATTTGAGCGGCCCAATCCTTCAATCAAGGTATGGGTATTTGTGGGGGAGGCCCATTGAGAAAGGGCATGGAGCACCGGTGGTGTATGTGGCGGGAAAGGAGGCTCCACAGGATTCCTATCGATTCTTTTGTGCTTATTTCATCTGCGGTATTTGTCCTCCTTTCTCCGAGTTTTTTGAGGAGATCATGTATATCAATGGGTTCGACCTCCTCGATTTACGCCAAATGCAATGGCGACCATGGCCATTTTTGCGCATTTGTGCGAGAATTTCGTCGGAGTCAGACCCAATGTGGAACTGTTTCGGCATTACTTTGTCCCACGGGAGGAGAGCAGAGTCTACTGCTCCGAAATCATTAGCTGGATGCCGCGCATAACAAGGAAGATCTAGGATTACCTCCCTGGGTACCAGTGCAAGCAGTGGGATGAATGGAGAGGATATTGGTGCTGGATCCAGGATAAGGAGGCCCCCGAGTTCTGTGAAGCACGGAAGGAATGTGTTGAGAGAGGCAAGGCTTGGAGTGCCAAGGGCCTTACTGAAGACAGGCTGCGCCCGACAATCAATATGATAACTTGTTTGAGGGCTGCTGGGTTAACCATCAAGCATGTGGGGGAGCCCGAGGAATGGCTTGGGTTGGCCCCCAAGCCCCCGAGTCGGATCCTGAGCAGCGCACCCGCAAGCGTGCCGCTGCCAATCCAACCGCTAGGAAGGTGAAGAAGACTACCACCAAAGCCTCCAAGGCTGAGGTGGCGTGCCGCTAATCTCCTCGTCTTGCCAAGACCAAGACCTCTTCCGGCGGGCGAGCAGCGGTCGTGGAGGATGATCCCGACACTAGCCCGAGTTCGAGTTCTTTGCAGAACTTGTCCTCGCCTGATCTCTTGGCCCCGCGCCAGGCGCCGCAGCTACCGGAGAGCTCTGCCCCTCTAAGGGAGTCTTGGATTAAGGGGTCCTCAGATGGCCGGACTATTAACATTGGCCAGACTGTTGGGGGCCAGACTGTTGGGCTATGAAGATACAAGATAGAAGACTTCCTCCCGTGTCCGGATGGGACTCTCCTTGGTGTTGAAAGCAAGCTTGGCGATTCGGATATGAAGATTCCTTTCTCTATAACCGACTTTGTATAACCCTAGTCCCCTCAAGTGTCTATATAAACCGGAGGGTTTAGTCCGTAGAGGCAATCACAATCATAATCATATAGGCTAGACTTCTAGGGTTTTAGCCATTACGATCTCGTGGTAGATCAACTCTTGTAATACTCATATTCATCAAGATCAATGAAGCAGGAAGTAGGGTATTACCTCCATAGAGAGGGCCCGAACCTGGGTAAACATCGTGTCACCCCTCCTATTACCATCGACCTTAGACGCACAGTTCGGGACACCCTACCCGAGATCCACCGGTTTTGACACCGACATTGGTGCCTTCATTGAGAGGTCCACTGCATCGTCACCAAAAGGTCTGATGGCTCCGTCAATCATCTACAACAATGCGGTCCAGGGGGAGGTTTTCCTCCCCAGGAAGATTTTCGTATTCGGCGGCTTCGCACTGTGGGCCAACTCGCTTGGCCATCTGGAGCAGATCGACAGCTACGCACCTGGCCATCAGGTCGGATTTGGAAGCTTGAATTATGTTACCGATATCCACGGAGACTTGATCTTCACCGGATTCCAGCCCACGACAGCCGCTCCCTGCCACAACGATGAACATGACCTAAATCTATCATCGGATCGTGACCAGGAAATAGCGCATGTAATTGCTCTGGCCCTAGATCCGGAGGAGATTGCGCTGTCCGAGGACGGGAAGCTCAACCCCGTCACGGAAGGCGCAAACTCAGCGGCGTTAGAGCCACACACAGATCCAACCTTGAGCGGGGCCTATGTCAACGGAACCTCAGATTTTTCTCCGGCCATGGGTTCCGAACCGCGTGCATCCGTGCCTATCGAACTTGATCAGGCTCCGATCATTGAGTTCAGCTCCACGGACATCTTCCAGCACTCACCTTTAGGCGATGTGCTAAATTCACTAAAAGCCCTCTCCTTGTCAGGAGACTCTCTGCCGAACTATATCCGACTTGAATTGGAAGCTGATGACAGAGAATTTCGCTTCCCACCAACCACCCACTGCATAGCCACTGTCGAAGACTTAACCGACATGCTTGATTACAACTCCGAAGACATCGACAATATGGACGATGATGCCGGGGAGGAGCAGGCACAGAAACCACTGCTTACAGGGAGCTGGACAGCCACCTCCTCGTACGACGTATACATGGTGGACACACCCAAAGAAAACAACGGCGACAATGAGAAGGATCCAGTCGAGGATAAACCTCCTAAGATACAGCCAAAACGCCGACATCAGCGGCGCCGCTCTAAGCCACACCTGGAAAAGGCAACAATACCGGCACAGGAGAAAATAATACTCTGGACGATGCTGAAGACAATGAAGACCCCATTGAGCCAACTTCCAAACATGACGAATGGGAAGATGTGCAAGTTAGCCCTGATGAATATGCCTTGAATGAAGACTTGGAGGACAGCAACTACCTTCCGCTCTCCAAGGACGAGGTGAGCCTCGGCGACGAAGACTTTATCATGCTTGAGGAGCCCGTTGATCAGGAACGCTTTAAGCACCGGCTAATGGCCACCGCAAGGATCCTAAAAAATAAGCATCAGCAACTTCAAGATGATCAAGATCTGCTCAACAATAGCTAGACTAATGTCCTAGCAGCCGAAGAATACGGCCTCGAGCGCCCAACCAAAAGTTACCTAAAGTGCAAGTTGATACCCCAATTCGATGATGAGGCACTGGAGCTCATCCTACCAACGTATAATGCGGCTGACCGGCCACCACGTGGCCAGGACAAGGTGGCAACTCGAGCCAAACACCAGCCTGCACTGGCTCACCTTAAAAACAAAGACACAATAGCTCGAGGATATACATACGACCTACGGCATGAACTGGAAAACAGAGCAGGTCAGTCAAGATCGATATACGGATCGTGGGGGTGTTCCCCGATGCGCGATGATGGCCACCCGACCGGAGGTGACAATATAACCACATTCAGGCTGAAAACCGCAGATGAACTCCATCCGAGCTACGTAACGACTTGGCCCGATATAGAGGCGCCGCACACCTGCTTTGCTTCATTGATGAGGTAATGGAACATGAATTCCCGGTAAACCCGTGAACATCGAGTCATATGATGGGACAACAGTCCCCGCGGTATGGATTGATGACTTTCTTCTCCATATTCATATGGCCCGCGGTGATGATCTTCATGCCATCAAATACCTCCCGCTAAAACTCAAGGGACCAGCTCAGCACTGGTTGAATAGTCTGCCCGAAAACTCCATTGGCAGCTAGGAAGACTTGGAAGATGCCTTCCTCGACAACTTCCAATGTACATATGTCCGACCTCCGGATGCCGATGACTTAAGTCACATAGTTCAACAGCCTGGAGAGTCAGCCAGGAAATTCTAGACTAGGTTCTTAACTAAAAAGAACTAGATCGTCAACTGTCCAGATGCCGAAGCCCTAGCGGCCTTTAAACATAGCATCCGTGACGAATGGTTCGCCCGACACCTCGGCCAAGAAGAGCCAAAGTCTATGGCAGCCCTCACGACGCTTAAGACCCACTTCTTTGCGGGCGAGGATAGATCGCTAGCCCATAGCAATAAAAATGCAAGCGAACCTGGCACTTCTGAAGCCAGAAATAGCAACGGCAAGCCCCGACACAACAGACACAAGCGTTGAAAGAACGGTGACAACACCGAAGACACGGCGGTCAATGCTGGATTCAGTGGCTCTAAGTCCCGTCAGCGGAAGAAGCCATACAAAATAAACAATCCAGGCCCATCTAGTTTGGACCGCATACTCGATCATCCATGTCAAATCCACGACACCCCTGACAAACTAGCCAATCATACCAACAGAGAGTGTTGGGTTTTTAAACAGGCTGGCAAGCTAAATGCAGTTAAACACAGGGGGACAGAAGAAGTCCCCCCCCCCCTCCAAGCTAAAAAGGTGAACATGATATACGCTACCCACATCCCCAAGAGGAGCGCAATCGCGCGCTCAGGGACGTCTACGCGATAGAGCCAGTCACCCCAAAGTTCAACCCAAGGTCGTCCTGACCGATCAGCTTCGATCGCAAGGACCATCCAACCAGTATTCATCATGGCGGTTCAGCTGCACTGGCCCTTGACCCAATCATTGATGGATTCCATCTTACGCGAGTCCTTGTGGATGGTGGTAGCATCCTGAACCTGCTCTATCAAGACACAGTGCGCAAAATGGGTATTGATCCCCCAAGGATCAAGCCCACAAAACTACCTTCAAAGGTGTCATACCAGGTGTAGAGGCCGCTGTACGGGCTCAATCACACTGGAGGTGGTCTTTGGGTCCCCCGACAATTTCTGAAGCGAAGAGTTGATCTTCAATATCGCCCCCTTCCGCATTGGCTATCACGCACTACTCGGACGAACCGCATTCACTCGATTCAATGCAGTGCCACACTACACTTATTTGAAGCTCAAGATGCCCGGACCATGCGGTGTCATAACAGTCAATGGAAACACGGGATGCTCCATCCGTACCGAGGAGCACACCGCGGCCCTTGCAGCAGAAGTATAGAGCGTCCTTTTCAGGCAGAACCTTAATTCGGCGCCCAAGCTCCCGGACACTGTCAAACAAGTCCGAGCTACTCTGCAGCCGGACAGTCCGGCTCACCAAGAGCTCGACTAGCAATTTGGCCTCCGTCCCAGCCCCGACCAAGCGGTGGCATTCGTACCGCACGTACATAACTACACACTTAAAATACCATGGGCATAGACGGAGGCACAACTTGATCGCGGTCCATAATACGGCTCAACCTTCCCTGGACCCGCATAATTTCACTTTTTCTTTTTTCTTTCTAGGTTTTTTTTTTCTAGGCCTTTCCTGGTGACCTGATTGACGGACCTATCAAGGGATGGATACACCAAGATGGCAAGAAGCTTTGACGTATAAGGGAATTTCCAGGTGGTCTCTTTAAATGATCGTTATGCCTGTTTTAAAGACCCGCACGCAGCTCTCCCTTGGTCGTGGCATGTTAAATAGCCATGTTTGCTTATTGCACTTCTTGTACAAATACGCTTTGACATATTAATCAAAATACAGTGGAAAATAGTTTGCGGCCCAATTTCTGCGACATTAGCTTATTGCTTCATTTTTCTTTTTGTTTGATATTTTTATTAATTGCATTCGTACACTCTGGTACGCCTTAATTCGCCAGGGGCTTCATTACACTCCATAATATGGCAACAAAGTACGAGCACTTTTTTATAGTATAGTTCGGCACCCCGAACTTATAGCATTATACACATCGGCTCCGAATCATATCTTTGGTCAATAGTTGGGTTCTCCGCTCTAGTGCTTACTACCTTACGTTCCGCTATATCGGCTAGGGTAGTAAAGGGAGAACTACTATGATTGTGTCCTGGTTCATCCGGAAGAGCACCTTAGTAGAGAAGGCCGAAAACTGACTGTCATGATGCGGCGTGAGCCGGTCAGCTGTTCAAGAGGTTACAAATCGTTAGCGATTTTTTCCGCACTATCCGATGAATCGGTTCTTATCCGAACAGGTGTTTACAGTACCCCAAGTTCAGACTTATGAATACTAGGGGCTGCGCCTAAATTTCTATTGTCAAACTCCTATAGCTAAGTGAGGGTGATAAAGCCACATAGTCCGATTGCCTAGTTCGTTGTGCTAAACACCTCCTTTAAGGACCAAAACTTTGGAATAAAGAGTGTTTAGATTCATCGCGAACACCCCCGTACTATCTACATGGGGGTTGAAGCCGACGACTGGCCAACTCCCAGATTTAACAAAACAGCCACAGAGGAGGTGAAATTTTAAATAACAGACATTATATTACATAACGACTCTGTTTTCATAATACAGGTAGGGACAAGATAACATGAATGTATTCACTCAAAGTTTACATCCTTAGCACATTGCTCTGCCAGAAGGTAGGATCCCTCCATAACATTGTCAAAGTACAACTCGAGGGTGCGGTGCTCCTTGCCCGCAGGCGGTCCCTCGGTCACAAGCTTCGCGGCGTCCATCTTCACCCAATGCATCTTGGCTCGGGCGAAGGCCATTCACGCGCCCTCGATGCAGACAGACCACATGATAGCATCAAGAGGGCAGGCATTGACCAGCCACTTCACGAGCCCGAAGTAATTGATGGGTATGGCTTCGGCAGGCCATAACCGAATTATCAAATCCTTCATGGCTAGTTCGGCCGCCCTATGTAGTTCAACCAGCTGCTTTAGCTGATCACTAAAGAGCACCGGATGTTCTGGTGCAAGGTATTGCGACCAAAACAGCTTCTCCATAGAGCTCCCCTCTTTGACTCGGAAGAACTCCGCAGCATCTGAAATGCTGCGAGGCAGATCCGCAAATGCACCTAGAGAACTCCAAATCCGGGTCAGTAAGAGGAACCTATTCTTCACATATTTGCTCTGTATAATAAAGGCCTTACCCACGGCGATTTTTCTGGCCTCTTGGATTTCCTAGAGGGAGCCCTGGGCTTCAACCCGGGCATCATGTGCACTTTGGCAGGCCTTGGTGAGTTCGAACTCTTGATCTGTAAGGTTGCGCTCCAAGGACTCACACTTCTTGACGGTGTCCTGGAGCTCTTGCTGGACCTCACTGACCCTGGCCTCATGCTTTTCACGGGTGACTTGTTCCTTGGCCGCTCTCTCCTCGGCTTCGGCCAGCGCCTTCTTAAGAGCCTCCACCTCGGTCGCCGCTCCTAATAAATATCATGGCAATTTAGTCATTACAAATCATCCATCCTTCCTGAGAATAGACAAAGTTATTGCATACGTTGATTGTCTTCCAGCTGTTTCTTCACACAGCTGAGCTCCTCCTCGGTCCGCTCCGGACTTTGCTTCAGTATGGAGACCTCATCAGTGTGAGAGGTTGCAGCCAGCAATGATGCCTGCTTATTCACATTGACTTAACTGGTTAGTTACCTGCGAAAATTGTTTGATCCTCTGTCTGGTTTTTCTTTTCGAACACCGGAGAGTGTCTCAGGGGCTACTTTCTATACTGTGACATTCTTTTTACATAATTACATTGCTTACCCCAAAGCCTATTAGAAGGCTTGTGCAGGCTTCAGTCAGTCCGCTCTTTGCAGATTGAATCCTGTCAATCACTGTACCCATAAGGGTACGGTGTTCCTCAACAATGGAAGCGCCTCGCAGCGCTTCCAGCAAATTATCCGGAGCCTCTGGATGGACAGAGGTCACCGGTGGAATAGGCACACCTCCTTCTTTCGAAAGAGGCGGCTTGCCTGATTCCGAAGCCGTATGGGTCTCCGGAATTCTATTCGGCTGGGGGCCGAATTGGATATGGCCCCATCATCAGTATCCATGGGGGTTTGCTCCCCCATGTGTCCGACAGCCGAGGTTTCACCCTCCGGCACCTCCCGGACAGCCTCCTGTGTCTGTCCTTCACCTGGGATCCTTCGGGACGACGCCTCGGCGCCATCCATGTCCTTGGGAGAGGAGGCCGCTGGAAGGGTCCCACTGTCCATCGCCTCCGGGTCCAGCGAATCCTCCGAAGATAAGGACCGCTCGAGGTTGGACCGAGCCGGACTACGAATGCATAATTCAACACGTTAATACTATGAAGTAGTGAGGCCGAATATATGAATGTATCCGAGTTTTTGAAGTACTCACGATTTGGCCAGGGGCTTGTCCCTAGGGCGCCACTCCGAGATGCTATCGGTGGCCACTGTGGAGTTGTCCGGAAGGGAAGCTTTCCCCTTCTTGGACGCCTCGGCATCTAGACGCGTGGAGGCCGGCCTCTTCTTTATCCCCCCCTCAGGGGGAATGGCTTTCTTCTTCCTCCTCCTCTTCCTCGTCGTCCTCGGTGGTGGAGGAATGAGTCTCGACGTCCTCGGACATCATGTCCGAAGCGCCCTTACAACAGAGACCACCCCTGGTCCCCTTGGCCTTCTTCTTGGCCTTCTTCTCCGGCGCTTGATATGGCACCGGAACCAGCATCTTCGTCAGAAGCGGGATTTCTGGGTCTTCGGGCAGCGGAGCCGGACAGTGAATCCGCTCCGCCTTCTTTGTCTAGCCCTAAAAAAATCAATAGGGAGGCTTAGGCGTCTTCCTTGAGTATGCAAGTAAAGGGTACGCCTTGAAAACATGAAAAAAACTTACGAGAATAGCGGGGTGTGTTAAGTCGTGCCTGTAGTCCTCGGTCATGGCTGGTCGCGTCTCGCTAGACTTGACAAGCACCTTCCAAATGTCTTCGTGCGTAGTGTCGAAGAACTGCAGCAAGGTCTGGTGCTTGGCCAGATTGTACTCCCATAAATGGCAAATTCGGCGTTGGCACGGTAGGATCCGGCGAATAAGCATCACCTGGATCAGATTGATGAGCTTGATATTCTTGTTTATCAGGTTCTGTATGCGCGTCTGAAGCGCTGTAAGCTCGTACGGCGAAGACCAGTCTAGGCCCTTCTCTGGCCAGGAGGTGAGCCGCATCGGGGCTCCGGACCGGAATGCGGGAGCCGCGGCCCAGGTGGTGCCGTGCGGCTCTGTGACCTAGAACCACTTCGACTGCCACCCTTTGACAGTCTCCACGAAGGAGCCTTCGGGCCATGTGACATCACTACAAAAAAAATACACTTCCGTGATGATACGTGTTTGTCACAGTAGGTCGCGTTTTTTTCATGCATGTACATCCATGACGATTTTATGACAGAATCAAGATAGTCATACCTGTGCTGTCGTAGAAGTGTTCCATGACATTACCAAAATTATCATCACGGAAGTGTCCACTTCCATGACGATAAATCGCGTGTCATAGAAGTGCTTTCAACAAGGGTGACGACACGTGGCGTCCACCATAATGGGATGCCGTTAACCACCGTTAAGCTATCGGGTCCGGTTTTGGATCTGATAACCCGCTAACAGCCACGACCAATGCCGATTTTCCACGTGTAAAATTCTCATTGGCCTATGGATCCACGCGCCAGCTCAGCGTTGGCACAGGTGTCACTCATCCAACGGTCAAGATGGGACTATGATATATTGACATGTGGATGGGCCCAAAAGTGGCCCATAAAGTTTAAATGGGCCGGCCCAACTGAAGGCCCATAAGATTTAGCGGACCATAATGGGCCGGCCCAGCTAAAGGCCCACAAGATTTTGCAGACAATAATGGGCCGGCCCAGCTAAAGGCCCACAAGATTTAGCGGACCACAATGGGCCCGCCCAGCTAAAGGCCCACAAGATTTTGCAGACCATAATGGGTCGGCCCAGCTAAAGGCCCAACATTCTCTATTAAGGACCGTACGGCAAGTGTCAAATCGGCCCGTCAATGACCTGTCCTAAACTTGTCATCCTTTCGGCCCATGGTCACTTCTGGCCCGTTAACAATCCGCTAAGTAATTGGGCCGAATTACGGCCCGGTGTATTTCCGGCCTGTTAAAGGTCCTGCTTCATTTGGGCCCATCTATAGGCCATCAAAACTTTCGGCCCATAAACGACCGTGAAGGATTTGGGTCATATTCGGCCATGTCTGACATTCGGCCTGTTAGAGGTCCACCATAGATTTGGGCCACTTTCGGCCTGTTGTCATTTTCGGCCTGTTAATGCTGGACGAAAACCATGGGCCATATGTGGCCCAACGTCATATCGGGCCCATTAACGGCCCATATAAAAATGATGATAATCTAGCCCGACCGAAGTTCCGGCCTGTTAAAGGCCCGTGTATTAGGTCGGCACATTTATGGCCCGTCCGAATTTCGGCCTGTCAAAGATCCGCATCGTAAATGGGCCACTATTTCGGCCTGCTAAGACCAGTGGGTTATTTGGCACAATCAGGGCCCAATCTCACTTTCGGTCTATTAAAGGCCCATGTTTTTTATGGGCTCGAGATATTTACACTTGTAAACGGCCTATTTTTACTAAGGGCCCAAATTATGTTTAGGCCTGTTAAAGGCCCACTATGGGCATAGGCCTACCAGAAAAATATGAACGCTTATGCTGATTTAGGCCTGGATATTTTTAATGGGCTACATGCAGATTTCGGCCCGTAATCGTTTTTAGCCAAATTAGAATAGGCCCGACGAATGTTAGCATGTTGGGCTCCTATGAAGCTTTTGGCCAAATACATTACTAAGATAAACCTACACTATACAAAAATAGCGTCGTAATTACTGTAGCCTATGGCAGCATCGTAAATGTTGTATCACAACAAAATAAATTCCAACCATACAACAAAAGGCCTATTGGCATAAAGTTTACAGTCCTTCCAGATAAAAGAACCATCAGATGTATAGAAGCACAGATCATTTGACCTGAGTGCTAATGTTTCAGGCTGTAGAATTTGATGGAGCAGCACGATCTTCACCTTTTTTCTGCCATTGCTCTTGAACAACAAAGCGAGTGTCTGATAGTCTGGTTTCAAAACCATTCATATCTTGACGACATTTGTCAACCACTATTCTTGTTTATGAAACAACGTCCATTAGGGATTGGACTTGTGTCTGGAGCACAGATATATCACTCTGTCTAGCAGGAAGATTTTGTTCAGTAGGAGATTTGGACAAGGTTACCTTGACAACCAACCCAGAATTACGCAGGAAGGTGCTTTTTGCACTGTTAGTGGAGAGATACTGGTGCACTACAGCAAGAGGTGACATTGTGCCTATGGTAGCCTCGTCCCCTTCAGGTGGTTGTGGCTGTTCAATCATTTGTTCCATAGCTTCCTGAAAGTTCGAACTTGTAGGTTAGTGTAACAGATAAGTTACTAATGAGACAAAAACAAACAAAGTAGGTTACACGTTTATACATAACTTATTTTGGTGAACTATTGTAATACATTAGCATGTATTATAGTGCCAACTACATAATAAAATCACTTTCGGAACATATGTCCATGTAGCATGCCTACTGTATTGTCTATTTCCTCACATTCGTTTACATCTAAGGATAAAGAGACATGGTTTAAAGTAGGATGAACATAATATGACATCATTCATATCATGGGCAAACAGATATAAAACAAACAAACTATTTTATCATTGTGTGCGCACATGAACATAACAACTAGATTACAGATCAAGACCAAAAGAGTATCCTTCATCTCTTTTAAACCATGTAAGGTGAAATGATACGTTAAGACAACTGTGTATAAAAGTGAACAGTGTAATTGACATTGGCTGCAAACCAAGTAGTTAAATGAACACATCACAGTACCAATCAGTTCAAAGGCAGGAGGAGTAAGGACTTACAACAGCAGCTTGAACCGGTGTGCTCATGCCCTTCATCTTGCAGGTGTGGCCACACTTGACGATTTGCACTGCATTCGGTTCAGGTTCTTTTTGGTCTGCACGGGCTTTCCTCTATATTTGGAACAAGTCAATATAGATACGGTAATATGGCACAAAAAAAGAAGGAAGATGCAGCTATTTACAAGAGCCTCGCAGTGTGCAATATAGCTATGAGATCCTGTTTTCTGTTGGAATTTCACTTTAGAACGGTTGGTTTTGTTCTTCAAACAGTTAGCCTAGAAGAAGATACACTTTTAATGCACATACATAAATACAAGTTCAATATGTGGTCTGATCAAATATATATAGCCTGCCTGACACTTTGGATCAGACCAGTGTTTAACAAGGGCTGTCCAGTCTTCATCTATAATATATTCCACTTGAGATGTTTGGGCGATTTCTTTGTTAGCCTTGCCTTCAAACTGAGATTTTCTAAGGTGGTACCGATACTGTCGCAGAGCAGACTCAAGAACATGAGTGCATGTTTGTTTAGTTGCATCATCTTTCAGATCCAACTTGAACCTCATCTGTTGAAAAAAGAATGTGAGTCTTATTAGGAGGAAGCTAGAAAGTATGGGACAGAGCAAGACAATATTACTAACTGCGATGAATAACATTACTTACGGATAAATCGTCAAGGAAGGTGTTAAACTGGGTATTGTCTCTTTCCTGTACTGGATCCACGTTGGGAGGATACGTGCATGACACCTAACGGCAACGGCTGCCTCTGATACTAACTTGGCTGACTCTGTAGCATCACGTGGCCTTTTTAAACCTGCCTCAAAATGGATCTCCATTCTTCCTCCTTTAGATTTTGTTAATCTGTCAAGCATTATCCCTGATGTCTATTTTTGTTTGCGTCGTGGTGCTAGTTCAACAACGAATATGGAAAGTGTTAGTGTACATCAAACTGTGAGAGTACATATAAAGGAGCATGCAACTGCAACTTGACTCGGTCAGGTACCGTCTTGGTGTTGATGCTCATGAGGTTCATCTGATCTTGCCAAGTCTTGTTGTGTGAGCAGTGCTTCGGAAGTAGTGTTAGGTGTGAAGGCAGCTTGGGAACTGGCTAGTTCTGGAGCAAACGAACGAGTAACTCGTTGAGATGCTGGTACAGTTGAAGCGGATGCTACAACTGGTGGAGCAGGTGATACTATGTTTGTAGATTTAGCCAGTGGACTTGGACCTTCTACTGCACTATAAGTGCCAGCAGAATCTCAACGGCAGATCCTTTTCCGTTTCACCCGACGTGTAAAACCACTCCCTACTATATTATTTTCCTTGCTCTTTTTTGACTTTGCCATGTCAAGCCATACCCACAACACAAAAGAATAAAATCGCTCTTCAGAACTCATTGATGCATGATACAGACAAGCAATACTTTGATGTAAGACAACCATATGAGGATGGAATATGTAAGAAAAATAGGACGTCATGACATATCCACAGCTACAATGTGTAAACTAAGCAGAAGGATTTTCAAGAAAATAGAAGTAATGCAAGCTAGACATCATATGAAAGATGCAACCAATATTACGCTGCCTAGTTAAAAGTGTTTTGTCATAAGTGGCAATTCGAAAAATTCGAAGTAGTAAAAGGTAGAAATCAATGCAAGATGCAACCACTATCAAACTGCAATGTTAAAAGGGTCCAATCATGAGTGACTGATGCGGGATACACAACAGCAGTACTTTGATGTAAGAACATGGTATGATAGATAGATGCAGTATATTCTAGACACAGAAAGCCATGTCATATGCACATGTATAACGTATAAACTTAGTAGGTGCAATTTAATCAAAATAGAAGAAATACAAGCTAGACAATATATGCAACATGAAACTAATTATCACACTATCAACTTAGAGCAAGCACCTGCGATGGGGGAGTACGGGAGATGAACTCAGCATGTAGACTTGGGACTTCAACTTGATTAGCAGTAGGAGTGGAAAATCTAGAGAGTCCCTGTTTGCATCGGTGAGGAGGACCACCAACATCCCCTAACTTACTCCATTCCTTCCTATTTTCTGATATTGCCTTATGAAGTCAAAACCACAAGAAGATGAATAAAACTAGCTCTTCATAACTGGTTGATGCATGATACAGACGAACACTACTTTGATGTAAGGCAAGCGCAGGATAGGAGGATGGAATATATACAAAAAAAGATAGCATTTCATATTCACACATATGATAGGAGGATGGAATATGTATGAAAAAACAGTAAGCGGAAGGAATTTCAACAAAATTAGAAGAAATGAAAGCTAGGCACCATATGAGCATGCAACCAATTTCACTCTATCAGGTAAAAAGTGTCTCGTCGTAAGTGCCATTTCAAGAAATTAGAAGCAGTACAAGCTGGAAGACAATGCAAGATGCAACCTACATCACAGTCCCAAGTTAAATGTGTCTTATGGGTAAGTGATCGTTGCAGGTATAAGTGGTAAGCTACGTAGATGCAATTCAACATAATCAAAAGCAATACAAACTAGACATCACATGAAAAACGCAACCAAATATAACAGTTCCAAGTAAGAGCAAGCACCTGTGATGGTGGAGAGGGGAGATGTGCTCATCATGTACACGTATGTTCTAGAAACAGGAACACATGTCATATTCATAGGCATTATGTGTAAAGTAAGGAGATGCAATTCAACAAAATTAGAAGCAATACAAGCTAGACATCATATGCAACATGCAACCACATATAATAGTGCCAAGTTAGAGCAAGCACCTGTGATGGTGGAGTAGGGGAGATGTGCTCATCATCTACACACCTATGTTGACTGTCCAGCCTTGTGTTGTCTTGCGAATCTTGTTGGGAGGATGGCGGAGTAGAATCTGTAGAGACCCCCTGTTTGAGTTGCTCTGAAGGACCACCATCATCCACTGTCGGACTAATTTCCTTCAGCTGTAATGATTTTGCATTGTGAAGTCAAACCGATAAGAAAAAGGAATAAAATTCGCTCTACAGAAGTCATTCATACATGATACTGACGAACACTACTCGGATGAAAGGCAAACACATGATGCGAGGATTGAATATGTATGAAAAACAGGATGGTGTGACATATTCACACCTATGATGTGGTAACTAAGCAAAAGGCATTTCAACAAACTAGAAGCACTGCAAGCTAGACACCATATGAGAGATGCAACCAATATAACTCTGCCAAGTTCAAACTGTATGGCGTTTCAACAAATTAGAAGCAGTACATGCTAGAAATCATATGCAAGACACAACCAATATCGCAGTGGCGACTAAAAGGTGCCTTATCATAAGTGACTGATGCGGGATATGCAAGAACATTAGTCTGATATAAGAACATCGTGTGATCAGATGTAGTATGTTCTAGAAATAGGAACACATGTCATATTCACAGGCTATGTGTAAAGTAAGCAGATGCAATTCAACAAAGTTAGAAGCAATACAAGCTAGACATCATACGCAACATGCAACCACATATAATAGTGTCAAGTTAGAGCAAGCACCTGTGATGGTGGAGTAGGGGAGATGTGCTCATCATTTGCACAGCTACGTTGACTGTCTAGCCTTGCGTTGTCTTGCGAATCTTGTTGGGAGGATGGCGGAGTAGAATCTATAGAGAACCTCCGTTTCAGTTGCTCGGAAGGACCACCATCATCCAATGGCTTGCCAATTTCCTTCAGCTTTATTGATTTTGCATTGTGAGGTCATACCGACAAGAAAAAGGAATATAATTCGCTCTTCAGAACTCATTCATGCATGATACTGATGAACACTACTCTGATGAAAGGCAAAGTCATGATACAAGGATGGAATATGTACGAAAAAATGGACGGCTTGACATATTCACACCTATGATGTGGTAACTAAGTAGAAGGCACTTCAACAAATTAGAAGCACTGCAAACTAGACACCATATGGAAGGTGCAATCAATATCACTCTGCCAAGTTAAAACTATCTCGTCATAGGTGGCGTTCATCAAACTAGAAGCAATACATGCTAGAAATCATATTCAAGACACAAACCAATATCACACTACCAACTTAAAGGTGTCCCATCATAAGTGACTTATGCAAAATACACAAAGAAGAGTAGTTTCATGTAAGAACATGGTGTGATAGACAGATATAGTATGTACCAAAAACAGGAAAGCGTGTCATATTCACACGTATCATGTGTAAGCTAAGCAGATGCAGTTTACACTAATTAGGAGTAATACAAGTTAGACACCATATGCAACATGCAACCAGATATCACACTGCCAAGTTAGAGCAAGCACCTTGGATGGTGGAGTAGGGGAGCGGAGACTTGGACCTTGTAATGCACTATCAGTACAAGGAGAATCAGTACAGATGCTCCGTTTACGTTGCTGCAGAGGACCACCATCATCGCCTTCCTTACTCTTTTCCTTCCTCTTTCTTGATTTTGCCTTGTCAAGTCAAACCCACAAGAAAAAGGAATAAAATTTTCTCTTCAGAACTCATTGACGCATGATACTGACAAACACTACTTTCATGTAAGGCAGCCGCATGATAGGAGGATGGAATATGTATGAAAAACAGGACGGCGTGACATACTGACATGTATGATGTATAAAGTGTAAACTAATCACAAGGTGCTTGAACTTGTTAAATTCAATGCAAGCTAGAAACCATATGAAAGATGAAACCAATATCACTCTGCCAAATTAAAAGGGTGCCCTAACAAATGTATTTGACCAAATTAGAAGCAATACATGGCAACATGCTAGAAATAATATGCAATATGCAACGAATAAAGGTGACTCATCATAAGTGATTGATGCAGGATACAGAAGAGAGGTAGTTTCATGTAAGGACAAGGTTAACACATAGATGTAGTGTGTACCAAAAATAGGAAGGCATGTCATATTCACAGGTATAGTGTGTAAACTAAGCAAATGCAATTTACCCTAATTAGAATCATTACAAGCTAGACACCGTATGCAACATGCAACCACATATCACACTGCGAAGTTAGAGCAAGCACCTATGATGGTGGTGTAGGGGAAGTGCGGTCTTCAAGTACAGAGCTATGTTCAATATCTTCATTTAGGCATGCTGTTTCTTGAGAATCATGTGGAGAGGATGAAATTGCATTCTTTATAAGAGTAGCGTGTCTCATATTAACCCATGGGTGTGACTGTCTCATTATAAGCGATAGATGCAGGACACAAGAGTAGTAGTTTGATGTAAGAACATGGTGTGATAGGCAGATGTAGTATGTACCAAAAACAGGAAGGCGTGTCATATTCACATGTATAATGTGTAAGCTAAGGAGATGCAATTTAACAAATTAGGAGCAATACAAGCTAGGCACCATATGCAACATGCAACCATATATCAGATTGCCGTGTTAGAGCAAGCACCATGGGTTGTGGAGTAGGGGAGATAAGATTTGGAACTAGCACTGCAGTACGAGTAGCAGGAGAATCTGCAGAGATCATCTGTTTTAGTTGCTCCAGAGGACCACCATCATTCCGTGCTTTCTTCCTTTCAGATTTTGCCTTGTCAAGTAAATACACAAGAAAAAGGAATGAAATTCGCACTTCCAAATTCGTTGATGCATGATACTGATGAAAACAACTTTTATGTATGGCAACCACATTGTAGGAGGATGGAATATGTATGAAAACGCTAAGCAGAAGGCATTTCAACAAATTGGAAGCAATGCAATCTAGACACCATATGAAAGATCCAACCAAAATCACTCTACCAAGTTAGATGTGTCTCCTTATAAGTGGCACTTCAACAAATTAGAGGCAATACATGTTTGAAATGATATGCAAGATGCAACCAATATTACACTGTCAACTTGAAGGTGTATCGTCAGAAGTGATTGATGAGGGATACACAAGAAAAGTAGTTTGATGTAAGAACATGGTTAATAGAAAGATGTAGTATGTACCAAAAACAGGAAGGCATGTCATATTCACAGGTATAATGTGTTAACTAAGCAGATGCAATTTACCCTAATTAGAAGCATTACAAGGTAGACACCATATGCAACATGCAACCACATATCACCCTGCCAAGTAAGAGCAAGCACCTGCGATGGTGGTGTGGGGGAATTGCGGTCATCAACTAGAGAGATATGTTAACTATATTCATTTAACCTTGCTGTTTCTTGAGAATCATGTGGGGAGGATGACACTGCACTCTTTAAACGAGTAGGGCGTCTCACAGTAACCCACTGGGTGGCTGTCTCATCATAAGTGATTGACGAGGGATACAAAAGAGCATTAGTTTGATGTATGGACATGGTTAATAGACATATGTAGTATGTATCAAAAATAGGAAGGCATGTCATTATCAAATGTATAATGTGTAAAGTATGCAGATGCAATTTAACCAAATTGGAAGCAATACAAGCTAGACACCATATGCAACATGCAACCACATTTGACAGCGCGAAGTTAAAGCAAGCACCTGGGATGGTTGTGTGTGGCAATTGAGGTCATCAACTGTAGAGCTGCGTTTACTGTCTCCAACTGCTGACGCTGCACCCTTTAGAGCGCTAAAATGCTTAGTGCGTATCTTTGAATTACACTGGAGCGACTTCTGTCTTTTCTTTTCTGCATTCATCAACACTGCGTCAGAGTCTGAAATACCCATGCTAGCAATAGTGTGAGTATGGGTGACACTGCCCATGCATGTTGTAGAGCTATCATACGTTTACCATCTCCAACTGCTGACACTGCACCCTTCAGAGCACTAAAATGCTTAGTGCGTATCTTTGAATTACACTGGAGCGACTTCTGTCTTTTCTTTTCTGCATTCATCAACACTGCATCAGAGTCTGAAATACCCATGCATAAAAAGCAATAGTGTGAGTATGGGTGAAGTGTGTGCACAATTAGTACAGTGTAAAGGTAGCAGATAGCAGGTCGGTGAGAAATAAATGACGGGAGACATATGATAGCTCTACAACATGCATGGCACACTAAATTACTACAGGATTCTATGAAAATAACAGTCGACTGAAAACAAATAGGTCAGTCCATTTTTTCTGCACCGTCCGATGTACAAAGAATGGGCAGATCGCCTTCACCTACCTCCAGCCAGTCAGTGTTGACGATCTTCCTCGAAACGCCGGCGACCACTGGCCCAGTCCCCTTCCTACGCCCTCCCCGCTACCTCACCACACCGCCGTGCTTGGCACCGCCCCCTGGCCATCCATTCAAGCCCCGCTGACCTTCAGATCAGGCGCAAGCATCTCCTGCGCCCCACACCACTATGATAGACACCGATGCGCTGCTTCCCCGTCGAACAGGCGGACTAGGTGCTCCGCGCACCTAAGCAGGTGTTGCTTCTTTTAGTTGTGGTTCGACTGACCCTGAATTGAAATCCAGGCGGGCTACTGACCTCTAGCAAAGGTGAAATAGTAAAGGGAGGAAACCTTGTGCATTTAGTATCACGAAGAAGATGCAGTAATAAGCGCTCAACTAGTTTCTTTCGTGGGATGAATACGGTGTGAGCAGAGACGTAAGATTTGCACGAATAAGGGAAGAGGAGTACCTCTTTCTGCTGGCAGTGTTGTGTCCTCCTTCTGTTTTTCTAACGATCTTCTTGTGGTTCGCTGGAAACGAGAAGTTGTGGAGGACGGTGGAGCCTTGGACGACCCATGGCCAAGTTGTTGAGTGTGGTGCGGTGGCAGTCTGTCGGTGGCGGGAACCAGATCCGAGGCGGTGAACGACCGCGTAGCGGGAATAGCTCCGATGCGGTGGACGGTTGCGACAGTGGAGCGGCAGCAGTGAGGCGCGGGACAGCGTGGTCGGAGTGGTTCCGGTACGGCGCACATCGGCGTCAGCGTCGTGGAGGTACCTCTAGCTCGGCTTCAGCTGCTAAGTCCTTGAGGGTGTTGCGGTTGCGGTTGCGGTGGACGACGACGTCGGGGTACCGGCTCCGGCGTGATGGAGGAGGGTGGCGGTGGATTGGCCGCTATGGGGTGGAGGACGGAGGAGGCTGGGATTTCGCGGCTGGTGGAGAGGGCGTTTTGGCGCCCACGATGTATGAATGGGGAAACGGAGGCAGGCGGGGAACTAAGGGGGAACAATGTTTTGGTTTGAGACACGCTTGTTTGAAATTTGGGGAAAGTTACAAACTTTGCCCCATCTAAAATTTCGGACATATTGTGGGTCGGGGGTAGGACAATAATCTTAGGTGTCCCAAATGTGGGCGGGATAGATTTCGGCCGAGCGCATGGGTGTTTAGGCACCCATGGCGTATGAATGCTTCTCGGAGGCGGTTGAGACTGGCGTCTTGGTGAAGTTACAAACGTACCCGGGTTTAGACCTTTGGACATCGGGCCGATAGGCTACACAGGCCAGAGTCAGGGCAGTAATTTCCTACCACCAAACATTAGTCTCGCGCTGTTTCGGGTGACCAGAGGCCTATTTAGCGCTTCATTCAATATTTGGGAGCAGAAGCATTAACGTTTTCGGTTCTCTTGAATTGAACTTTCAAGATTTGTCAAACTTCACAAATATTTACTCTTGAAAATCCTAAAGCTATGATTATTTTGGAATGGAGGGGGTACATTTGAATATACATTGTACACGAGTATATATTAAAAAATATGCAACTTACCTCAGTTCATGCATGGTTCCAGATATAATCTCCTTGGTTGCAAAAAAAAGTTAGACATGCATATGAATATATATATATAGCATGTTCAAACGCACAACAAACATTGATGCCCCCTTTTACATCTGATTTACAAATTCCATTATCTCGGGTTTAAATAGATTAATGCACTTCATATGAATTCGAATCTTCGAAACCCCCTTTATGTTGAATTCGACATGTATTCTATTTCGTAGCTAGCAATTTGGAATGTATCCATGCAAGTGACAAATGTATAAAGTGCTTCACACTAACAACATGAAGTGCACTAATTAATGTTTATATATGAATTGCACAAGTATCCATTGCCTGTATTTCAAACCGCTCTCACTCTATGGATCGATAATATGAAATAAACACATGCACATGCTAGAATTCAATAGAGTATGGGTGTCTGATAGACCGATTTTTGTCCATACGCAATTTGCAAAATTCATGATCTCATCCAAAAATAATAATGCCATTTATATTTTAATTTAATGTATAGAACCTCCTTTTACACGTAGATGCACTATGCCTCGGCCCGTTCTCACAAAGGCGTTATATATCTTTCTATCTAACGCATAAGTGCACACACTTTATATGCATCAGCATTTCTATTTCACACATGCTCACAATCTCTCTCGGGTTGTCGGGGTGTCTCACGCACATGCTCTCTCTGTTTCTCTCTCTCTCTCTTTCTGACAACTATTTACCACTCTTTTCACTAATCTCAGTTGGAAAACACTATTTCTCTCACATGCATATACACACACGCACGGTCTCTACTAGCCCTCTATACGCACATGTATGTGCCTACATGTCTCCCGCACGCACATTATCTTTAG